>NC_056000.1:28792260-29118510 GCF_018446385.1 Zingiber officinale | reverse complement strand
CGGTATGCTGGGTAGATCCTGGTAAGGTGCTGTGGGGACTGCTAGCAGTATGTCACCTTGTCTTTGGCCTTCCGCTCGGCCCTTCGCTACTGTTCAATTGAGCGCCGGAACCCCGACAAAAGTCGGGGAGCCTCTTGCCATCGGTTATTCACTGGTCAGCCGACCGGGAGGTCGACCCATCCTTCTCCGGTCGGCCACATGGCCTTTTGACTCCCACGTGGCATTGACCCCTCAGAATGGGGGTCCCCTGTTCTAACCGCCGGATCACTTGCCTCCCCCTCAAGTCTAGTCGAAGGAGGCGAAGTCCCTGACTAGACTGCCGATCTGACTGAGTAACGACCGGTACATTAGTCCACTCGGCCAGGCTCAGGGATGCTCATCCGTTCGGCGGTATCTTGCCCGTGCATTGTATTCCCTTGGAATCCATGCTGAATCCTCTTCTCTACTGCCCACCACGTGCGTTGAGTGCGGTACGGGGCGCTCATTAAATGTAACCCGTATCTTGCTGACACGTGGTAATCTTACTTTTGTCAAGGTATGGCAGTGGCGTCACCTCCGATGGGACAGCCGCCGTTTGAAATGAACGGCTGGATGATGACCTCGTTCTTCACGACCTGAATCGGACGGCTAAGGCCGTACGGGGCAAACGTTATAAATCTCGCGGCCCCCTCTCTCCGCCGCCTTCTTCTTCATCGACCTTCGACCTCCCGCTGTTGTTTCTTCTCCGGCGATCCTTATTCTCCGCCTGTTTGGTGTGCTCGCCATCTTCTTCCTTTCCTCGATCTTTCTTGTACCCATAAGCCTTCCTTTTCAGCTCCCTGCCTCCTGTATTGCTTTCTTTTTCATTCTGTCGGCATTTTCTTTTAGTTTTTCTATCAATATCTCTTATGTTTCGATCATGGTGAGTACTTCTACGCCTACAGTCGGCGCTCCTAGTCTCTGGTATACGACTATGGAGAGCCGATTCGATGAAGAAGACGCACTGCGTCTCATTCGGGCGTATGAAATTCCGGCCGACCATGAGATAGTTGTAGCCACTCCTTCGGATCGGCCTAATGATCCACCGCCCGGCACCATTTGCTTTTTCCGTGATCAATTTTTGGCCGGGCTGCGCTTTCCTCCACATTCGTTCATCCTCAAAATATGCAACCACTTTCGCCTCCCGCTCGGCCAATTAGTCCCGAACTCAATTAGGTTGCTGAGCGGGGTGATAGTCCTTTTCAAATTGAATGATATTCCCTTGGACCCCCAAATCTTCCACTATTTCTTCTACCCAAAACAATCCGAGTGGGGGACCTTCATATTTCAATCTAGGTCGGGTTTCGTTCTATTTACCAACATGCCGAGCTCCAATAAGCATTGGAAGGAGCATTTCTTTTTTATGCGTCTCCCCGAGCGGCGGGTCTTCCGAACGAAGTGGCAGACGGCGGTGCCGAATCAACCGGGTCTTGGCAAATTCAAGAGCCATCCGGCGTATCTTCATGCGGCCAACCAGCTGGTCGGCCAACGCTACGATATCGACAAGTTACTCCTTCCTGGAGTAATGTATATATTCGGTTTGTCTCCCATCCAAGCCGATCTGCCTTGTAGCATGAGTAAGCGATTCTTATCACCCCTTTTTCTTTTGTTCTAATTGATTTATTCTTTGTTTCTGCAGCTGAAGTTATGTGGCGTGCTAAGACAACCGAAAAGCTCAAGCTGAAAACCGCCAATATTGAGGCGGTGAAGGACAAGGAAACGGCCGAACGAGGGCTGGTCCTGACCGGCCCTACAACTGCAGGGAGCGAGGGAACTCAAGTTGCTCCCGAGGCTTCGGCCGCCCGCGTCTCCACTGACGAGGCCGCGGTCAATATCACAACATCTGCCCAGGTCGAGGAGGAAGGTCGATCGGCTGACGAGGCACCTTTGGAGACTCGAAAGCGCCGGCGTCTGGAGCAAGCTCCTCAATCGATCTCATCAGATGCGCAGCCTTCCGAGCGGAGTGATGCAGCTCACGCGGTCTCTGAGGCAGTCTCTTCAGAGCACACTCCGACGAAGGTTGGATTACCCCTGATCGTTCCCGAGACGCAGCCTTCCACCTCCCGGCCTCTACGTCGCCTCAAGCGACTAGGCGAGCGTCCTGCCCTGACCGGCGAGCCTTCTGGCCAGGTCGCCGCGTCTCAGGAAGATCCGAGCGGCCCGAGGGTGATCAAAACAGTTCTCCGATTTCCTTCGGAGGAGTATCTATCGGCCGCTGATCGGCCCGCAGTCCCTGAACAACAAATAACCCTCATCGGCCCGCTCGCCAAAGTTTGGGAGGACGCGCGCATACGCGTCGCGCTCATGTCCCCCAGTCAGCTAGGGGACAGTAACCTGCAGCAGGCGACCGGGGTATGCCTTTTTGCTTTACTGATACTTTTTATTTTAGCTTTTAACTTAACTGCCTTTATTCGCAGAGTTGGGTAGAGCAGATCGCAGTCAGCAATCGACTGGCTAAGCTAGAGGACGAAATGAAAAAATTCAAACTTTCGGAGGCAAACCAAGGGCAATCCATGGCTGCTCTAGAGAAAAGCAAAAAGCTTTTGGAAGCCGAACGGAAACGAGCTTCCGATCTAGTGAGCGAGGTCGCTCGGCTTGAAGCTGTGGTCAAACAACGGGATAAAGAGATCAAGACGACGACCTCTCGGAAGTGCAAGGCCATCGACGACATGGACCTAATGAAGGTGGAGATCAGAGGGCTAGAGCAACGCATCAAGGATCTGGATGCCCTTCTGGCCACCGAGAAGGAGAGTCGCTCGACCGATCTGCTCAAATTTGAAGGAGACTTGAAGGATCTCCATGCCGCTAACAATGCTTCCCGAGCCGCGCTCAAAGGGTATCAGGATGGGGAGTCGGCCCGCTTTGACGAAGTGAGGAAGGCATTTGTCCGCTCGGACGACTTCGGAGAGAAATTCACCGACAAGATTTCCCTCACATTCGAAGAGGCGATCAAGGCGGCGGTGGATTACTTAAAGACTAAAGGTCACCTTCCCGCCGAGCTGACCATCCTCCCAGAGGAACTGGCTACTGTGATGGGCACCATTCCTGATGCTCTTTTTGATTTTGACGCGTGAGGAGTGTTTTTTTTTATCAACTTTTTCGTATCCTCGCGGCCAGAATATTTTTTGTCATCAACTTTTGTCTGTTCGTTGCTGGGTATGAATGAAATTTGTTTTTGCCAAGTATTCCCTGCGAGTTATCCGTTCGGTTCGATATGCTAACTCGGATTAGAGCCGATTATTTGCAAGTATTTTTCACCAAGAGCCTGTGCGATTACCGTTCGGCGTGCGAACCTCGTTCATTCCCTCGCTCTCTATTCATTAATCATATTTTACTTTACCTCCTTACTTGGAAAGCCTTGCTGACGAGCGTGCCGCTCAGCCGTATATTGACCTCACAGAGCAAGCTGTTGTCGATATGCTCTTACCATTGGCCTGTGCCACGCTGCATACTTATCCGACCGAGGGGTTTATAGGCGCCGGCTCGTCTCTTGATATTTAACGACGGGGCTCGTCGGTCTTCCGACCGGGGGGTTTATAGACGCCGGCTCGTCTCTCGATATTTAACGTCGCAGCTCGACGGTCTTCCACTCGGAGGTTTATAGACACCGGTTCGTCTCTCGATTTTTAACGTCGGAGCTCGACGGTCTTCCGCTCGGAGGTTTATAGACGCCGGCTCGTCTCTCGATATTTCACATCGGAGCTCGACGGTCTTCCGACTGGGGGATTTATAGACGCCGGCTCGTCTCTCGATATTTAATGTCGGAGCTCGACGGTCTTCCGCTCGGCGGTTTATAGACGCCGGCTCGTCTCTCGATATTTAACGTCGGAGCTCGACGGTCTTCCGCTCAGCGGTTTATAGACGCCGGCTCGTCTCTCGATATTTAACGTCGGAGCTCGACGGTCTTCCGCTCGGCGGTTTATAGACGCCGGCTCGTCTCTCGATATTTAACGTCGGAGCTCGACGGTTTTCCGCTCGGAGGTTTATAGACGCCGACTCGTCTCTCGATTTTTAACATCGGAGCTCGACGGTCTTCCGCTCGGAGGTTTATAGACGCCGGCTCGTCTCTCGATATTTAACGTCAGAGCTCGACGGTCTTCCGCTCGGAGGTTTATAGACGCCGGCTCGTCTCTCGATATTTAACGTCGCAGCTCGACGGTCTTCCGCTCGGAGGTTTATAGACGCCGGCTCATCTCTCGATTTTTAACGTCGGAGCTCGATGGTCTTCCGCTCGGAGGTTTATAGACGCCGGCTCGTCTCTCGATATTTAACGTCGGAGCTCGACGGTCTTCCGCTCGGCGGTTTATGGATGCCGGCTCGTCTCTCGATTTTTAACGTCGGAGCTCGACGGTCTTCCACTCGGAGGTTTAAAGACGCCGGCTCGTCTCTCGATTTTTAACGTCGGAGCTCGACGGTCTTCCGCTCGGAGGTTTATAGACGTCGGCTCGTCTCTTGATATTTAACGTCGGAGCTCAACGGTCTTCCGCTCGGAGGTTTATAGACGCCGGCTCGTCTCTCGATTTTTAACGTCGGAGCTCGACGGTCTTTCGCTCGAAGGTTTATAGACGCTGGCTCGTCTCTCGATATTTAACGTTAGAGCTCGACGGTCTTCCGCTCGGAGGTTTATAGACGCCGGCTCGTCTCTCGATATTTAACGTCGGAGCTCGACGGTCTTCCGCTCGGAGGTTTATAGACGCCGGCTCGTCTCTCGATTTTTAACGTCGGAGCTCGACGGTCTTCCGCTCGGAGGTTTATAGACGCCGGCTCGTCTCTCGATTTTTAACGTCGGAGCTCGACGGTCTTCCGACCGGAGGGTTTATAGACGCCGGTTCGTCTCTCGATATTTAACGTCGGAGCTCGACGGTCTTCCGCTCGGAGGTTTATAGACGCCGGCTCGTCTCTCGATATTTAACGTCGGAGTTCGACGGCCTTCCGCTCGGAGGTTTATAGACGCCGGCTCGTCTCTCGATATTTAACGTCGGAGCTCGATGGTCTTCCGACCGGGGGGTTTATAGACGCCGGCTCGTCTCTCGATTTTTAACGTCGGAGCTCGACGGTCTTCCGTTCGGAGGTTTATAGACGCCGGCTCGTCTCTCGATATTTAACGTCGGAGCTCGACGGCCTTAAGGGCTAATCTTTAACACAGCCGCTCGGCGGACACACTAGTCATCCTTTAATTCATTTCTGCGTCCTGCATTACAAGGACATGGGCGACTAGAATATACACAAAAATGAGTTACATCAATGCACCTTTCACCCAGCTCGATAAGGCTGGAGATGATTCGCGCTCCAAGGTCGGTCCAGCTGCCGCCCGTCTTCATCCTCCAAATAGTAAGCGCCCGAGCGAAGCTTTTCGATGATTTTGAAGGGGTTCGCCCACGGAGCTTCTAGCTTGCGGACGTCGCCGACCGGCTTCACTTTCTTCCAGACAAGATCGCCGACCTGAAATGATCTGGGGATTACGCGCCGGTTGTAGTTTTGCTTCATCCGCTGCCGGTACGCCATCAGCCGGATGGAAGCCTTGGCTCGCTCCTCGTCTACCAAATCCAGCTCCATGTTCCTCCGCTCGGCGTTACCATCATCATAGTTTTGGATCCGAACGGACTCGATGCCGACTTCAACAGGAATGACCACCTCGCCGCTATACACCAGATGGAAAGGTGTGACACCCGTTCCTTCCTTTGGGGTTGTTCGGATGGCCCATAGGACGCCCGACACTTCATCTACCCAGCTTCCTCCCAAGTGGTCGAGCCGAGCGCGCAGAATACGAAGAATTTCCCGATTGGCTACTTCGGCTTGACCGTTGCTTTGGGGATAGGCCACAGACGTGAAGTGTTGCTCGATGCCATAGCTTTCGCACCAATTTTCGAGCAACTTCCCTGTGAATTGCCGCCTGTTGTCGGAAACAAGTCGGCGAGGGATGCTGAACCGACAGATGATGTGTTGCCAGATGAACTTTTTGACCATCTGCTCGGTGATCTTGGCTAGCGGCTCGGCCTCCACCCACTTGGAAAAATAATCGACTGCCGCAAGTAAAAATTTCCGCTGCCCGGTCGCCATAGGAAACGGACCCACGATATCCATTCCTCATTGATCGAACGGACAGAATACAGTAGCTGCTTTCATTTCTTCCGCCGGTCGGTGGTAGAAGTTATGATACTTCTGGCAAGAAAGGCACGTCGACACGGTCCGAGCGGCGTCTGCTTGCAAGGTTGGCCAGAAGTACCCGGCCAGCAGGATCTTCTTAGCCAGCGATCGTCCGCCCGGATGACCTCCACACGATCCTTGATGTACTTCTTGGAGGATGTAAGCTGAGTCCTCCGAGCTCACGCATTTCAACAGCGGGCGTGAGAAAGCCTTTTTGTAAAGTTGATCTCCAATGAGCGTGAACCGACCGGCTCTCCTCCTTAGTAGCTGGGCCTCATCCCGACCGGCCGGTGTGGCGCCCGAGCACAGAAACTCCATGATGGGTGTCCTCCAGTCGCTCAGAAACGTGAGGCCTTCCATCCAGTCGACGTGCGCGACCAAAGATACTTGCTCAATTGGCTGCTGGATGGCGACCGACGTTATTGAGCTTGCAAGTTTGGCTAACTCATCGGCCGCTTGATTCTCTGCTCGGGGTATCTTTTGGATAATGACTTCCCTAAAATTGGCTTTGAGCTTCTCAAAGGCTTCAGCGTAGAGTTTGAGCCGAGCACTGTTGATTTCAAAGGTGCCAGAGAGCTGCTGGGCGGCTAACTGCGAATCTGAATGAAGAGTTACCCGACTGGCTCCCACATGCCGTGCTGCCTGCAAGCCGGCTATGAGGGCCTCATACTCTGCTTCATTGTTTGTAGCTTTATAATCCAGCCGGACGGATAAGTGCATCTTTTCTTCTTGAGGGGAGAGCAACAGTATTCCAATCCCGCTTCCGAGCCGAGTGGATGATCCGTCCACAAATATTTTCCACATAGCTTTCGGCTCTGAATTCTGCACCTCAGTCACAAAATCTGCCAAGGACTGCACTTTGATTGTCGAGCGGGGCTGGTATTGGATGTCAAATTCACTTAACTCCGTCGTCCATTTGATGAGCCACCCAGACGCTTCTGGATTCAGTAATACACGCCCGAGCGGGCTATTGATTTTGACAATGATGGTATGCGCCAGGAAGTATGGACGAAGGCGCCGAGCGGCGAGGACCAGAGCGAAAGCCAGCTTCTCGAGCTCGGTGTAGCAAGATTCAGCGTCTTTTAAAATATGACTAAGAAAATACACAGGCTCTTCTCCGCTCGCCCTCACTAGTGCCGAGCCGATTGCTTGCTTTGTTGAAGACAAGTAGATACAAAGTGGCTCACCCGCAGCCGGCTTGGCTAATACCGGGAGAGAGTTCAGATATGCCTTCAAATCTTCGAACGCCCGATCACATTCTTCATCCCAGTGAAACTTAGTGGCCTTGCGCAAGATTTTGAAAAAAGGAAGGCTCCAGTCGGCGGTCTTAGATATGAATCTGGACAAAGCAGTTATCCGACCGGTCAAACGCTGCACTTCCCTCGTATTTTGCGGAGGCGGCATGTCTTGTAGAGCTTTCACCTTGCTGGGATTTGCTTCAATACCCCGCTCGGTCACTATGTAACCTAAGAAACACCCTCCTTTTTCTCCGAACAGGCACTTCTGGGGATTTAGCCTGACTCCATATTTCTGTAGCGTCCGGAAGGTTTCCTCCATGTCTTTGAAGAGATCGGCCGCTCGGACGGACTTGATAAGAATGTCGTCCACATAAACTTCCAGATTCCGCCCGATCTGCTCCTTGAACACTTTGTTCATCAAGCATTGATAAGTGGCTCCCGCGTTCTTTAATCCGAACGGCATCACATTATAGCAGTAGGTGCCGTCGGCCATCACGAAGCTAACTTTTTCTTGATCTTGCCGGGCGAGCGGCACTTGATGATATCCCTGATAGGCGTCAAGCATGCATATCAACTCGCAGCCGGCCGTAGAATCCACCAGTTGATCGATTTGGGGCAAGGGTAAAAGTCCTTTGGGCACGCCTTGTTAAGGTCCCGGAAATCGATGCACACTCTCCACTTGTTGCCGGACTTGGAAACTAGCACCACATTCGCCAGCCAGCTCGGGAACTGGACCTCGCGTATATGGTCGACCTCCAAGAGTTTCTCCACCTCTGCTCGGATGATGGCATTCTGCTCGGCGCTGAAGTCCCTTTTTCTTTGCTTTACTGGCCGAGCGTCTGGTCGGACGTGGAGCTCATGCTGCGCTATACTTGGTGAAATTTCGGGCAGCTCATGTGTCGACCAGACGAAGACATCATGGTTTCTTCGGAGGCATTGGATCACCTCCTCTTTCTGATTCGCCTCCAGATCGGATGCGATGAATGTCGTGGCCTCCGATCGGGTCGGGTGTATCTGCACTTCCTCTTTTTCTTCATAAACTAAAGAGGGAGGCTTTTCAGTTATAGCATTCACCTCGATCCGTGGCGACTTCCGAGCGGAATTTGCTTCTGCTCGGACCATTTCGACGTAGCATCTCCGAGCTGCCAGTTGATCTCCCCATACTTCTCCCACTTTGTCTTCGACGGGGAACTTGATCTTCTGGTGGAAGGTGGAGACGGCCGCCCGGAACTCGCTGAGCGCCGGTCGTCCCAAAATGACGTTGTATGATGAGGGAGAGTCGACCACCGCGAAGTTTGCTGTCCGCGTCCTCCTGAGCGGCTCTTCTCCCAGTGAGATAGCCATCCGGATTTGTCTGACCGGTAGGACTTCATTGCTCGTAAACCCGTAGATGGGGGTTGTGATGGGCAGCAGCTCGGCTAGGTCAATTTGTAGTTGATTGAACGCCTTTTTGAATATGATGTTGACCGAGCTTCCTGTGTCAATAAAAACGTGATGAATAGTGTAGTTGGCTATTACCGCTTTGATGAGCAGAGCGTCGTCGTGGGGCACTTCAACTCCTTCTAAGTCCCCGGGCCCAAAACTGATTTCGGGTCCACTCGCCCGCTCTCGGCTATGTTAGAGTGTATACTAAAAGCCTAGCTTTTGGTATAAACATTTATCTAGAAATAAGAATCACATTGGTCAAATGTCTACATTTATGATAAATGTAGTTGCTCAATTAATTTATATTGTAGATAACATGGTGTGTGGTGCCACACATAGAAGATCATGTTATCAGTTCCTTATAAATTATAAAAAGTAGCTCACGACCAAGATGGAAAGGAATAAACCATTGGAAGGTCGTAGTGTAATTAGGTATTAGTTTATCTTAACTATATAATTACACTAGTACACTTAGAGTGTATTGAGTAGGACCATTTGAGGTCGTTCCTTTTATACTAACTTTATAAAGGAACAAAGACCTCAGTTATTATGGAAGTGTGCTCTTAATCCTAATATAATAACAAGCACATATATTTGATATTTATTTCTTTAATTTGTCAATGGGTGAGATTTAGTTCGATAAATCAATAAGCTCGATAAGTTGGGAAATGATATCACTTATAGTGTGTGTTGTTGATTATAGAAAGAAATTGTGTCCTAGTGATCTAGGTTGAGAATATCCCCAAGAGGAGCTCATAAGGATTGTCATGTTAAACCCTGCAGGTGGACTTAGTCCGACATGACGATAAAGTTGAGTGGTACTACTCTTGAAGCTATATATTAATTAAGTGAGTTGTCAGTAACTTACTTAATTAGTGGACATTTGTTATCTTAAACACAGGGAGACTAACACACTCATAATAAGAAGGAGCCCAAAATGTAATTTGGGATTGGTGCGGTAGTTCAATAATAGTTCTTTGGTGGAATGAATTATTATTGATGAAATTAAGTTGTGTGTTCGGGGCGAACACGGGATGCTTAATTTCATCGGGAGACCAAAACAAATTCCTCCTCTCGGTCTCTATCGTAGCCTCTAGTATATAGAGATTTATACCTATCGCATACCCACCTTCTTACCCATCTAATGGGGCTGGCCAAGCTAGCTTGGAACCCAAGCTAGGGCCGGCCAAGATCAAGTGGATGAGTTATGTAGGTGGCCGGCCAAAGCTTGGGTCCCAAGCTTAGGTGGCCGGCCACTAGAATATTAGAAAGGATTTTTATTAAAATTATTTCTTATGTGGATATCATGATTTTAAAAGAGAGTTTAAAAATTAAAAATTTCCTTTTATAACTTTCTACAAAAGATTAAGAGAAGAGATTAATCTCTTTCCTTATTTGTAGTTTAAAAGGATGATTTTAATTTTTTGGTAAAAACTTTCCTTATTTGTAAATCATCTACATGTTTAAAAGAGAGTTTAAAATTTGAAATCTTTCCTTATTTGTTGATTAAAGGAGGATTTTAAATTTTAAGAAAACTTTCCTTTTTAACCATGTTCATGATTTAAAAGAGAGTTTAAAATTAAATATTCTCTTTTATAAGTTTCTATAAAAGATTAAGAAAAGATTTGATATCTTTCCTTATTTGTAGATTAAAAGAGATTTTAATTTTTAGAGATAACTTTCTTTTTATCCACATGTTTAAAAGAAAGATTTTAATTTATTAAATTTCCTTTTTATAAACCAATCATAAAGGGATAAAAATTATTGGAGAAATTTTATAAATTTCTGGAAGCAAATAAGGAAGTTTTAATTTGTGTTTAAAATTTTATTTGCTTGGAAATTTTATGGTGTGGCCGGCCAAATAAATTGGAGAAGAAAAATTATTTTTAATTAAAATAAATTTTTCCTTTTCATGGCAAAAGAATTAAGGAAGTTTTTATTAAATTTTCCTTATTTGCCAAGACCAAGGATTATAAAAGAGGGGGTAGAGGAGACTTCAAGGCTAAGGACTCTATTCTATTTTTCTCCCTCTTTTCCTTGGTGGTGTGGCCGGCCCTTTCTTCTTCTCTTCTTCTTCTCTTTGTGGCCGAACCTCTTCATGCTCATGGAGTTTTAATTGGTGGCCGGATCTAGCTTGAGGAAGAAAGAGAGAAAGCTTACATCCCTTGGAGCTTAGTTGGTGGAAAAGATCTTCATCTTTTGGAAGCTTTGTGCTTGGCCGAAATTTGAAGAAAGGAAAAGAAGGTGCTTTGGTGGTTTCTTATCTCGGAAGATCGTTGCCCACACAACGTCCGAGGTTAGAAGAGGAATACGGTAGAAGATCAAGAGGTCTTTCTAAAAGGTATAACTAGTAATTTTTCTTTCCGCATCATATTAGTTATTTTTGGAAATAATACCAAATACAAGAGGTATGCGATTCTAGTATTTCGAATATGTTTTTCGATGTTGTGTTCTTTTGTTTTTTTTCCCTTGTGATTTGATTGTTCTTTTCGGTTAACCTAAAGTTATTTTAGGAAATTAAATATTAGCTTACCATAAAAGGTTTTGTCTAGTCGGTGGTGGTTACTCCCATATCCAAGAAGGTCATGTGCCTCGCCACGTCAGTACTGGGAACCAATTATGAAAATTAATATTTAATGGAATTAATAACTTAAGGTGATTTGGGTCGAACGTGTTAAGTTCCGCAGGAGACCCAAGTCAAAACCTAAAAGAACGAATAGATTAAGTTTTGGATCAAACGTGTTAAGTTCCGTAAGCGATCCAAAATTTAATTTAAAAGAACACATGGTAGCTAGGAAAAGGTTCAGACCTTTGTACAAAATTTTTGTACAGTGGAACCTCTAGGTTTTCCAAGTAGCAACCAACAATTGGTATCAGAGCTAGGGTTTTGCCTCTGTGTATTTGGTATTAGTTTAATTATGCACATGACATACATAATTTAGGCAGGTTAATAGTAGGATATGCTAACTTTGTGGATGCAGGATCCAACTATTATGGCTTATAGTTATTATGTGTGTGATTGGACCCTTGGACATGTCAAGGGCATTTTAATGTGTGTGCATGATTGTATTATAAAATACAGCAGGAGCTGTATTTAGTTTTATTAGGGTTTTATTTTTGATCTAGTTACATGTACATTCCTTTTATAGAATATAGGATCGATGGATGTAAATTTTATTTTATATTCGATCTAGTTTACATGTACATTCCTTCGAGGAATATAGGATCAAAATGTAAAATTCTATTTATGTCGCGGATCGAATCTTGCAAAGCGTGAAACCTTCTAAGGACCAGAGGCGCAGCGGAACTAGGAGCAAGATGGATGCGACAGCTAGACTCGGTGGCAGTGGCCAAATATGGCAGCAGCTTGGGATGACAACACACGGAGGACAACAAGAGATAAAAGCCATAATAGTTGAAAATTAGATTTTCTATTTATTGCTTTTATATTGTGCTGTGTGTGCATGTTAGTTTACATATTTAGTAGGCTAGCATCGTTAAAATTCCTCATTGATAAATAACTAAGTGGGAGAGAGATTTTTAAGTAAATCTCATGGTCTCCATTACTGGTTTGTAAGTGATGCAAACAAGCTTGCGCGTTGGCTCTGAGTGCCTTCCTCCATAACGGATGAGCTTGTTTGTGGATCACTAGAACAGACTTCCATTTTTGGATGACTATAGGAAGTTAATTAAGAGCGTGTGATCTTCCCCAACGGAAGGGGCATAATCTTATTAATGAACTTAGTGTCAAGTAATGGTATACACTTAGACACATCTAATAGTACCCTCCCCATCGGAGTCACTGCTATTATTTGTGTGACCAAATGATACCAACTATTAATTTTATTTGTCAAAAAGTTAGGTTGACAAGATAATAAAATTAATGGCTTAAAATCCTCCTTTTACAAATGTTGAATTTGTATACGTCCACACTAACGTGGCATGCAAAATTCACGGTGTTTGAGGTGTTGGTGAATTTAAATAATATTGTTTGAGGAATCAATTTTTTTTTAAATTCAAAAGTATTTGACCAAATATTTGATCAAAGACAGATCAACTATTAATTTTATTCGTCATAAAGTAAAGTTGATGAGATAATAAAATTAATGAATAAAATCTCCTCTTCGATTTTGTATACGTCCACACTATCGTGACATACAAAATTCATGGGGATTTTTAAGGAGTTGATCTTGACCAAGTATTTTTATGATTCTTAGGATTTAAAATGTTTGTCAATCCCCTAGTAGTCATACTATAAGAAAGACTTAGTAATCCCAATTGTAATGATTGGAAATAGGACTTGGACATTAAGGTAGACTGTCTTCTTAGAACTAAGAACAATATAGGTGTATTTAATTCATTAGTTGAAACATGTTTAGTGGTGTTATCTACCATAACTTGGAGTGTAGATACAGATGCCATTAATCATGTCCGCAATTCATTGCATGGTTCCAGGAAACCCGGCAACTAAATGAAAATTAAAACACCGTCTACATGGGCACTACTGTAAAAATGGTAGTTGTTGCAGTGGGAGATGTTTATCTTTTGATAAGAACAAAACATGGATTTTTGAGTAATTGTCTTTACGCACCAAGTTTAAAAAGAACTAGTTTTCAGTTTCTAAATTATTCAAAGAACTTGATATTCTGCCTCTTTTAATAACAAAGTTGTTATTAAGAAAAATAGGGAAGTTATCTGTTCTGGTACGTTGGTTGGCAATTTATAAATTCAATAACTCTCACGATGCAACAAATGGAAATTAGTAACACATCTTCTAACTTTAAGAGAAAGTAACCTTCGAAAATGAACCAATTATATCTTTGGCTTCTAAGGCTAGGTTATATTAACTTGAGTAGGATTCATTGGTAGCTGATGAACTTTTGGGTTCATTAGTAGTGGAAATCTTTCCAACCTACGAGTCTTACTTGGAAGGAAAAATAACCAAGAAGCTTTTAAGTCTAAGGGGTATGGAGTCAAAGATATATTGGAATTGGTTCATTCTGATTTGTGTGATCCTATGAGCATCCATGCAAGAGGTTGTTTCAAATATTTCATCTATTTTATAGACAACTATTTGAGATACGGATATATTTACTTGATGTGCCGCAAGTCTAAGTGCTTTGATTAGTTCAAAGAGTACGAGGCTGATGTGGAGAAACGACAAAGTAAAAGTATCAAGACACTACAGTAAGATCGTAGTGGCAAGTACCTCTTGGGAGAATTTAGGAGTCATTTATCAGAAGTAGGGATTGAATCCCAACTAACTACACTTGGTACACTCCAACAGAATGGTGTAGGAAAAGGAAGGTATAGGACTCTTATGGAAATAAGTAGATTGATGAGTTATTAAGAATATTATCAAAATCATTTTAAGGATATACTCTGGAAACGGAAGTGAATATAGTACCTTCTAAAGTCAGAACTCTTTACTCATATAGAATTGCTGAATAGGCGTAAGCCTATTTCGAAGCATATTCGGATTCGGGTAGTCCAGCACATATGCAGAAGAGAGACAATGATAAGTTGGACAGGAATTCACTTGTTTGTGGGTTATCCTAGTGAAATGAAAGTAGGTTTATAGTCTTAAAAATTAGAAGGTCATTGTTAGCATCAATGACCGATTTTTAGAAAAGGACTATGTAATAAACATGTGCCCATAAGAAAATTTGTTCTTAAGGAAATAATAAAAGGCATGTCTAATCTAGTACCAACTGTACAAGATGAGATACCACAAGGAAACTGCAACACGTATCACAAATGATACACAATTGCAGAAAGTGCCTTGTCGTAGTGGGAGGGTTGTTAGTCAACCTAAAAAGATTCATGTTTTGGGAGAGTTTTTGGACTCGATCCCTGGAGGACATGAACCTGATCTCCGGACATATGACGAAACACTCTAAGATAAAGATGCAACATCTTGGCAAAGAGTAATGAATAACAGAATTAGAATATATGTATTCTAATAAAATCTGGAAGCTTGTAGAACCACCAAATGGTGTAAAAGCCTTTGGGTGTAAAAAGGTCTATAATAGGAAAAGAGAGATAGAAAGGAAGGTAGTAACTTTCAAAGCAAGGCTTGATGAAAAAGGAAACTTTTTCACTGGTAGTTATGCTTAAGTCTATCCGGATTCTTTTATCTATTTGGCAAGTGGATGTCAAGACAGCATTCCTTAATGGAAGTCTTGATGAAAGCATCCATATAAAGCAACCAGAAGGGTTCATTGCAAAGGGTTAAGAGCATCTTGTGTGCAAGCTCAATCAGTCTATGGACTGAGGCAAAGCTTCAAGGTCTTGGAACATCCGATTTATCAAAGTAATCCAGACCTATGGATTTATTGAGTAAACGGATAAGTCTTGTGTATACAAAAGGTGTGATGGAAACGTGGTGGTATTTCTTGTACTATACGTAGATAACATTTTTTGTAGTTGGAAACAATATCAAAATGTTGTCAGAAGTAAGGGTATGGTTGTCCAAATAATTCGATATAAAGGACTTGGGAGAATGTATATATTTTTGAGATCAAAATAATAAGGGATCGAAAGAAAAAAATATATTTTACTTATCCCAAGCTTGATACATCGGAAAATCCTTGCTCGTTTTAAGCATGCAAAACTCCTCGAAAGGTTTCTTACCTTTTAAGCATGGAGTGTCTTTATCTAAAGAGATGTCTCCGATGACATCAAAGGAGATTGAGGACATGTAGGCAGTTCTTTATGCTTCGGTAGTTAGACAACCTAATGTATGCTATGCACGAGATCAGAAATCTGTTTTGCCAAGGGCATAGTTAGCAGATATCAAAGTAACCCTAGACAAGGACATTGGATTGCAGTAAAGCATATATTAAAGTACCTTAGAGGCGCTAGAGATTATATGCTAGCTTACAAGGCAGTTATTTTGGTCCCTATGGGTTACATGGATTTTGACTTCCAATCGTATAGGGACAATAATAAGTCAACCTCGGGGTTTTGTGTTTACTTTAGGAGGTAAAGTCATAACTATGGAAAAGTGATAAGCATAGATGTTTTTCTGGACTCCACCATAGAAGCTTAGTATATGGCAAGCCTCTGAGGTAGCCATAAAAGCTGAATGACTCAATAACCTCAAGATAGACTTAGATATGATTTCTGGTTTGTCAAAAGATTATTACAATTTATTGTAATAATGTTGGTGCAGTAGCAAACTCGAAGAAACCATAAGTCTATAAGGCAAGTAAAACACAATAGAACACAAGTACCACCCAATACGAGAAATCGTATAAACGAGGAGAAGTTATTGCCACCTAGATTGCATCAGGTGATGACCTATAGATCTTTTCACTAAGGTCCTTAAGGCAAGAGCTTTTGATGGACATGTTGAAGGGTTGGGAATCAGATGTATGACAGCAGATATGGCAGCTTAGTCTTTTAGTATAAGTGGGAGATTGTTAGAGTGTATACTAAAAGCCTAGCTTTTGGTATAAACATTTATCTAGAAATAAGAATCACATTGGTCAAATGTCTACATTTATGATAAATGTAGTTGCTCAATTAATTTATATTGTAGATAACATGGTGTGTGGTGCCACACATAGAAGATCATGTTATCAGTTCCTTATAAATTATAAACAGTAGCTCACGACCAAGATGGAAAGGAATAAACCATTGGAAGGTCGTAGTGTAATTAGGTATTAGTTTATCTTAACTATATAATTACACTAGTACACTTAGAGTGTATTGAGTAGGACCATTTGAGGTCGTTCCTTTTATACTGACTTTATAAAGGAACAAAGACCCCAGTTATTATGGAAGTGTGTGCTCTTAATCCTAATATAATAACAAGCACATATATTTGATATTTATTTCTTTAATTTGTCAATGGGTGAGATTTAGTTCGTTAAATCAATAAGCCCGATAAGTTGGGAAATGATATCACTTATAGTGTGTGTTGTTGATTATAGAAAGAAACTGTGTCCTAGTGATCTAGGTTGAGAATGTCCCCAAGAGGAGCTCATAAGGATTGTCATGTTAAACCCTGCAGGTGGACTTAGTCCGACATGACGATAAAGTTGAGTGGTACTACTCTTGAAGCTATATATTAATTAAGTGAGTTGTCAGTAACTTACTTAATTAGTGGACATTTGTTATCTTAAACACAGGGACACTAACACACTCATAATAAGAAGGAGCCCAAAATATAATTTGGGATTGGTGCGGTAGTTCAATAATAGTTCTTTAGTGGAATGAATTATTATTGATGAAATTAAGTTGTGTGTTCGGGGCGAACACGGGATGCTTAATTTCATCGGGAGACCAAAACCAATTCCTCCTCTCGGTCCCTATCGTAGCCTCTAGTATATAAACATTTATACCCACCGCATACCCACTTTCTTACCCATCTAATGGGGCCGGCCAAGCTAGCTTGGAACCCAAGCTAGGGCCGGCCAAGATCAAGTGGATGAGTTATGTAGGTGGCCGGCCAAAGCTTGGGTCCCAAGCTTAGGTGGCCGGCCACTAGAATATTAAAAAGGATTTTTATTAAAATTATTTCTTATGTGGATATCATGATTTTAAAAGAGAGTTTAAAAATTAAAAATTTCCTTTTATAACTTTCTACAAAAGATTAAGAGAAGAGATTAATCTCTTTCCTTATTTGTAGTTTAAAAGGATGGTTTTAATTTTTTGGTAAAAACTTTCCTTATTTGTAAATCATCTACATGTTTAAAAGAGAGTTTAAAATTTGAAATCTTTCCTTATTTGTTGATTAAAGGAGGATTTTAAATTTTAAGAAAACTTTCCTTTTTAACCATGTTCATGATTTAAAAGAGAGTTTAAAATTAAATATTCTCTTTTATAAGTTTCTACAAAAGATTAAGAAAAGATTTGATATCTTTCCTTATTTGTAGATTAAAAGAGATTTTAATTTTTAGAGATAACTTTCTTTTTATCCACATGTTTAAAAGAAATATTTTAATTTATTAAATTTCCTTTTTATAAACCAATCATGAAGGGATAAAAATTATTGGAGAAATTTTATAAATTTCCGGAAGCAAATAAGGAAGTTTTAATTTGTGTTTAAAATTTTATTTGCTTGGAAATTTTATGGTGTGGCCGGCCAAATAAATTGGAGAAGAAAAATTATTTTTAATTAAAATAAATTTTTCCTTTTCATGGCAAAAGAATTAAGGAAGTTTTTATTAAATTTTCCTTATTTGCCAAGACCAAGGATTATAAAAGAGGGGGTAGAGGAGGCTTCAAGGCTAAGGACTCTATTCTATTTTTCTCCCTCTTTTCCTTGGTGGTGTGGCCGGCCCTTTCTTCTTCTCTTCTTCTTCTCTTTGTGGCCGAACCTCTTCATGCTCATGGAGTTTTAATTGGTGGTCGGATCTAGCTTGAGGAAGAAGGAGACAAAGCTTACATCCCTTGGAGCTTGGTTGGTGGAAAAGATCTTCATCTTTTGGAAGCTTTGTGCTTGGCCGAAATTTGAAGAAAGGAAAAGAAGGTGCTTTGGTGGTTTCTCATCTCGGAAGATCGTTGCCCACACAACGTCCGAGGTTAGAAGAGGAATACGGTAGAAGATCAAGAGATCTTTCTAAAAGGTATAACTAGTAATTTTTCTTTCCGCATCATACTAGTTATTTTTAGAAATAATACCAAATACAAGAGGCATGCGATTCTAGTATTTCGAATATGTTTTTCGATGTTGTGTTCTTTTATTTTTTTTTCCCTTGTGATTTGATTGTTCTTTTCGGTTAACCTAAAGTTATTTTAGGAAATTAAATATTAGCTTACCATAAAAGGTTTTGTCTAGTCGGTGGTGGTTGCTCCCATATCCAAGAAGGTCATGTGCCTCGTCACGTCAGTACTGGGAACCAATTATGGAAATTAATATTTAATGGAATTAATAACTTAAGGTGATTTGGGTCGAACGTGTTAAGTTCTGCAGGAGACCCAAGTCAAAACCTAAAAGAACGAATAGATTAAGTTTTGGATCAAACGTGTTAAGTTCCGTAAGCGATCCAAAATTTAATTTAAAATAACACATGGTAGCTAGGAAAAGGTTCAGACCTTTGTACAAAATTTTTGTACAGTGGAACCTCTAGGTTTTCCGAGTAGCAACCAACAGGCTGCAGCCGATTGCATGGATCTGGAGCTGCCGGACGCTTGCTTTTCTTGCTCGGTTGGAGTCTCCTCCGGTCGGCCCACCAGCTATGATGTTGATCTCGCCTCGGGAAGTATTGCTTCTATTTTCTTCTTCCCAGGCGGAAGGTCGGGGACGTTCCCTAGACATTCGGAGATTCTCCCGCCTCAGAGAGCGATGCCGCTCGGGAGTCTGTTGTTGTCTCCTGTCGGCTACCGTCTAATCGGCTTCACGAGGCCTCTGCCGCCTGTCAGCTGATGGCGACCGACGACCGACGCCTCTGGGAACGGGGTGGGAGATTAGGGGAAGACTGCGGCAATCCTTGGTGTTATGTGTGTCCGTCCGGTGGAAGGAGCAGAACATTGGGGTTCATCTCTTCTTTGTCCTGGGCCGCTCGGCTGCTACTTCTTGGACATGAGGTCTTGGATGAGCTCGAATTGCTTCGGCCCGTGGTCCTCTGGGTGGCTGATGAGCAGCGTGCGACTTCCGTTCGGCAGGGGGAGCCCGCTCGGCTGGAGTTTCTTTTTTCCGGGCTGCTTGCGCTTCCTCCACGTTGATGTATTCGTTGGCCCGGTGTAGCATTTGGTCGTAGTCTCGAGGCGGCTTCCGAATCAGCGATCGGAAGAAATCTCCATCCACAAGGCCTTGTGTAAAGGCATTTATCATGGTCTCCGAGGTGGCCGTTGGAATGTCCATGGCCACTCTGTTGAACCGCTGGATGTAAGCTCGGAGCGATTTGCGGGCTTCCTGTTTGATGGCAAACAAACTAACACTGGTTTTTTGATAGCGCCGACTGCTTGCGAAATGGTGGAGGAAGGCCGTTCGGAAGTCTTTGAACCTTGAGATAGATCCGTCCGACAATCTCCGAAACCACCGTTGAGCCGACCCAGAGAGGGTGGTGAGGAAAACCCGACACTTCACCCCATCTGTGTATTGATGCAGGGTTGCCGTGTTATCAAACTTGCTCAAATGATCATCCGGATCGGTGGTTCCATTATATTCGCCGATCGTAGAGGCACATAGTGCTTGGGCAGAGGGTCTCGTAGAATAGCCTCTGAAAATTGGTGATTAATCCGCTCGGGCGATGCGTCCGCTCGGGGGGCCTTTCCTTTTCTGTCTTCTCGTCTAGGCATTTCATCCGAAGAAGATCCCCGATCTCTATTAGTTGCTGCGGCTTCGGGGGTGCGGAATAGGGCCCGATGAAATGCAACGGTGGCCTGTGGTGCTTCCGCTCGGCCACCAGACGCTGACGTTGCTTGCTACTCCGGCCGCTCGGCTGTTGCTTTCTGTTTCTGCTCCACAAGCTTGGCGGCCCTCAACTCGATCAGAGCGTCGAGTTCCTCCGTGGAAAGCGTCACCGTGTGTTGTCGTCCAGCCTCGTCCATTGTTTCCGTTCGGATGCAGGAGCGTTCCCACAGACGGCGCCAAATTGATCCTGTCCAAATGCTGAATCAACGGACGCTGGACACGTGGCGCTCTCCGGTTGCTGACGTGGGTCTTCGACTGGTTGCACGAACCTCCGGCGAACCTGCACAGAAGTCGGGCCGGGAAGGGGTTCCCGGCGGCGACCCTCCGACGCTCAAGTCAGGTAAGCTAGCAGTGAAAAAAGTGGCTCCAAAGTTGTTGAACGCGTACCTCCGGCGAAGTATAAGGCTTCTTATATAGGGCGGTGAAAGAGCTCACGCACTCCTATCGATGCAAACACGTGTCCTTAACCCATACCTCGGTATGTGTTTGTCAGAAAGCTTACCTGACACCATACTGCTACAGTCCAAGCGCGCTCTCGATGGGATAGCAGAACACCTCGTCGCCAGATTAGGAGTATGACCTAGTCATAGGACTTGACCGCTGTCATAAGATATAAATTGTCCTTTCCCTACCCCATGACGAGGTGTCCGTCCGGCCGGCTGGACGGGGCGTCCGGCCGGCACTCATCTTACACCAGGCCGGACGGCAATCACATCCCGTCCGGCTCTTCGTATGCCTCGGTATGCTGAGTAGATCCTTGGTAAGGTGCTGTGGGGACTGCTAGAAGTATGTCACCTTCTTCGGCCTTCCGCTCGGCCCTTCGCTACTGTTCAATTGAGCGCCGGAACACCAACAGAAGTCGGGGCGCCTCTTGCCATCTGTTATTCACCGGTCGGCCGGCCGGGAGGTCGGCCCATCCTTCTCCGGTCGGCCACCTGGCCTTTTGACTCCCACGTGACATTGACCCCTCAGAATGAGGGTCCCTGTTCTAACCGCCAGATCACATCATAATCCTCAAACTAAGTATTACTTCTCCATTCATTTTACATTCTCTATTCCCCATTTCTATGCCATTCAACTAAATACCCCTTACTTTTTTTTTTTTATCAAAATTAAAATATTATAACATAATATTGATCTTATTGATAGAGATAAAGTAATTATATTTGTAATAGTAGTGAACTATAACTATTATAAAATAATGTTATTAGTATTTATCAGAAGTATATGTTATAGGAATTAGGAATATAAAAATATAAATTTTGAAAATAAAATATACCTACGTGTGATAGGTTGCTGTTTTAATAATAAATATAAACAATATGTTCTTTTATTGATTCTAATAAAAAATTTTATAAAAAAACTTTTGATTTTTAATTTTTTTAATCCTCTATCTACCTGACCATTTGACAGCATCCGCTCAAACAAGCGACATGTGAAAATATAACGATGATAAATTTTCTAAATTAAAAGTAGAAATTTTCTTTTCTCAGAATTTATTAACAATTTTTATTGATAGGAGGAGAAGATTATATAGTTGTTTAATTTATTTTTTTTATTATAATTATATTTTTAATATAATATTAATTTTAATATATTTATTTAATGATAATAGTTTAATAAAAAAAAAAGAAAAATTATTAATGTTAAAGATATTCGATTTGAATACCCAGAGTATGGAATCCAATCTGAACCATAAAAATTTAAAAAAAAAAAAAAACTCTTCTAAATTTTGATTTAAAATTTTTGTTTTTTAGTTTTGTTTAATCCTCTACCATCTGGCAGCATACGCTCAAACAAGCCGCACGACTGTGAAAGTACAGCCATGATAATTTTTACCAAATTTAAAGTAGGATTTTTCTTTTCTAAAAAATTATTAACGATTTTTATTGATGAGGAGAAGATTATATAGTTGTTTAATTTATTTTTTAAATTATAATTATATTTTTTAATATAATATTAATTTTAATATGTTTTTAATGATAATAATTGAATGAAAAGAAGTAAAATTATTAGTATTAAAGATATTTGATTTTTTTAATGGATATGTGTATGAGATGAATATCCAGTAAATATGAATACCAAGGACGAACCCGTACGTCTCTTCAGCATTTAACCGACCGCGGAAGAGACGAACCTGCTCGCCATTAAAGAGTACGAATTGTTTTTCATAACAAAGGGAAAAGGTGATGAGAAAAGAGAAGAAACCAAAGAGAGCACGAAACAGGGGCGTCGAAGAGGAAAACTAGGAGAGGCCAAGGGCAACCAAAACAGAGGAAGAAGTAGAGATGGCAATCGGACCGTAGTAGGATTTGTAGCAGCTATATTGTCCTCAAGCAAGAGCATATAGAAAAAAAAAATTGCAAGTTTATATATGAACCTTACTAACAAAACAATAGGAGAATAGGAATGACTTACAATGCAAACCCGATATTTGTTGTCTTGTTTATACTAATTTATAATGAAATCAAGTAGCAATCACGGAATGCACAAATGTGACAACAAATACAGAGAACTGAGACGCAGAGGCTAGACACATTACACAACCATGCACTCAAAGCTCAGAACAGTAATGTCATCGGATTTGCCCAACACAATCTTTCTAAATACTTTGCAATAATGAGAAAGAATGGAATCACACACCTATTTACTACTGGACTGTTTTATTTGTCAACTTGTGTGGAAGTGGGTTTCGGCGCCTCCAGTTTAGCAGTGTCTGTAGAGGTTCTCATTTTGGAGTCCAATGCTTCCACATCAGATATGCATGAATCACAATTTGCTATCACAGAAGGAATAGATGTCTCCAGTGGTGTAGCATTTATGGTAGCTTCACTAGTATTAGTTTCAGATAACTCAATTGAAGGCTCTACACTTCGTTGAGGTTCTGCTTCCTTTATATAGGCCTGATATACTTCAGTAGGTTCTTCTGTTGCACGTGATTCTTCTTCCACTTCAACTTTAGATACCTCAGTAGGTTGATCTTCTGCCATACATGAAACTTCTTTCATTTGGGCTTTCGATTTCTCAGGAAGTTTTTCTTCTAGATCAGTAGGTTCTTCAGTTTTAGTTGATTCTGCTTCCTTTGTTTTGGCATTAACAACCACTGTACTTTCTCCTTTAATTTCATGGGGTTCTGCTTCCTTAGTTTCTGGTTTAGATGCCTCAGTAGGCTCTTCTCCTGTGTCTTGTGGTTTGGGTTTGCTCATTCCAGCATTAGCTACCTCAGTAGATTGTTTTTCTGCTTCATGTGGTACTGCTTCCTTCATGTCGAATTTAGATGCTTCATTAGGTTGTTCTTCCTTTTCATGTGGTTCCACCACCTTATTTTCTAGTTTGGATAACTCGGTAGGGTGTTCTCCTGTGTTATATGGTTCAGTTTCACTCTTTTCAGCTTTAGATACCTCAGTAGATCGTTCTTCTGTTGAATGTGGTATCACTTCCTTGGTGCCAACTTTAGATACTTCATTAGGTTGCTGTGTTTCATGCAGTTCTGCCTCCTTGATTGCAACTTTAGATAATTCAGTAGATTGTTTGTCCTTCATGTCAACTTTAGATGCTTCAATAGGTACTTCTTCCTTTTCATGTGGTTCCACCACCTTATTTTCTGGTTTAGATAATTCAGTGGGTTGTTCTCCTGTGTTATATGGTTCAAGTTCACTCTTTCCAGATTTAGATACCTCAGTAGATCGTTCTTCTGTTGAATGCGGTATCCCTTCCTTGGTGTTAACTTCAGATACTTCGTTAGGTTGTTCTGTTTCATGCAGTTTTGCCTCCTTGATTGCAGCTTTAGATAATTCAGTAGATTGTCTGTCCTTCGTGTCAACTTTAGATGCTGCATTAGGTCGTTCTTCCTTTTCAAGTGGTTCCACCACCTTATTTTCTGGTTTAGATAACTCAATAGGTTGTTCTCCCGAGTTATATGGTTCAACTTCACTCTTTCCAACTTTAGATACCTCAGTAGATTGTTCTTCTGTTGAATGTGGTATCACTTCCTTGGTGTCAACTTTAGATACTTCATTAGGATGTTGTGTTTCATGTAGTTCTGCCTCCTTGATTGCAGCTTTAGATAATTCAGTAGATTGTTTGTCTGATTCATGTGGTTCTGCTTCCTTTGCAAATTTAGATGCCTCGATATGTTGCTCTTCTGTTTCACATGGTCTTGCTTCCTTGAGTTCAGTATCACATATCTCACTAGGCTGTTCTCCAGTTTCATGAGATTCAACTTCCATAATTTTGAGCTGTTCTCCAGTTTCATGAGATTCAACTTCCCTCATTTCAAGCTGTTCTCCAGTTTCATGAGATTCAACTTCCATAATTTTGAGCTGTTCTCCAGTTTCATGAGATTCAACTTCCCTCATTTCAAGCTGTTCTCCAGTTTCATGAGACTCAAGTTCCTTTTCATGCAGCCCAACTTCCTCCATCTCAGGTTTGAATACCTCAATATGTTCTTTGATATCATGTGATTGTTCTCTGTTTGTTTCACGTATAGTCTTAGCAAGTTGTTCCTTCTTCATTTCAAGCTGTTCTCCAGTTTCATGAGACTCAACTTCCTTCAGTTCGAGCTGTTCTCCTGTTTCATGCAGCCGAACTTTCTTCATCTCAGATTTCAATACCTCAACATGCTCTTTGGATTCATGTGATTGTTCTTCGTTTGTTTCAGGTATAATCTTAGCAGGTTGTTTTGTTTCCTGCTTTTTTGCTTCAGTCATTTCAAGATCAGATACCTTAGTAGGTACTTCTGTCTCAAGTACGACTGTTTTCTCAATTGCCCTCAACTCGACCACTTCTCCTGTTTCATGCAGCCCATCTTTCTTCATCTCAGGTTTCAATACCTCAACATGTTCTTTGGATTCATGTGATTGTTCTTCGTTTGTGTCAGTTATAATCTTAGCAGGTTGTTCTGTTTCTTGCTTTGTTGCTTCAGTCATTTCCAGATCAGATACCTTAGTAGGTACTTCTGTCTCAAGTATTACTGTTTTCTCAATTGCCCTCAACTCGACCACTTCTCCTGTTTCATGCACCCCAACTTTCTTCATCTCAGGTTTCAATACCTCAACATGTTCTTTGGATTCATGTGATTGTTCTTCGTTTGTGTCAGGTATAATCTTAGCAGGTTGTTCTGTTTCTTGCTTTGTTGCTTCAGTCATTTCCAGATCAGATACCTTAGTAGGTACTTCTGTCTCAAGTATTACTGTTTTCTCGATTGCCCTCAACTCGACCACTTCTTCCTTTGCTACTAAAGGTTCTGGTATATGAGGCTCTGATGCAACACTTGTATTGGCTACAGTGCCAGAGCGTTTGATCGTCTCTTCAATCTAAAGATAAGATTCAATTAGTATTAGGTTTCAACTAGGTTATAAGAACATTGTTCGATAACCACATTGAACATTTCATCCTGCAGGTATAAATTTTGACATATAGTGAATCAAGACTTGGTCCATCCAATTTCTAACAAAAGTGAGATTTAGATAAAAATATCTCTAATTGGAAAGCATTTACAATTAGATGGAATAAACTATAGCAAGATAGCTAAAATTTTCTGCGAACTATAGCCTGCACTTGTAATCACACTATTCTCATAAAGGTAGTAAATGTTCATGGTTATAAAAACTGTGCTTTAGTTTATGATGGTCGTAATATATCTCATACCCCATTATGAATGTATTGCCTTTCCATTGACCAAAAAGAGAACAGAAGAATTGTAAAAGTTTGTCAGTCAACATGCCTTTAGATACTCAAAAGTTCCAGGTGCAGAATAGCAATAGTACAGTCTTTCATTTCTTGGCTTCTAGGTGACAGCAGGTAGTAGGATATAGAGAAACCTAAGTAATCAGGAGGGGGCATGATAAGTTCTTTGCTAAGCATGTATCAAGTGCTGGATTACTTGAGTAGGATAGAAGGGAGTTAGAAGTAGAACAAACTTTAGCGTTGTACATGATGGCAAAGTTCAGCACAATTAACATATTCAATAAGAAACATCTATATGACAAACAACAATAGCTGATAGGTGGGCGCAAGAAGTGTTTAGAAAGAAAAAAGTCAATGAGTAGCATTTAAAATAACAAATGAAGCACCAGAAAGCAAGCAGTAAAATGATGGTCAGCAGCCTTTTAGACAAAAAAAAATAAAATGGTGAAATCTTTACAACCCTAAATAAATAAAAAAAACCTCTAATTTTGCATGGTCACACTTAAAGTTTAGAGGACAGCCTGGAGCAATAAACACAACTAGAGCAAATAACACCATTGTTATTCTTTGACGGATATTTATGAGTTGGTAAGAGATTATAAGAGCTATACCAATATTTGTTTACTGCAGGAATAAGCTCATTGGGTCATATAAGAATGAACATAGAAGACTAGCTAAATGCAATTATCTGCATTCAAGCTCAAATAACAATAAGCCTGAACCATAGAATTTTAGGAAAGGAAATCCCACATTTTAACTACTACTTGGATCTATGTAATCAATCTAACTAAAATCCTTGCCCAATATTTGTAGGCCCTTTAACCTTCCAAAAGATTGAAAATAAGAGAGTTCACACGAACAATAGATTATTAATGAATTAAATAGCACTAGAGAAAAAAGTAGAGTGTGGTATACTCATTGGCTCTAGAGTAAATTTTGTGAATCTGTGTACGCTAATAATGACATGTAATATGGTGAGCATTTATTTTAGTACTTGTATTTAAAAGTATAAAATCATGCAACTATGTAAACTCTTACATATAAATTCTGTTAAAATCTCCTATGCCAATTATCAAGAAACATCTTATCATTTTTTACTGAATCAGTTAATGTTGTCCTATTGCTGGGTTTATATGCTCATATGGAATATTATATTCCAGTAATGTTGGAGGAAAATAAAGGAGAAGAAAACTGACTTGTATTTCTTCCGGTATGCAATGAAAGTTCCAAATATGAACTTAAGAATCTTCACCTCAAATCTGTGCTGTTGTCTCCTAGTGACAGGATAGTATCCATCAAGTGGACCGTTTTACACCACAGATATAAATGCTATGTCACCCAAACATACAGATCCAGAAACATACCAAATGATTCAGTGGTTTTGCTTCCAGTTTCAAACGTGATTAAAAAAATGCCCAGCACAAATATGCAAACTATTATTTTCTTAGTATTATGTGAAGTTCTTATTTACTTTCCTGAAGAGTGTGGATTGAGATAGTAAAATATTAAGAACAATATTTAGCAGAACAGTGGATATGCCATAAAACTTTGAAACTTGGAAGTTGGTATCCTTCTCGAGTTCAATTGTTTCATTTGTTAGAATAGAAGCAGAAAAAACAGCTACAAAGCAATTAAAACAAAATAAAACCTTGATGGATATCCATCAAAGCAAAAGAAAGTTAAGATAAATAGGCATGCTCCTCCATTTGGATCATATACCCTTCATAGTTTTACCAATTCCATGATTTTTTTTTTACTTGACGAAGAAATCTACAATGAACAGGGGTCAAGCTACTTTCCGATCATATTATTGTATCCAAAAGCAGTGCGAACCAATAATTCACAAGCATGTGATCTTGCCTAACAAATAAATGCAAGGGCTGACACCAAAATAATTCGCATTTGTCTTTTGTTTTCACAATGTCAGCGGAGTTATTTGCCAACCGGTGGCATTGGGAGGGAAACACAAAGGGATCGAAGTTCGCACACAAATCGACCATTTTTTTCCCCACAATAAATGCGCCGAAATGGTGATCTAAAGAGAAATAATAATAATAATAATAATAAAAGAATGAACAGAACAGAACACGCCAAAAGGCCGCAACCTTTTTTTCGTCCTTTTCGGCCGAAAAAGGAGGCTCTGACAGAGTAGGTGTAACGCACCTTGAACAAATGGTCGAGGGTTTTCCGGCGATTCTCGTCGAGCACCGATCTTGACTTGACCTTCTCGTCCCGGAAGGCATCGTCCTCCGCCTTGGAATCCGGCAAGGGCACCGGCGCCGAATCGTCCGCCTCCGCCCTGGGCTTCGTCGCGCACGCTCCCATGATTCCGCCTCCCTTCGTCGCCTTACGATCGCTCTCCTGCTCTAGTGCTCTGCTACGCCGAGCGAGACTGTGAGACAGAGGGATTAAAGTATAATTTAAGCGAATGTTGGAGTGGCGCGAGCCGCGAGTTAATCCCGCTGTCTCCAGCGTTCGGTCTCTCCAGCGCATCATATTATTATACGCATTATGATGCAGCAACATTATTCCTACTTTATTTTTATTTACCCGCTAACGACACACGCTTTCTTCCCCTGGTGGCCATTGGCCACGCGGGGTCGGTGGCGGAGGATCGGGCTCGGTATACCTAGCCAAAGGTGCAAGGTCCTTTTTTTTTAATGTGGTAATTAATTTTCATTTTTTTAAAACTGGAATGGAGAAATAAGGAAAAGGAAGAATAAAAGAGGAGAGATATTAAGGCGGAGATAAGAAAGATTTTATTAGTTTTTAGAGAGGTTTTGGTAAGAAAATTGAGGGAACTACATATTTTATTTTTATTTTAAATTCACTATCAACCTCTAAATTGAGAGAAAAAGATAAGGAAATAAAGAATAAGTGATAGATTGGTAGTCTGTTGAATTGTTTTATTTAACTCTTTCAAAAAGTTAAATGATATGGATGATTTTATTGGAAAAAATTATATCAAGTAAGGAAAATAAATAAATCAATTCTTCACTAAATTTGGATGCAAAGAAGGTAATTTGATCTCATTTCATTCTTTTAATATTTTCTAGAATTATGTGAAAATTAAGAAAATAGCAATATAATATTTATTTAAATATTACTTAATGACCAATTAAGTAGGAAGATTTTTTTAAAAAATTATTTAATAATTAATTTGGTCTTATTGTCTCTGTTGTCTCTTGACATTTTCCTTTGTCTCTTGAGCTCGTATGATTCATTTTCTACAATTGCACTTGCATGACACACCCCCAAGGTGCAAGCAACATCCTCATAGAGGGACCCCATGTGATTTGCCTTTGTAGCTTGATCGCATCGACAAGTAGTAAAGAGAGCTTTTACCTTCGACGACTTGTCCAGACATCCTCCTTTTGCCCCGAAATTGCGGAGGCGAGCGCAAGAAAGGTCAAGGTTGTTAGGCCAAGATGGTGGTCACATCAGTTGAGTTTCATTCTAACAAATTCCACAATTCATCATGAGCTAGGTCACCATCGAGCACGCGATGAAAGATGAGAAGGCGGAGCTGAAGAAGAAACATGAGGTCACTAATGAAACACAAGTTGATATTGTTGTTGGCTCTTTAAAATGTTTAGTGGTGGCTTGAAAAAGTGCCCTCCCCTACTACATGTAAAGGCATTCTTCAATGTTTAGTGGTGGCTTGAAAAAGTGTTCTCCCCTACTACATAATTCTTCAATGCCATTCCTTGTATAAAAATATTCCAAATGAATATTTGTTTACCATAAAACAAGAGGAAAACAACAATAGAAAGTCGATAAAGTATTTCAACAATAAAAACAGTTAGAACGACGAACCTCTACAACATTCACTATTTTGAACTAACCCATAGCAATTAGGTTGTAGGCTATTTGTTTGTTTCTATATCTATCTGTTCCCAAATTTGTTTTAACAATCGGCTTACAACAGTCTGTTTCTATATCAATGATCGCACAAGTATCAGTTCATCCAAAAGAACATACAACTTGACCACAAAGAACAAGGTTATTAATTCTTTACACAATCAAAGAACAAGGTTATTAACTCTTTTGTTACAGCAGTCATAAGATTTAGATCTGATATATGCACCAAAACTAAAAGATAAAATGGAACTCTAATCCTAGATCCAAGGGCAACAAAAGTGCAAAACTAACAGAAACCATACCTAAGCTTTGATAGGAAAGGAAAACAATTCAATATAGAGGAAGAGAAAAATTTTAAGATACTTCAGTTACAAGGCCATTGGGAAGAAGTTGAAGTTCGAATTTTCAGAAAAGAGTTTCATTGCTATTATAACAAGCCTACTGGTACTTTTACTAGAAAAAAAGTACCCTCAAAGCTTGGCTACAAGTAAATGACTCGAATCACCTATGCTTACCTTATTGGTGGTGCACAATTTCAGTGTCCAAGGAACTTAGCTAGGTCCTCTTTAACATGAGATCCATTTCTATCTCCTTTTGCCTTAACTCAAGGGACATACGTTCATTCTCAAGTTTCATTCGTTCATTTTCCATCCTCATCTTGTTTAGTTCTCTGTCTTTCTTCTTACTAAACCTTTGCCACTTGTAGCGTTGCTTCTCAAGTTCCAGCATCTCAGCTTGAATTTGCAACCGCTTCTCTTCGAGCTGAAGAGAATAAGAATTATCCCATTGTTGTTGTCCTAGTGTGGATTTAGATCCATCTGGCAACACCTGGTTCATATCGACTGCCAAACCTTGAGGTTGGAGGCCTCTACCACAACCGTGTGAAGCTGATGGGTTTCCAAAAACTGCTGCCTCATGGTCCACCCCAAGCTTCATCCTCTTTGGAAAGCATGATACGTCACCACGCACTGCATTATGTTCCTCAGCATCTCCTTCCTCATCATCACTATCAGAACTTTGATCATCTTCATCGACATCTTCGTGTGAGCCCCTCCTTGTGTCGTGCTCATCTCTACTTCGTAGCGCCAGCTGGAGTGAATGTTGAAGTGCTGGGTCAGCGGGTAAATTCAATCGGTTACAATTATGATACGAGCACATCTCCTCATAGAAAAGATGTTTTGAGCTCAAAATCTTCCTTACATCTTCCTTCATCTTTTCAGAAAGGTTATTCATACGGTTCAATAATGCTGGATTCTCAACAACCTTGCAAGATGTGCCCCTGCCAAGAATATCGGTGAGTCTCTTGTACCTTTTATTTAGATCATTGAACTTATCTTCGCATTGTTGAGGCGAAACATAACAACCTCTCTCGGCCATCACTTTTGATATGGCCTTCCACTTCCCCTTTTTCTGTAAGATTGCATACTTCCTCCTCCCTCCACACTCAGAAGTAGCATCTTCGCCTATGTAAGAAACAGCAGTTATTAAAAGCTTCACCATCCTATCAGTCCACTTCATGCGGTGCCATGGGGATCCCTTCCTCCCTTTCCCAGCCTCTTGATGGCCGTCGCCGGCATCGTCATTGAAGCTAGGTTCGTCATCATCGCTCACGGAGGTCTTGTTATGCTGTCCTTTACTGTAATCCATGACAGAAGCCCCTGTTCGATGATCAGATCCTTGCAGGTGATTGCCTGACATCGGGAAATCATCATGCATAGACTGGTGGATCATTGAGCTTTGATGGTTATGCATGTTTCCTTGCAAACCTAGCATACCATAGGAAACTCCTGGGATCATGCTTCCAGCAGGCAAATTCCCCTCCATTTTGTGACTTGAGAAACAGAATCGCCCAACCAAAATATTTTATTTCCTCTCTCTAATACAAGTCAGTGACTTTTCCTTGCAAAAAAGCTACGATTCTTCACAATATTCAGACCTGAAAAGGAACCCCATCAAAATCCCACGTTTCTCGCAGTTTCTACACCAAATCAACCAACTACCTCGGAAAATAACACCAAAACAAAAAACAAAAAAAATCAAATTCGCAACCTCGGTTCCCAGAAATAGGGACCAAAACCCTAGGATGAGAAACAACAAGCACACTAAATTGCAAAAAAAAAAAAAGAACTTTATGCAACACATAGCACGAATTCAGCCTCGACTATTACCGAATCCACGTCCGAGCTCAGGAACCAACTCCGATGCGAAATCCCCAGACCTGACTCCAGATCACAAGCAATGGGAACCGGAGGAGAGTCAAACTTATCTGGACTCAGCGAGGTGACATATCGAAGCCTCCGCCATGCGATCGAGCCAATATCGTGATTGCGATCCGCCGCAGTAGAGAACCGGAATCGAAAGAGAGGCGGCTAATAATTGAAGGGGGAAAGGAGGATGCAGTGTATTTGGAAGATGGAAGCGATAAAAAAACTGACGTCAAAAGGCCAAACAAAAGAAAACCGATACCCAGACAATTACCAACCCACTCAGTACGAATGAAATAAATATTCATGGGTGCGCGTACCACAAAAGCGTATTGTATCGTAGTGAGAAATGGTATATGTTGCTTGTAAAGGCGTGAGTCTAAATTTTTTGTTCTTGAAATAGAAAAAATCTTTCTCTCTTTTTTCTTTTCTTTTGTTTTTTTAGACAACTGCCATTTATTATTATAATTTACTCCTAAAATTTTTAAATTCCGCCCCATAATAATTATACCAAAAATGATTACACTCGTTCATCTCCATATGATTACACTCACTGAGGTGTTTCCTCACCTTTCATCTCTAGATTATATAAAATAGCATAAATAATAAGATCAATTTATAATTAATCATTACTAACTATCAAATAGTTAGGGGTGAATTTTTTTTTTTTTCCTAAGAATTAATCCCTATCTTATTTTTCTAAGGAGATTTTTTCCTAAACCCTAAACCGCCTCTCAGTAATGATTTTAGTTATAAGGGTAGATTATGAGGAATTAACAATATAAGATTTATCTCATCATATATTTAATATCTATCTATTTATATGTACCTATCTCTATATCTATAAAGTCGATACTAGGAGGAGAATGGTAAGAATAGATTAACATATAATAAATTTAGGGGTTAGATAAAAATTTTCAAAGTTGATGAGGAAAATAAGTCTACATGGTCCGTGTTATATTTTAAGTTGGACAAAAATAGAAAATGTATCATTTTTACTGGAATCATCAAAGTGCCCCTTTTATTAATCATCAACTTACTACCATTGGCCAACAACGGTAGCATGTCTTCACAATTTCTCATAGAAAGATTGAGTCCTAATTTTGATAAACTAATGGATATTTTTTTTTAATAAACGGTTGATACAAAATACTAAACTGATAGATTGTTCATTATGAGTACTTTCCGATTTTACCATAGTGGCTAATAAAAATTTTCTATATAATCATCGGAGTAAGCTAAATACTTGGTGTCAACTAGAATAAAGCATCTCATTTTATTTCCATTTTTGATAATCAAATTTTCTCTTAATAGATAAATTTCTTTTAATGAACGGTTGACATAAAAACACTAGATTGATAGACTGTCTATTATGAGTGCTTCCCGATTTTATTATAATGACTGATGAAAAACTTTTATATGATCATCAGAGTAAGTTTAATGCTTGGTTCCAACTAAAAGAAAGCATCTCATTTCATTTCCATTTTTGGCAATAGAATTTTCTTTTATATATATATATATATATATATATATATATATATATATATATATATATATATATATATATATATATATATATATATATATATATATATATATATGTGTGTGTGTGTATATACACAGACATCGATATCGATCATAGCTCTCATTGAATTCGGGTGCTCGGACTCGATGAGAACTGCTCATGATCGCCCATAGACAAAATGTCAAGGGTACCAACCCCCTATATATATATAAAATTTATGTATCAGTTACCATTCATAGCTAATGTAATAGTTATGATTTATAATTATTATAATATAATATTGAATTTGACTTGTGTAAATATTATAGTAATCATAACTAGATGCACATGTATTATCTAATAACATATTATATTTTTTTTAATATTTGAATTATCCAATTATTTGTAAGTACTCATATTAATTTAATATTATCAACTAAGTTAAGTTATATCATATATATTTGATCATTGTGTCTAAATATACAGGAGTTTAGAAATATAAGTAGTCGAGCGAAAAATACAGCGGACGAGAAAGATGACATGGGAATCGAGTTAATAGGCTTGGTGCATCTGAAGGACGAGAAGCTACGGAAGAGTACATTGGTGAAGTGAGAAGGATGCGCATGACGCTTCTGAGGGATGAGAAGTCGGAGCGGAAGACTACTCGAGGAGAAAGCTGAAGTTGGGTTCGGGTGAGCTCAATTTTAGAAGGTTGAAAGATCACCCAAGCGACCGGAGATGAAGCTAGTGACTGGAGAAGGCACCGGACGGTCAACATGTGATTGATCCTGGTGCCTGGACCACCAAGGGGTCGAACAGGCACCTCGTCGCAGAGTCATTATTGTGGATCACCTTCGGGTCCACCCCAGTAATAGTCCAGGCGTTCGGAGATGGTCCATGCATCCAAACATGAAAAACTCTATCGTCTAGTCGTTGCGTAGAGATAGAGTTTGCCCAACTGGGGGCGCCCAGGGAGGGTCCAGCGCCCGAAGATGCCACGTCAGCAAACAACTAATTTTAACTAGTGGACTATAAATAGAACTCTGATCTTCTTCATTCATAATAACACTTTTTGTACTCAAATTTCTTACTCTATTTCAAGTTATGTGCTTTCAACACTATGTACGAGGCTTTTACACCTCCAACTTATGTTGAAGAATGATTCTACTAGTTGAGCTTCATCTTACTTTGGATTAGCAACCTCCCTAGTTGCAAACCAAGTAAATCCTTTTTTTCCTACTTTCTTTTATGCAATTTAGTTATTTTTATTAAAGTGTTTGCCTTATCTAAAGTCAAAAGTTTCAAGAAATGGGTGTTTTTGTCATTTCAGGCAATTCACCCCCCCTCTCTCTTGTCGGTCGCACCGCGACCAACAAATGACATCAGAGCGAGGGTGCTTCAGAAGGACTAGCCGCCAATCGAAGCACACAACAAATGATCGAACCAAGAAAATGGAGTTCGAGGGGGAGTTCACGACATGGAAAAAGAAAATGGAGGTATTTTTAAAAATAAATTTTCATTTATTATTAATAATGAAATATAGTTTTGTAGCATTTAAAGATCAGCAAGGAGCCGATAAAAAAGAATACCCGTGGACAAAAAAGGAGTAAGTCGACTTCATGACAAACGACAAAGCGGAGTTCTATTTGCTGAGTGTTTTACCACCACAAGAAATCAACCAGATCGGAGCCTACGAGTCAACCAAAGAGATTTTGGAGAAGTTTCTAGAGCTGCACGAAGGGACCTCAGAGATGAAACTCCCAAGACGGGATCTATTCTGGAAGCAGATCAGCAACCTCTTTATGGAAGAAGGTGAAACAGTCGTTCATCTACACTCAAGGATTAAGGAGCTGATCACTAAACTCACAAATCTCGGTGAAATACCAGGATTCATTAAGATACGCTGCATTTTCGAGAACACCCTAGTGGACATCCATTGTTGACTCATTTTACATCTCTAAGGACCTCGAGGTTCGTACATTAGAAAACTTGTTTTCTACCTTTGAACTTCACAAATCGAGATGTGAATGCTTAAGAAATAAAGAAGAAAATATGGCTCATAACCTAGCACTGAAGGTTAACCAGAAGTGCGAACCAGATTCAGACACAACACTTGACGAAGACGAGGCTGCTTTTATGGTAAGAGAGTTTGGTAAATTCCTTAAGTCTAACAAGTTTAACAAGTCGCAGGCTAAGAAACTTTCACAAGGAAATGAAAGTTGTCGTACTATAATTGCCAAGAAGAAGGGCACATCAAGAATAACTATCCAAAAATGAAGGAGAATGATAAGTGTTAGAGTGTATACTAAAAGCCTAATTCTTTGTAAACATTTATTTTGAAATAAAGAATCACATTGGTCAAATGTCTACATTTATATGTTAAGTGTAGTTGTTCAATTAATTTATATTGTAGATAACATGGTGTGTGGTGTCACACACAGAAGATCATGTTATCAGTTCCTTATAAATTATAAATAGTAGCTCACGACTAAGATGGATAAAAATAAACCATTGGAATAGTCGTAATGTAATTTGATATTAGTTTATCTTGACTATAAAATTATACTAGTACACTCTGAGTGTATTGAGTAGGACCATTTGAGGTAGTTTCCTTTTATACTGACTCTTTAAAAGAATAAGACCTCTGTTATTATAGAAGTGTGTGCTCTTAATCATGATATAATAATAAGCACGTATACTTAATATTTATTTCTTTAATTTATCAAAGGGTGTGATTTAGTTCGATAAATCAATAGCCCCGATAAGTTGGGAAATGATATTATTTATATGGTGTGTTGTTGATTATAGAATGAAACTGTGTCCTAGGAATCTAGGTTGATGATGCCCGTTGAGGAGCTCATAAGGATTGTCATGTAAACCCTGCAGGTGGACTTAGTCTGACATGACGATAAGGTTGAGTGGTATTACTCTTGGAGCTAGATATTAATTAAGTTGTCAGTAACTCATTTAATTAGTGGGCATTCAATATCTTAAACACAGGGAGACTAACACACTCATAATAAGAATGAGCCCAAAATGTAATTTGGGATTGGTGCGGTAGTTCAATAATAGCTCTTTAGTGGTATGAGTTATTATTGATGAATTTGAGTTGGGTGTTCGGGGCGAACACGAGAAGCTCAAGTTCATCGGGAGACCAAAACCAATTCCTCCTCTCAGTCCCTGTCGTAGCCTCTTATTTATAAAGTCTTATACTCACCTAAACCTGTAGGATCGAAAAAAATTTAGATATCTCCATAATGGTATGATATTGTCCACTTTGGGCCTAAGCCCTCATGGTTTTGCTCTTGGGCTCTCCCCAAAAGGCCTCATTCCAATGGAGATATCTTTTCTCTTATAAACTCATGATCTTTTCCATGTGTTTTCAATGTGGGACTATGTTTGTAACCTTACAACCTCAACAATCCCCCCTCAAACAAAGGACCACAGGCTTTCCACGTTTGATCCTCGACCCACCAGGTCTTCCTGCCCCTCGGTCCACCCGACCTACTAGAACTTCCTTGCCTAGCCACAACTAGGACTTCCTGCCTGGTGTCTGGTCCTCTTGATCCGAACATAGGAGCCCCCCTTTCTTTGTTTGAGGTCAATATTGTATCCACATAGCTCAATCAGATCATAACTCTTGTGCACAGTCGGCGGTTAGTCCTTCTGGCCGTCCAGGCTCTGATACCAATTGTAGGATCGAAAAGAATTTAGATATCTCCATAATGGTATGATATTGTCCACTTTGGGCCTAAGACCTCATGGTTTTGCTCTTGGGCTCTCCCCAAAAGGTCTCATTTCAATGGAGATATCTTTTCTATTATAAACCCATGATCTTTTTCATGTGTTTTCAATGTGGGACTATGTTTGCAACCTTGCAACCCCAACAAAACCCACCTTCTTACCCATCCATAGGTGGCTGACCAAACAAGCTTGGAGCCCAAGCAAGGGTTGGCCAAGATAAGCCTTGGATGGATCAAGTGGTGGCCAGCCCTAGCTTGGAGCCCAAGCTTAGGTGGCCGACCACAATAAAAATAAAAAGAATTTTATTTTAAAATTTTTCCTAATGTGGAAGACATGATTTTAAAAGAGAGTTTTAAAATTAAATTTTAACCTTTATAGTTTCTACAAAGGATTAAGAGAAAGGTTTGATATCTTTCTTTATTTGTAAATTGAAAAGAAGATTTTAATTTTGGAGAAAACTTTCCTTATTATCATCCACATATTTTAATAGAGAGATTTTAATTTATAAAAGTTTCCTTTTATAACTAACATGAAGGGAATTTTTAAAAGAGAAATTTTTATTTAAAAATTTCCGGAAACAAATAAGGAAGTTTTAATTTTGTGTTTAAAACTTTTCTTGTTTGGAGGATTTGATATGGCCGGCCATTGAAAGAATTATAAGGATGGTTTTATTAAATTTTCCTTCTTAGACATTGGCAAAGAAAATAAGGAAATTTTAATTATGTTTTAAAACTTTCCTTATTTGACAAGACCAAGGAATATAAAAGAGAGGGTAGAGGTGCCTCACCTCATAACAATACATCTATTATTCCTCTCCTCTATTCCTTGGTGGTGGTCGGCCCTCATCTTCTTCCTCTTCTCCTTTTCTTCTTCTTTAGTGGCCGACGGCATCAACTCTCAAGGAGATTTTGGTGGCCGGATTTAGCTTGGAGAAGAAGTAGAGAAAGGAGACTTTGTTTCTTAGCGTCCCTTGGAGCTTGGTTGGTGGCCGAAGTTCTTCATCTCTAGGAGATTGTTAGTGGCCAAAACTTGCAAAGAGAAGAAGGAGGCTTGGGTGGATTCTCGTCTCAGTAGATCGTCGTCCACACGACGTCCGAGATAAGAAGAGGAATACGACAAAAGATCGTGAGGTTTATAAGCTACAAAAGGTATAACTAGTTATTAGTTTCTGCATCAAAACTAGTTCATCCTTTTGTTTAGATCTCGAAAAAATACCAAACACAAGAGGCTAACGATTCTAAGTTTCGAATTTATGATTCGAGTTTGTTTTTCTTTTGTTTTTTCGATGTTGTGATTCGATTATTCTTAATGGTTAAACCTAGGGTTACTATAAGGAGATTAAATATTGAATTTCGTTGAAAGGCTTTGTCTAGGAAATGATGGATGATCCCATACCCAAGAAGGCCTAATGCCTCGCCATGTTTAACTTGGAAGCCAATCTCTGAAATAAATATTTAATCGAATTTGTAACATAGGTGGATTTGGATTAATAATGTTAAGCATCGTTTGCAATCCAAGTCTAAACCTCTAAGAACAGATAAGTTGAATTTGGAATCAATAATGTTAAGTTCTGTTTGTGATTCCAAATTTAATTTCTAAAGAACACAATAGGTTGTTATGAATGGTTCAGAACTTGTACAAAATTTTTGTACAGGGGAACCAGTACGATATTCCGAGTAGCAACCAACACTTGACGAAGACGAAGCTGCTTTTATAGTAAGAGAGTTTGGTAAATTCCTTAAGTCTAACAAGTTTAACAAGTCGCAGGCTAAGAAACTTTCACAAGGAAATGGAAGTTGTCGTAATATAATTGCCAAGAAGAATGACACATCAAGAATAACTGCCCAAAAAATGAAGGAGAAGGATAAGAACAAAAGATCATCCTGGACGAAGCACAAGAACCTAAAGGCGGCATGGGACGAAATGTCATCATCAAAGTCGGAGATTGAAGTTTACGTCGGACTTGCACTTATGGAAAGTTACCAAGAAGTAAACTACGAATCAAGCTCATTTGAAATGAGCATCGAGAACATCGATGAAAGAAGAGCCACTTCAAAAGGAAGGAGCTATGCAAGGGGGGCGTTGAATAATGAGATCGACAAGGTAAGTGAGGTACAATCTCTACCTCCTCATAAATTATATAAATTTGTTAAAATGCTTTCTAAAAGTTCTTGCCAATTAGAAACAAAAATGAAAAATGAAAAAATAAAAATGTAGAATTAAAAGTAACTTTAACAAAATCCTGCCGATGAGAATAATTCAATAAATTAAAAATTAAAAATTAAAAATTAAAAAAATAAATAGAGTTATTGAAAAAGAATTATGCAGGCTTACACTCAAGTTCTTCTTAAAATTCAAATTTTAAAAATCATAGTAGGCTTAATTGGTATTTTAGATACCATAAGGGTTAAATTACAAAGGTTTCACAAAAAGTTATTTTAGAAAATATCTAGTTAATCCAATAGGTAGGAACCTATATTGGATTTCAAAATCATGTCCAGTTTAAATTCCTTTTAAATTTAATAGATTTACTACTGTATATTGGATTTCAAAATCATGTCCCGTTTAAATTCCTTTTAAATTTAATAGATTTACTAGATTGAGATTATTTTACTTAGAAAAATATTTTTGTACAAACTTACTGCTAGTATTTTTTGTTCGAAATTTTTTAGTGATAAGACAACAATTTCTCTGTTAGAATGAATAATTTTTAAAATTTCAGGCTTTAATTAATTTTTTATGATTTTTTTTTCAAAATATTAATTTTTAATATTAAAAATGTTCAAAAAGTTAATTTTAAAATTTTAATTTTTATACCGGTATGCTTTCTGTTTTATATATTAAGGGGGTGTTTGGTTGATGGGTTTGACAATGAAGGAATGGAATGATAGTAAAAGATAGTGTTTGGATTGTGGGTTTGGGAATGACAATTTGGGAATTATTTCTAGATTTATGGAAATCAACCAAACCCATATAATTAGGTGGGTTTCATTTTCATTCTCATTCCCATTACACCTTACTATCAAACTCATACCCATAATCATTCCCATCATTTAACCAAACATCATCTAAGAAAAAGTTATAAGATTTTTTTTAGGTTAAAGTCTATTTTTTTTTAAGTATTTTCTTTTATAAATATTTTTTCCTATGTAAAATAATTAATTTTAACTAATATTAATATTATTTTCTTGTGAAAACTTTATCTCCATGTTGGATAAATATGTTTAACAGCTGAAAAAAAATAAATTATTTTTCTAAAATTGATTTTTAAATCATGAAAATTCAGATTTTCTAAAAATAATTCACACGTTTTTTCTAAATTTTAATCACTATTTACGTCACGCTTAGAATTTTTTCTCAAATTTATTTTCAATATTTATCCTTATTTTTTATGTGATCAAAAAGGAAGAAAAAATATTAAGTTTAGGAGAGGAATTGTCATGCCCCAGAGGAGTCCCTACTGAAAAATTTCGACAGCATCTCCCCTGTACCGGTGACAATCTGAGACATATATACATACAAAATACATCAGTCACATACGGCTGGAATATACACACAATAGAAATCACATAACCACACAATTTAATATACTCAGCCTACTCGGTTGGATAACAATGAAATAAACACAACTACGTAGTTAAATAACAGCTCACACGACAAGAAATAAGCACAGCGGAAGACACAAAGAAAGAAAATACAAACGTAAGACCAACAAAGTCACTAACATAACTGCAATCCACCAGACTAGACTCCAAAATCCACATCAACTTATTGGAAAGCAAATACGCAAAGTCACTGTACCACTAACAGAAATAAAACCGAAAAGGGATTGTCCTCGAGTGTGACGTGGGACTGGCAACTAGGACTCTCCAAGCAACTTCTCAATCATCTACCTGTTACCTGGTGAAAGAAAATCAATTTGCGAGGTGGTGAGTATTGGAACTCAGCGGATAAGAAAGGATAGTGCATGAACATAATATACAAATAGAAAGTGAGCCAAGAGTATACAGTCTCATAAGAGGAATAACAGATACTAAAATAAATCATAATGAATATATGCTCATACCTGAAACCATATCCTAGGCTAGGTAATAGAAGGTCAGAAATAGTACTAACCTGCTACAATACTGCTCATAACTATAGAGGTAATAAGTGCGATGTATCCATTTTACCAATAAATAAACCAGAGTCTAAACCCCTACAATAAGTGTATATCTCAACATAAGTAAGCAACAACCACATAAACTAGTGCCAGCAGCAGAAGCAAGCAACAACAAGATAAACTAGTAACAGCAGCACAAGTAGCAACAACAGCATCAGCAGATATAATAATAACAGCGTATGTACGGATGATTACTCCCACCCACCCCTTTGCACCATGACCCCTATATGGTCGAGAGGCCGGGTCAGTGACAGACTGTACAACACTCCAGCTACCACTCCCACGAGTGGCCGAGTGGACAATTGCATAGTAGCTAACTAGCTACATCTACGACGGATGATAGGACCTTTACTATTGGCTAGAGGGGGGGGGGGGGGGGGGGAATAGCCTTTCTTCGATTTTTCCTACAATCTTGTTAGCGGAAGCAAATGGAAATAAAGAAAATACAAGAAAACAAGATAACAATGCTAACTCCTTTGTTTACTTGGTCTCCACCTCCTTGAGGTGACTAATCCAAGGCACACACCCACACAATCAAACTTCACTATAAACTTCTCCTTCACGAATCACAATCGAAGGTGGAGAAACCCTTGCACAATTTTCTCTTCCTCTTTACAAGAATGGAGAGTAGAATCAGGAGGAAGAGAGTGAATATCTGTAGACTTGAAGATCACTTGATGAGCACTTTTTCCAGTTTTGAACAGTGGTCTATCTTCAAGTTCTGACAGTAGCTTTTATAGTTTTCCCGACATCAGTCGACTGGTATACATATCAGTCGACTGATGAGCTTCAACGGCACTAAAGATTTGATAAGATTTTGAGCCGCCATTTTGTGACGGTCGTCTACCAGTCGACTGGTACTAACACCAGTCGACTGGTACTTGCCTCCAATCAGCCTGTCGACATTCTGTTCGTTCTGTGCCTTGGTATCAGTCGACTGGTGTGGGTACCAGTCGACTGGTACCTTATACCTTTGAGATTTACAGCAGTTTGTACAGTTCCAGTTTTACATTATTTACATACTTGAAATACTTTCTTAGCTTAGACTTTATGCCTCCAAGCACCTTCCCTCAGCCTTGCGCCCTTAGGATGCTTCCGTCTCCATGACTCCTCATCCTTGCGCTTGCCTTCAAGGGCTATCATTGGCTTTGTCATGCTAAGTCTCTATTTTGCCAATAGATCGTACCTCCGGAACTTTCCTTGCCAAGTTTTCATACTTGGTCTTCTCTTTATATCTGCTTACTCAATACTTATGTTAGATCACAATTAATGCCTAACTTAAACTCATTTAATCAAACATTAACAATGAGTAATGTCTTGAGCCAGTTTGCTCCAACAATCTCCCCCTTTTTGATGTTTGGCAAAATTTGTTTAAGTTAGGTCTTCAAATGTACCATAACTATAAAGTATGATAATATCCATGAAGCATATAACATGAAGCATATAACATGAAACATATAACATGAAACATATAAAATATCCAACTTAAACTTAAACCATCCAAGTCTCCCCCTTTTTGACATACAACAAAAAGATCTAGAACAACTCCCCCTGAATCCAGAATATCCTCGAAAAGCAAGAGATAGAGATGGACACATGACAAATAATAAGATAAGACACAGCCGGACATAGAGGAACTCACAAGACAACAATAGAAAAATAGAGAAGTATCAGCACATAATAAACGCTAGACAGATAATGCCATAACAGCATACACCCATCATAGTCTGACAACCACGTGTTCGAGATAAACAAACGATATTGCTATCGAAACCAAAACATATCTCGACACTAACAAAAGAAGCAGCATCCTAGTGATCATCATTAGAAGGAGGAGGGGGAGGAGCCTGGTATGTCAGATCCCAGCGCTGCAGCATCGCATACACCTCTGTCTGACGCTGCTGAGACGCAGTCCAATCCTGTCGGAAACCACGAAACTCCTGAAACCCCTGGCGTACTGTCTCCTCCAGCTGAGTTAATCGAGCCTCGACAGTCATAGGGGCTGGATCTGGCGCCAGTGCAGGAGCAGGTACGTCCGCCTCCTCCTCATCGTCAGAATCATCCGCCCCCTGAGCACGCCATACCATCTCCCCCTGGCGTCTCTCAATACCTGCAAGAGATAGCTGGCGGGCCCCTATCTGATCATAGTCCTTAGATAAATGATGTTGTTGACCTCTCATGACATTGATACCCCGAGAGGCAAAGAAAGAAGTCAGGATGTGGCAGTAAGGCATGTACAACTTCTCATGGATAGGACTAGTGAAGTGCAGGATGGACTCAAAGACGTGAAGAGCGATGTTGATGTCAAGCCGGTGCTCCAAAGCATACATCATGACCAGATGGGGCAGCCGAATCTTGGCTTGCCCCCGAGTGACTATGGGTAAGATACACGCAATAACAATCTTATAAAGAATGTTACTGCGGGCAGACATACATGTGGCATCGAAGATGCGCCGCAGAGGAGCTCGAGGGGCATTAAAGTAATACTGATGTCTCACTTCAATCGACAAATGAGAGAATGAATCAGTGAAGGGCTCAACAACTGTAGGAAAGCAAGTAAAGGAGCTATCAGAAGCCCGACACTCTAAGAAGGATCGAAGAATGCTGGGAGAGAACTCAATGTCGACACCACCTACACGAGACACCCATGCACGACCTCCGCTAGCACTAGGATGCAGATTGGTGTAGAATTCCTTACACAAATCCAGATTTACCATATGCATGCAATGCACTAACTTATCCAACCCAAAATATAGAAGAGTATCCATGATATTTGGCACAATCTGAGTAAAATAAGTCTGATTCAGATACCGACAGGGCATCATGGCGAAATTAGTATTCGCAAACCGTTGCCGTGCGGCTTCGGAACGAAACCGATCCACCGAGGGAACGGGAGCGGACTGCCGGGAGGTCCCCTCACCAGCCCTACGTTTTTGCCTAACCCTAAGTGTATGAATGCAATACAAATGATCCAAGGACAGCCCCAAATGAAGAACACAGATAAGATCACAGCAGAAACAACATAGAACAACAAAAATATTAGGGTTTAAATCACAACCGAATCTTTGAGGAAAGCGTGGAAGAGAGATTACCTTCGTTCCATGGCTGAGAAGCAGGTGTGGTGAGGAAATGGACTCGGTACATTCGAGGGATGAGAAGCTGCGGAAGAGTATACCAGTGGAATGAGAAGGACGCGTGTAGCGCTTTCGAGGGACGAGAAGCCAGAGCGGAAGACTACTCTAGGAGAAGGCCAGAGTTGGGTTCGAGTGAGCTCAATTCTGGAAAGTTGGAGGATCACTCAAGCGACTGGAGACGAAGCCAACGACTGGAGGCGAAGCCAGTGACTGGAGAAGGCGCCAGACGATTAGCATGTGGCTGACTGATTAGGGCGTTCGAACCACCAAGGCGTCGAACAAGGGATTCGTCGTAGAGCCATTGTTGTGGGTCACCTTCGAGTCCATGTCAGCAATGGTTCAAGCGCCCAGAGATTGTCCAGGCGCTCGGACATAAAAAACTCTATCATCCAGTTGTTGCGTAGAGATAGAGTTTGCCCTGCTAGGGGCACCCGGAGATGTCACGTCAACAAATGGCTAGTTTCAACTAATGTACTATAAATAGAGTCCTAGCCTTTTTCATTCAGAACAACACTTTCTGTACTCGAATTTCTTATTTTATTTTCAAGTTCTGTGCTTTCAACATTCTGTACGAGGCTTCTCTGTCTCTGACTTGTGTCAAAGAAATAGTTTATTAATTGAGATTTATCTTATCTTGGATTAACAACTTCCTTGATTATAAATTAAGTAAATCTTTTTTGTCTCGTACTTTCTTTAATGTAATTTAATTTTGTTTATTAAAGTGTTTGTCTTATCTAAAATCATAAGTTTTGAAAAAAAAAAGATATTTTTATCATTTCAGACAATTCACCCCTCTTGCCGATTGTACCGAGACCAACACTATTTAATTCCATATAACATGAAGCTCCCGAGTCCCACCATATATCCTGCATGGGGATACAATTTTATACTACTTTTTACAAGAGACTATTTCTATAATTTAAACTCATAATCTTTTAGTAACAAAACAATAATTTTATCATTATACCGAAACTCCTTCAACCTATTCTAGTAAACATAATGTAGCAATTATATCGTCAATATTAGAATATATGTACAAGTGCTTTAATTTTCATACATTCAAACCGACCGGGCAAGAAAAATTAATTTAGATAATAAAAACATGATGAGATAGCATACCAATAATTAATAAAAAGAAAGAGTGCTTTTTTTTCTCATTTAGTAAACGCATATTATAATTCTCCGAATGGTTTGAAATTATAAATCAATCAATAAAATATATTTCAATTTGGCCGCCTTTTAGGAAGCTAGTGGTCACCATGACAACCCAAGGATTTTGTGGGATCATAATGCAGTAAAATTGGGGGAAAAAATGTCCCCAGGCAGAACAAAACGGGGGAAAAAATATAAAGCATCTTATTTTTCTTGGATTTTTTTGTTCAAATAAGTTACCACACAAAAGGTCCCGGACAACAACCTGAACTCAGTCCTGCACTAGTATCTACATCTTTGGCAATGAGAACAATCACTAAGAGATGGAAAGAAGAACTTAAATCGAAGAACTTCAGCAAAATCCCAGATGACTGACTGCTAGGGGGCTTGCTCCCAGCATTCAGTAGTCGTGACAAGCATCAACACATACGGCCTTCAATTCGAGCTTGAATACTAGTCATGGGAGGAGAAGCCAACCCTGCCCTTAGCCTTTCTGATTAGACAAAAAAAATGGCTGCGAGACTGCTCCCAGAATGCGATCAAATTACTCTTGCCGGCAAAGAGGTTTGCTGGAAAATGGCGTGAGGCACGTTGATGTTACCGGCAGCTGGTAGTCCCATGCTGCTGCTTCCAGCTGAGGGCTCTAACTGTTGCATGAGCGAGAGGAATATCTCCATTCGAGTCACATCTCTGTTCGCCTGCACAAAAACATTGAACCTTGTTTTAGCAATTGGATTTGTTTTGATGTGTAAAAGCAGTTGTAGTAGTACTTCCACAGCGAAACGTGCCCAAACTTTGTTTTTGTGTGCTTCCATCACTCCTTTCAATATGGTCAAACCCAATCCTCTGATGAAGTCCGCAATCTCCAGAAATGAACCTCGCTCCTCGCAGAGCATCTGTGGAAAAATGCAACTTGAGGCTCTCTTTGTTGATGAGTAATAGATAGATGTGGAAGCATTTGTAATGGAGTGGAGTATTACGGCTTACCTCTACCAGCAATTGACGAGGAGCATTCAGATCCTCCACCACAATAGGACATGTGATTGGTCGAGTGCCCACCTCAAATGCCCATGTCGCACCACCCTCAAAGTTGTCTTCCAAGAGCAAACCACCCTGATCAGTACTGATCTGCAAGACAATAAAATTATTGACGAATCTCTCCACATGATCCAAAAATCTGATAAAAATGGAAATCACGTTCAGTATGCAACCAAACATGATTTTAAATCTAGAAAAAGTTCAAAATTGTCTCGCCATTTTTAAAAGTCATTTAAAAGTTATTTAGTTTTTAAAAAGTCAATTAAATTTTTATTCAGAGAAACACGAAGTCATTGTCTATGGAGAATAAGTCGTATTGTCATTTGTCAATATATAAAAATATGTTATGATCTCATGCATTAGAAAACTTTAAATTAATAAATTTTCCTTTGCTTCTTTCCCCTAAGTGAGGTTTTATTTTATATTTGTGAGATATTTATCTCCACTTCATCAATATCGTCCAAGTTTGCTGATGGTTCCAAGAATCAATTTTGGACACTCAAATCAACCAGAAGATTGAGACGATACGAGATTGATGAAGCTAAGGGATAAGTATTTCTTGAAGAAAAAGCTCAAGCTCATCGAAAGAAAAAGATTCACAAAGAGAATCAAAAATGGAATTTTATTATTCAAAAGTATCTTAATACATGGGGTCCTAAGCCGTTTTTAAAAATTGACAAAGAAACTTATCCTCTGCAAATAATGACTCATGTTCATGCTTATAAAATCCCAATTATTTTTTTTTCTAAAACCTGAACAACTTTTCAAAAAACTTCCAACTATATCTAGAAATAAACTATAGAATTTTTAAACAACTGAGAAAACTGCGAGCCTTTTCAACACTTTTAAATGGTACCGGCCCTTATGGTTTTAGGCTGGGTAAGTTTGAATTATGCATGTGATAGAGCCTACATATGCCATATATGATGATTTGTTTTCCAATACCTAGGTCCCATTTCTGTGTAATAATATATTACAACATTAAATAAACTGATTATTTGGATAAAATAGCTGATTAATATCAACACAATCCAAAAGTTACTTTGTCAGTCCGGTGCACCAAGCTCCCGTCAATACGGGATGGTCATAAAAAAGAGTCAATCTTTTGTACACAGTCATACCTTGCATTGCAAAAAACTATTTTTGCAACTCAAACCCGCGACGACAAGGTCACACCGCAAATAGGCTTTCATTAGAATGGAAACTCAAACAACCATTGTAAAAATCCTTTCCATTGTATCGTTGTATCATGTATTACAATAATGTTTTGTCTAATTATAGATGTATCAAATTAATAAGTGGTAGCATGAAACGTTGTGTACAATTTACAGAGAGGACAATAAGAGATGTGATAACCATTTTCAAAATTTAATTTGGTTTCATATCTAAAAGAATCATAGATGCTATTTATTTTATAATATAGCAAATGAAAAAAACATAGAGAAAAGAAATAGAATTTGTATATAATTTTCATTGATTTAGAAAAAAATTATGATAGTCCCTGTACAACTATTATTGCAGGTCTTGAAGAAGAAATAAATATCTACTAAATATATTAATGTTATCAAAGAAATGTATAATGTTGTTACTAGTAATAGTGTTACTGAGAGTGTAGAATTTTTTTTACTCCATTTGTGGGTTTACATCAAAGGACAACGCTTAAGTCTCATTTTCCATTAGCATTAGATGAATTAACCACTTATGTTTTAAGCTAAACCTCATTGGTGTATATTGCATATGGAAGATTTTTTACAAATTGATGAATGAAATTAGATTAAATTCAAAACTTCAATCGGAGAAAAAAAAACTTGAGATTTAAAATATATAAGATTGCAACTGAATATATAATATATAATTTCAATAATATGAAAGGAAATCAATGGCATAGTGAAGATGGACTAACATAAAATCTCTGAAAGAATTTTATATATCTTTGATCTATTATTTAACATAGGGCATAATGATGGAAATATGCCCTTAAAGTCAAAATAAAGAATAGATGGTCAAAATAGAGATGAAATTTTATAGTCTTAACCGGTCTCTTAGTTCCTGTTAATTTAAAAGAATTTTTTTATAAGAATGTGAATACAAGCTAGCTACAATCTTTATGGAACAAAGTGTTGGACTATTATAAAGCAACACTTTAAAATGTTAATGATTTACAGATAGAATGCTATGAAGAATGTGTAGAGTTACTAGTAAGGATAGAAAATGACTATCAGCATTTGGTAGCAATTAGGTGTAGCTCCAATACTTGATAAAACAAGAGCAAATAAATTGACATTATGTAAACATGCTCATACATTACCAATAATTAGATAGTGAGAAGAGTTGAATTTACTAGAGTAGAAAGTACTAGTGACAGAAGGACCCTAAAGAAAATATTAGTTAACCCAAAAAAAAAACTAATCTATTTGATCTTAGTAGTTACTTAGACTTACATTGAGCTCAATGGAGGGATTATATTCTTATAACTAATTCAAATAGTTGGATCAAACACCTAATGATGATGACAATGACTGTCACAATTTGTTAGTTTGAAGTTTTGGCAAAAGAAGTTCATCACTATTAGAATATTTAAACAAGCAAATACATAGCATATAATGAGTGAGCATTGAAGTCAGACCTTGGGTTCTCCAGCAACTTTCAGTTTTTCAGCATGCTTTGTCACACTCTGTAAGAAAAGCATGTGTTTGATAGTCTTCTCCAATAATGCATCAATGCTGCACTGCTCCATGACCAACGGCAAGAGGCAAAAGACATGTTAGCAGTGCTCTTACTTAGCAACAAACATAATTTGCAAATTAAGGTTCAGAGCTTCATGTTAAAACAAAGTACCTTTGCACCATTTGGAACTATTTCTCGAAGCTCCTTGATACGATCTTGTATCATCTGTCGATCTTTTGGCCGTGGTCTAGGGCTCTCTCCAGATCTAGACCTCTTTCGGTTAAGCTTACCTATTTCTGAAACCCTTTTACTATTTGAATCAGAATCATTCTTAGCACTCTGACAGCTTTCAACCCACGAGCTGAAATGGGACTTATGAAGCTCAGAATCATGATTGTTCTCTCCATCCTTTTCGCTGCTGCATGATGACTTCCCATAACTTATGCATGAAGGCTCTGCTTTTGCCACTACTGGTGCAAAACCAAAATACTCATCTTTCATGTGCTTTGACAAATGTACTTCACTATGATTCAGAGTTCCAAAAAAATGTGAGGTACAAGGATCTATGAATGTACTCTTACCAGAAGTATTACTATCTGATCCCTGATTGACACCTGGATTGACCTTTGAAATTACTGCATCAAGTAATTGATCACTGTTATTTATGGAAAACAGCCCGGCACAAGAGATTTGTTCATTCAAAGGATCAAAGATGGGACAAGCATCTGATTCTGCTGGGAGACTGGGTAAATCAGTAAAGTGACAAGAATTTGTAAAATTCTTACGCACCACAACATCTGCCAAACTGTCATTTGTCCAATATGTCTTCTGGTCAACATCTAACATATGGAACATATCATTGCTTGAAGCAAACAAAGATGAAGTTCTACTCCTCAATGATTCCTTCATATTTTGTGAACAGTGCATGCTATTGGCAATATTTGCACCACTTTCCTCATAATCAACCTTTTTACACATTTGATCACTAACATGTTTCAGGTCACCTATTGCATATCCATGAAGAATGCTAGGGAGCATATCAGAACAAGAAACTTGAACACTGGGTTCACTAGAATAAATATAAGAAGATTGAACTAAATCATCATTTTCTCTTGCCTTTGCATTTGATTGAGTATATGCAACTTCATTGCATGAGAAAGGATGGTCCATGGAAACCTCTGATGTGCATGTACTTCTGAGTCTGAATGCATGACTTCTTTGGCCTAAATTTGGTAGTGTCCCATTTAAAGATAACTGAGAAGATGAACTTGAGCATCTAGTAATGTTATGTGAATTCGAAGTCGAACCAACATTGCCAATATTAGAAAAGTTGTTTGTGGGCTCCAAAGGTCCAACACCTGAGGTAAACATGAGTTCTTCTTCCAAGATTTTTATCGTATTAGACAATAAAACCGAGTTCAAAATTGCACGTTCAGTTTGACATCTGGAGTCTGAATCATCTGGTGGTACCTGCTGGGTAGGTTGTATGTCTGGTTTACGTAATATGTCATCAGCACTTTGCAAGATAAGCTTACCCATAGGATATGCCATCTTTATATTCTGTTTGGTTGGCACTAATTTAGAAACATTAGGTTGCATTCTATTGAATTGAGATGACACTAAGGAAACATATTCAGAGAAGGATCTTGGAGCAATGGACTTGAGGAACTCAGGGTTGCAACAATCAGAAGTGGCATTTAACCTGTCATCCATATTAAGACAAGCATTTGTAGTTTGTGAGCAAAAAGATGACCCGGATGAAGTATATATTTGACATTCTTCTGTCAAAGATTTCTCGGGACTATCAAATACAAGACCATTTGAACCATAATTTAGGTTTGTAAACAAACTTTTTATATGATAAATGAATCCAATATTTTCAGTAACCTGCAATATGGACACAAATATCAGAACCTGCAAGTTGCAACACCATAGTTCATACTGTAACTAATTTTAGAAATGCTTCCAAATTGAGGCAATAGGACAAATGCGCAAGATAAATCATCAAGTTAGAAATAGGATACCAAATTAGTATGATGGGAATAAGCATACCGTTTGAGTAGAACCAAGTTGTATAACACCATATGGAAGTACAGGAACGACTAAAATGGTCTGCAACACAATCAAATCATCCGAATTCAGTTAAGAATAACAAAATTAACATAAAGTAAGAATTATATTTTAGAATAGTGACTGACATGAATAAAAAAAAATCAAGATGAACAGTCTGACCTGCATACCAGCTGCAATCTGGCAGTTCAACTCAGTTAGACCCTTGTAGAATGAAATAACATCAATCAGGATACATATAAGCCATTACATTCAAAAGGAAACAGTTCCAAAAAAAACAAATTTAGAAGTTTAGGTGCTTAATCAAGGTTACATAAATCAATCTACTGAGGTAGTCATAGATCTGACATGAATACTTATTTATGGACACATCATTAACCATCTATCACATACATTGGCCACAGAGTGAATATACCAGTTATGAAGGCACTAGAGAAGACTTTTATTGAGTTGTTTGCATCTACTAAACAGAGGAATAATGTCAAACAGATTAAGGGTAATCCAATGCAGATTTCAGATCAAAATTGTTGGAGCCTAAATAGTCTATCATAGAAGTCATAATAGATTGCTTGTGCTATCTTAGTGGGTCATCTTCAAGGGTCGAACAGGTAAACAAATAACCTACAACAAACAACAAGATCCACGTCCCAACCAATCAACCAGATGTATACTTGTTGGTAGCTGCCTTATTAGTTAAGAACACAATGATACAAGTTTACAGGAAAGATTTGATACCAGTGAGGTCATAAAGATAGTCTTATATGTTAAAGCTGGCTAGACAACCAGTGTTGAATAAGAATGTTTCCAAAAAGTAAATGTGCATCATAGAAATAATTTAAATTTATATGTTAAATTTGACTATAGAATAAGATATCAGGATATATACCTTAGATATGGAATCAAATCTATCTCTTCTGATCCACACATATTTTCCTGATGAAGCAGCTTGTCCAACGAACCTGAAATATACAAAAGGAGACACAATCAGAGATATGTATGGGAGGATATTATAAAGAAAATATGAATATGAAGAATGACCAGATGCAAATACACACACCCATCTCCAAGAAAATGAACCTGGGATGCCATAATCTTCTCGACCAGAACTTGTATTGCATCATCTGCTTCAGAGCCTAGCTCAGAGCAATTACTTTTGATGGCCAAAGCTTCTTGCTTGGGAGGAAAAATTGAGAGTTTGATGCTTGAAATGTTAGACTTCTGGTTATAGTATCCATCTTCCCAGATTAAATGCCTGTGAAATTTCACAACGGTCTCCATAAAAGAATGCCTTAATATTTAATTCAAATACTTAAAGAGAAGAATCAAAAGAGCCACAAACTTTCACTTATTCTGAAATCACAGCAGAAAGAACAAGCATCACATAAAAGATCAAATTATCAAAACAACATCCAAGAAAGACCGAGCATTAAGATAACACTTTTCCAGTTTCGCCTACCTTACAAATCTTATATATTTCTATATGCGAATAAAAAGGGAAAGAGAACCAAAGAAGCATAGTATGTTACCATAAAAAAGGGTCTTGAACTAAACAAGAATTTATTCTCCACATCTATTCCATCAGTAGGTTAGATACAACTCATCATCACGTAAAAAAGTTAAACTAAATCAGAAGCCTTTCTTTATTTGCCGAGATTTATATAGCCAAGTTAACAAGCCCTATCTCCGCCAAATCTTATCCGACGAAATAATACAACGGAAAGTAATCGAGACATCTTGCTTACATTCGGCTCTGGAAGACGGACGCCTTCCAGAAAACAGCGTAGGACCACTCAGTGTCAAGGCACAGTTGCCTCAACGCCTCCCTCAGCGGCAGCCCCATGAAGACGAACCCAACGAGCGCACTCCGGATCGAACAGAAAACGAAGATCCCAACTTCGCCGCAACGGGAAAGCAAAATGGATAGAGAGAATCAAAGCAATAGCTAGTTAGAGAAACAGAGACGTCGAAGATACGCCATTTCCGCAACCCTAGCCTCCCTAGCTTCAGCAGCAAGAGCCCCACCCGACCTGCATGCTCCGGACCCCGCCGCCCCTCTTCCTTCGATTCCGGCCGCCTTCCTCTCCCCCTCCTCCTCTTCCTCCTTCACCCCTGCTCGCTGGCCACCATCGACGAGCTTATGCACCAGGGAAGCTTCCCGAGCCGCCTCAGAGCGCGACGAAGAGAGCACGTTGAGGAGGAAGAGTCCCTTCCTCGGGAGAGTCACTCTGCTTAAAACGTCGGCTGCCATCATTCATCTCCTATGAGGGCAAAAATGGAAAACCACATCACCCATTTATACCCGACACTAGGAGAGTTAAAAATGTAAAAGCTCCCCATGACATTACCCGTCTTCTTATTCGTAAAACCTGCGGGTAAAAATCGAGCTAATCGATCCCCAAGCGCAAATATTCACCTGAGCGTATCAATTAAACCCAGCCGTCGGATATTTTTTTTAAAAAATCCCTACCGCTCCACGAACTCGTTACACGTGCGCTCTAGATGCGTTCGGCGGATACTCAACGGTGAGATTTAGAGTTTCATACTGATCCTGATGCGGACGGTCGTTGGCCTTATATGCATATGTTCTTGCGCAGCTTCGGGCGGCCGGAGGAAGGACAGAGGTCTGCTTTTCGACCCCGAGGTTAGTAACATATTACGAGGGGAGCCACTGAGGGAAAGGAGTTAAGAGAACGGGCTTTTAAAAGGCAGGTCCTCTTTATCTTTGTATAATCATGTAGTCTTTCAATGGTGGGGAAGGATGGGTTTAATTTTTTCAAAGCAATGTTTGTGGTGGATGGTGAGGTGTTTGCCCCTGGTCGTCTCCTTTTTGCTTTAAAAATTCAGCTCAAGATTTTGGGAGTGGTGTTTTGTTTGCTCACCGCCACTTTCCTTTCATCCTTTTGAGGTAGGTTTTTGATTCTGCTGCTCTTTACTGATTTTTCTTTTCCAGTTGGTTCCCAGTTTTCCCTGTTGATTTATTATCTTCTATCATGGAAAGTTACTTCCTTTTTATGAAGCTTGCATGATTTGTTCGCTAATTAGAACACAATTTGATCATGGTATGTTTGGATGGCAATATCCTATGTCATAATCACTTTTGACTGTTGTTCCTCTTCCACTTTGTAGTACTGTTTATTTTTAAATGGAAGTAAACCACAAAATTGTAGAGAAGGTGATTGGCAAAATGCCAAAAACATGATATTGAAGTAGATTTGACTCCGGAGAGCTATGCACATCTTGTGGTCATTTAGAAGGTGAAGATTTGATTCTACTATGGTTAGGAAATTAATCATCATGGTGGTGGGGATGTGAAGGATGACTCAAGTGCTGAGGGGAGTACTACAGCAAGAGGACAAAGGGAAAATGTGAAAAAGGAAAGAAAGACGCCAGTAAAAGACATCTGTATGAGAATCTTGACATTGCTTGGTAGAGTTTATACACCCTCTCCACAAAAAGCAAATGCTTTGATTTGACAGTAGTTTTTTTTTGTTTGTTTGTTACTCAATCTATGGCCCACTGGTATTAGAGAGGTAATGTGGATTAAGGTCACACCAGTTCATAATTGTGGATCTCACTTTCTTTTTAAGTGAATCAGAAAAGTCTCAGCCAAAAGTGTCTGTGCTTGATGATGACAAACATGACGTGCCTTCGTTTTGTTTGGACATGGTCTAAATGCATTTTCAAAAAATGAAAAATCGTCGGAATTATAACATGTGAAAAATACAGATGAAAGGTCTTCAAATTTAGAATCAGGTTCATAATCTCAAAATGGAGCACAGCACATATGGGATCGTTGAGGGCAGTAAATTATTCTGATATGGCCCAAAACCAAACAGTCAAAGTCAAGATTATGATAGGATTTTAAAAGAGTAAAACTTGTTTGGTTTTTTCATCTTTTTTTCTAATATTTTTCTTGATGATCAGTTTTTAATTATTTTTTTTAGTGGACAGATTAAGACTTGTTTGCTTCTGCAACTCATTCTTGCTGATTTGGATTAGCACAAAGAAACAAGGAAGTAATCAATCAATTGCTGTTTCTTTCTGCTGCAAACTTGCAATCTTCCTTTTGCTTTTTGTCTTTTATTTTTATTTTGCTTCCAGACACTAAAGCCCTTGTGGCTTTATCCCTAACCATTGGACAATCCAGTACAAACTCCCCTACAGGGAAATGTGAGACATGGAGTCAGCTAGAACATGACTGATGGGTAAATGGATCTGCAAAATTTGGATTGACATGGGGAAACTTTAATGGATGAGAATATTTTTGATGATTTCACAAGTGGTCGTTTGTGCAAACAAATATGCAGTAGGCCACACATGGAAGCCACATTTAATATGGGTTTAGTTTTTGTGCTAAAGTTAAGGATCTTGTGAAAACTACAAGCACTTGGTCTAGAGAAAGCTACAAGTCTTAAACAATATCTTGATATATGTACTCATTCAGGGACCATTTCTTCTGCAAGTCAAGGTACTCATCCTCACTGATCAAGCACAACTGGAATAAAGCTTCATTGAAGATGTTAGTGGACCTAGACAAGGATGAGTTGATGACACTTGTGACTAACCTCACTTTTTCTGTTTTTTTTTGTAAAACTTGGTGACCTAGTTAATGCAAAATTATACTTGTCAACAGAAAACAAGCCCTACAGCCAACCAGTCAAGAAAAAAAATCACTTCTAGTTTAATTGTATTGCTATAGACAAAGTAGACAACAAAGTCGTTGGAATATCTCGTAACCCTTTATACAGGGAAGACAGTGACCCCTTTGGTATTGGAAGTAACTATCACTAGGCCAATTATGACCATTTGATAGTAGTTGCATCATATACGGCTTGCCTGTGAACCACAAACTAACTGGTCCATACAAGGCTTATGCTTTGGTACAAATATGACCAACACTAATGAATCTACTGTGTCATTTCACTGTGAGGTGGAAGCTATACTTATTCAAAAGCTATATTAACATTCATTCATTTCGGCTTATTAATGTCGATGTCCGTATTATAGGTTCAACTAATCTCAGTTAGCGAAGCTGCCATCACTTTTTGAACACCAAAAAGGCCTCTATAGTTTAATACCGGCCTCACAAAGCAAACCATAATTTTAATTCTCTTAGCATCACATTCAAGATTTGCCCACTAAAGATCAGTACCATGGATCTAAAGCAAGATCTAATATTGAAAAAATGTGTTCTATTGCTTGTTAGTGCATCCAAAGGTATTAGAAGCATAAAAAAGTGCTTTCTGAGTTGGATGAGGTTGATGCAATCCAATTCCTAACAGAGTTCAAGTCGTCATTTTCAATCTCTCAACTACACAACTAAGAGGCCACTAAGTTGTGATATTGAGGTGTAGTGGTTAATCCACTTCCAAGGCGCACTAGGAAACTTAGATGGAAGCATCATCCACATAATAATTGAGAGTGTGACTTCTACACTTAAAAACAAAGTGAGATGGTGAATGGGCTCTGCATATCTATTATACCTACCATGAGATGTCCATGATTTACTTGTCCATGAATTTCTCTCAAGTTTGTCTCTGGTTATAATTTATATATAGATATGAAATTGTATTAAAAGAGGATATTCACAGGGTGCATTTTGTGCTAATTACAGCTGCCCTGTGCTAAAGGATTCATAAGATTCAAGACAGAATATCTTTGTTATCTCAATCGAATGATGGGACAGGCAAGAGCATAGTTGCAATTTATAATGCACAAAATTTTTATTTTAATTGTGCAATTTGTATTGGATCTATATGTTTCTAGGTGCATAGAGTGAAAGTGAACTAGGATGGTCCACGCAAATCTAAATGGTCATACCTATTTGTAAAATCTATTAGCTAGAGAACACTTTCACAGCTTTTGCTTAGAAATTTTGCCTTGTAGTACGGTCCTTGTTAGTAAATGTTAAGCCTTCCATGGTACATTGATATAAATGCATTAGTAATAGCTCACTTTTTCTAGAATATTTATTTAAATGATGGACTAGTAGAGAAGTTAGGCAAATAGTGTACTACATATTAGAGTGAGTTGTTACTAGCATCTTATTCTTCCTAATAAATGACAAATAACAATATATAAAAACATGGAATTGCATAAAGCAGTAAAAGTGAAACAGGAGAATCATAGCATCTGAAGACTCTGCATATGATGATTATCGCCTCCACTTGAAAGTGAGTACAAATAGCAAAGATTGTTGGCTTCCAACAATGAGCCAGAGGTGAGTCATTCTTCCACAAACCACTACTAGATGCCATGAAATGTTTGAATTGTGAAATAATTTTCTTTTATATTACAACATAGATCATTGGTTCATGCATCTCTGCTGAGAAATCTACCATTGCATTCATCTTTTTGGATCTCATTTGAAAATGCAAGTACTGTCTGGTAAGTGCCAGTGAATCATAGCTTGGTCCCCTGCTCTGCAATGGTCACACAATGGGACCATTTTTTACTTTGACCATCACTAATTTGGTTGGTTCCTTCCAATGAAATGATAAAAGTTTTTGTTTTTTTTGTTTTTTGTTAAATGAGGCTGAAACTTGACAAAGATTTCATGACTCTGTAGTTTGGAAATAGAGCGAGTTCAATCCATTGTGCCTGTGTTCAAACAAAAGGTAATGGAGATTTTTGGTAGTGGCTTTTCCAGAGCTTACTTTTTATATATATATAAAATTTTTTGTTTTACTTTGTGTTGGAATCCTTGTAAATAAAGTTGGCGTTTTAGTTTTCATGAATTTGGTTGAGCTTTATTCAAACCAAAAGAACAAACTAGGTAGGGTGAGTTTGTTTAATTACGTGGATTGAATGAGTTATAGATCAAACAAACCAAGCCTCGGCCATGGTACAATGGCAAGACTTTCAAGCAGTTTTTCAAATATCCTACAGCATGTTGGTCTTTGCAGTGGAAAATTTATGTGGGGCTAGATTGGGGTTACCTTCCTGATTAGTTGGTTCAAAAGTTAAATATGTGGATTATTAAAAGAAAATGGTTGGACAAAGTTGAATAAATTAGGCAAATGAATTAAGTAGAAAAAATTATTCCACTTATACAATTTTATTAATGCAATAATTCTTTCGTTTTTTGCAAAAAAAAAAAAAAAAGAGTCGTTCGATCTTACTATAATTCAATCTCTCCTAGTAGGTCATGTTAACACGGTGCAGTGGTAAGGGACGGTGTAACGGTAAAGCATTCGGTGGATTTATAGAGTATTACGATTCGAAACTCAGCTGTGGCTAAGACGAATTTTATAGTAGGCTGGTTGCTAGGTGAATTGCCATAAGTATTTCCGAATTTATTTGAAGGGTGAATACGGCAGGAAAACTGTTCGAATTAGTCGGGTCTAGATATATGGATTTAAAAAAAGAAGAAAAAATCTTTCCATGGTCAGATTATCATGTATAATTTTAATTACATAATTATCTAATAATCATATAATTATGAGAAATGAAATATAATCAGAGGATGTTTGATTCAAATTATGTAATGCAATAAAATTTCATTTGTTAGAATGTTTTAGTACATAATCTAATCTAATGTGATATTTTATCATATTATCCTTAGTTCAATAATGATAATATAATTATTAATAGTAATATACATAAATAAATAAAATTTGATAATTTTTTTATTATTTTAAAACTTTTTAGATAATTTTATTAGGTTTTAGATTATATCTATTTAATTTATTTCAACTATAATTAAGACTATAATTAAGAGTTGATTAATTTAATAAATTAAAATTTTAATTAAATACCTAAATTCAATAATAAAAAACAAAAAAATACTCTGATCATCTTCCTCCTCTCTCCTGCGTTAGCTGTTGTTAGTTGTCTATCATCACTTGTCGTACGTACCTCGCCCCCATCGTCGCCCGCCATTATCATTGTCATCTTTGATTGTTGTTGCTGTTGCCACCTCCGGTTGTCGTTGCCCACTGCTCGTCGTTGCCACCCACAATCATCCGCTGTTGCTGCCTTCGCAGCCCATTGCTGTTGCTGCTGCCCGTCGCCCAATGTTGCCCGTTGCTTACTGTTGCTATTGCCACCTCCGGTCGCCGCGAAGCTTCGTGTCGATTTGCAAGCATGAAGGAATGCAGTGCCGTTGCCTATCACACTGCCTTGTTGTTGATCTGGCACTGCCTACCGTCCACTGTCGTCACCTACTGCAGTTGTTGCCACCTCCGATCGCCACAAAACTTTGCGGCGATCTACACACATGAAGGAATGTAGTGTCGCTGCTTGCCGCACCACCCCGTTGCCGATCTGGCACCACCTCCAGCCCACTACCGTCAATCGTCGCCCACTAATACTGCCTGCCACTGCCGCCTCAAGCCACCGCTCCATCGCACGTCACATGAAGTTCCCCAGCAAACCTCCTCATCGCACTGCCATGCTATGTTCTAATCTTTCGGGATAATTTCGTAAAAAAAAATTACTTAACCTCTAGAATCGAGAAAAACCTTGGGTGACCCTTGGTTTTTTGATTTCGGGTTCGATGTTGAGATTGATGATGTTTGCTGATGTTTCGGAATCCAGAAAAATCTCGAACCAAACACGGTTATCCTGGATTACCGTTTATGCGGTGATAGAGGGAGGCTTACTTGGCACGGGGTCAATTGTCAACGTGGAGGTCAAAGTCAAGGTGGTTAACGCTCGGGTATCAAAAAGTCGAACGGAGGACAATTGAAAGCGTCGATCGAGCATGGCCCGACTGGCGGAGACATGTCTGAATAGACTACTCGCCTAGTTCGGGATGATACATAAGATAGCCAACGCTCAGTACGGAACAGCAGGACGCCAAAGGAGACTAGATAGCTTGTCCGAACGGAGGAGAAATTCATTCTATTAAACAGTCACCGCACGAAAGGACAACTAAGGTCGATAGAGCGGAGGGGTCTCGACCGAGCGGCTACCCCGTTAGGCGAAGCAGCGGGACTTGGCCAACGGGGCGGGGTCCTGGCCGAGCAGCTATCCTGCTCGGCCAAGTAGCAGGACCATCGCAACCTTTCTTGACATCCTTTTGGGAGATAGTGTTGTTAACATGAGTTATGGTCGATAAGCGGATCGTACAACGGAAGCTTCTACTGTATCGTCAGGCATATGCATGCTCTATTAATGTATGATATTCGAGATATTTTCTTGATACGTCATTTCAGAGGATGTATTGGAGAATACACTCATGCATTGAGAAGCGTGCACGTCGCCCCAGGGCTCTATATAAAGGGGTCTATCATTAGCGGAGATACGTATTATTTACTGTTTACGCATAATTCTACAGTTGTTCCACTTTTCTCCATATTCTGGTGATTGACTTTAGCATTGAAGGTCTAACGCCGAGGACCCCTTCTCTGACTCAGCATTGACGTCACTTGTTTTACATATCGGAGTAAGGTCTACAATTAGTCAGTGAATTTGTTATATTTTCAACTTTTCACCTTCTTATTTTCAAACAGGATCAACCATAGACGAATAACATTCGAGTTGAAATGGAAAAAATGTATTGGATTATATGTTAAAGGAAAAAAAATGGATTAGATTATTCGATAATTCCTTATTAATTCACACGAATTTCATTCAGATTTATATTCATTTATTTCTTTGATAGAGCATTAGAGCCTCTCTTCTAACTACAGTGGGACGGATGTGGTATATATGATCGTGTATATTATCCTGTAATCTCTATAAAATAGATCATTAAATATATAAATAATAAGTTCTATGTGGTCAGTTAAACAATGGATACAAATATAAAGTTAAAATTTTCTAAAATATAAATAGATCGACCATCCGAGTAATTGTCAACATACTCTGGTCTTATATCTTTTAAAAAATATCTTTAAGTTTTTATTAATAATGAAATTCCTCTAAACTTTTAACTCTATTATTAAAATACTCTATATCTAAAATTAAAAAATATTTTTTAAAAAATATTATTTAAAATCACTGAGTATTTTGACAATTTGAAAAAAAAAAATAAAAGATATTTTAATATTATTGCCCCCTTGCGAGTCTCGCTGTCAACCACACCAGTTTCAAATGATTTTGACTCCTATCCAACCCAGTTAAGTCTGTTGACGTGGATTCTAGGTCGATTTAAGCAAATCGAGGCGATTCGGGCGATGACACGTGGAAGAACTTAACCCCGAGGAGCCCAGATATCCTCCACTCTCGCAGCCATCTGACCAAGAGCGTAGGACCCACAAGCAATATTCTCTAACTTGCCGTGTATGAATTCGGGGTAAAAAATAGTAACGGTCTCTTTCTTCTCCGCACTCATCGCTCGTTAGTTATTCATGTAAATTTTTCTATAATATCTTTAAATCACCTATTTTATTAAATTTAAATAACTTTTTACCAGATACTATATTATTATTTTCTTCTATTTTTTTCTCCCTATATATTAGATTCATTCCCTTTATTTTTTTCTCTCTTCAAACTTAAATAATATTTTAATATTTAATGAATTTCATTCCTTAAATTTAAAAAAATATTATTCATGAAATCTAAATTTAGTGAGTGGATAGGATAGTTTCAAACTTAAATAATATTTTAATATTTAATGAATTTTATTCTTTAAATTTAAAAAAGTATTATTCATGAAATCTAAATTTAGTGAGTGTATAGGGTAGTTGATGTAAATATTTTTTATATAAAATTTAAGGTAGGTAAATTTTGTATTTAAGAAACTGATGTGAATACTAAGGCGTGGTTGGTTTAGGAGTTATCATGGATAACCTCGAGTATTCACCGATAGTTATTCATGATAATCATATTTGGTTTAAGATTTTTCTATATTCCAAAGTTTTTGTCAACTAACATCATTCATCTCAGCATCTAACTTGCATGAGAAATCACAAGCTGCCGAAGTTTTTCTTGATTTTGGAGATTAAGCATTTTTTTTTAAATTATCCTCAGAATAATCGGAGCACGATCGGAGTCGTCAAGCATGAGCGAAACTGTGCATGATCAGCAACAGGATGGTGTCAGAGGTGGTAGTAGCAGACATTGTGAAGGAAGCGGCACACTAAGCACGATGCCAGAGGTGGCAGCAATAGGATAGGCGGGCGGTGAGCGACAAACAACGACATTGGACGGCGATAGCAGGAGTGGGAGTAGAAGAAGCGAGAAGAAAGATGATGAATAATTTTTTTTAACTTTAAAACTTAAATAAATTAAAATAAATTTCATAGAGTTGAGATAAATTAAGTAGGTTTAATCTAAAGTATATAAAATAATTTAAAAATTATAATAATAAAAAATCAAAATATTATTCAATTTATTTATATATATATTACATTTAATAATAATATTATCATTATTAAATAAAAATAATATGATAAAATATTATATATTAAAATCTCCTAACAAATTGAACCAAATTAACCTGTGTTATGTTGTAATTTCTCTTTAATAAATGGTGGACCTAATAATAGTGATTGTTAAGATAGGTCTCCATTTGTATTTCTTTAATTTATGTTAACGATCCATGAAAAATTTTCAATTAGACTAATTGACTCATATTCAATCTGAACCCCCCCCCCCTATATATACGATTTTGATATACTGTGCGCGTCGCGTAGTATATCATGATTTTTTTGTTTTTTTTTTAATTTTGATTAAAAAATAAATAAAATATATTTTTTAAGATTTTATTAGTAGGGTTCAAACATCCTAATTGAGATATAATTTTTCAGTTATTTTTTTTTTAAGATTTTATCTGGTTTAGATTTTCCAATTGAATTATAATATTTAGTTAAAAAATTAAAAATGAAATAAATTTAAATATTTATGGAGTATTGTAATATGTTAAGAGGATATTTTAATGTAGCTACTTATATAAAGAAATATTATTTTTTTAATTCAAAATGTCTGTCTTTTGTTTATTGTTTTATAATTAATTTTTGAATTAAAAAAAAAAATTAAAATATTTTTAAAAAATTTTATTTCTAGGGTTCAGGTTTTGGGTTATAGTATCAAAGCTATTTTCGGTTCAAGCTTTGGGTTATAGTATCAAAGTTATTTTTTTTTTAGATTTTACCTCTAGGGTTCAGACTTTGGGTTATAGTATTAAAGTTAATTTTTTTTAGATTTTTACCTCTAGGGTTCTGACTTTGGGTTATAGTATCAAAGCTATTTTTTTTTTTAGATTTTACCTCTGGGGTTTAGGTTTTCCAATTAGATTATAGTGTTTAGTTTAAAAAAGAAATTAAAATAAAATAAATTTAAGTATTTATTGAGTATTGTAATATGTTGAGGAGATATATTAATGTATTAGAGATTTATATAAGAAAATGTTTATTTTAAATTGATTTTTTTAATTTAAAATATTAAAAAAATTAAAAAAAAAATCCGATTGATATCGTGCGCGCGCACAGTCACACACTGTGCGGGCGCGCACGATATCAATCCCCTCTCTCTCTCTCTCTCTCTCTCTCTCTCTCTCTATATATATATATATATATATATATCAAAGGAGATGAAACTTTTACCTTCCCTTACTCCTCAAATGAATTATTTATACCCTCCCTTCCCTTTTCTTTCCCTTCCTAATGTTATTTTTACTTGGAGAGCGAAAAGTAAAATTAAGAAAAAAATTTCACAGGGAAAAAATTTCTGTCTTTATTTTATTAAAATTTTAAGAAGAAAGAGAAACACAATCAATCAGCGATGATATTAAAAGTAAAATTGATCATCTCAAAATCGAATGTAAAATAATGGATAGAAAAAAATGACATAATATATTTTTTTATTCATAAAATTATGCCATTAAGAAAAAATTATCATATATAAAAAATATTATAAGTACTATTTTTAACTCATAAAATTAAATTATATTCTTATAGTATATAACGTAGGTACCATTTGTCAATTATAAAAATTACACCGATCTTTCATAATACATGGTCCATTCCTCTTCCTAGTTGTGTCTATTGGTTAGTCCTAGGAAAACGTATTGGTTCCATTGTATAAAAATTTTTTATACAAGTGTCGAACTTTTCCTTAAATAACCTATTGTGTTCTTTAAAAGTTAAATTAGGAATACCAGATGGAATTTAACATCATTGATTCCAAATTTAACTTATCTGTTCTTAATGGTTTAAATTTGAATCGCAAGCGGAACTTAACACTATTGATTTAAATCCACCTATGTTATTAATTTAATTAAATATTAATTTCCAAAATTAACTTCCAGGACTGCATGGCGAGACATATAACCTTCTTGGATATGGGAGCAACTACCACCGCCTAGACAAAGCCTTTTAAGGAAAGCTAATATTTAATTTCCTTAAATAACTCTATGTTAACCAAAAAGAACAATGAATCACAAATTCGAAAAACAAAGAAAACACAAACTCGAAAAATAAATTCGAAAAACTAAATCTAATGCCTATTGTGTTTGGAATTCATACAAAAAAATAACTAATATGATGCGGAAATTAATTACTAATTATACCTTCCTTTGTATGCAACGACCTCTTGATCTTCTACCGTATTCCTCTTCTTATCCCGGACGTTGTGTGGGCAACGATCTACCGAGATGAGAACCACCCAAGCCCTTCTTCTTTCTTCCTAGTTTCGGCCACCAAAAGCACCTCCAAAGATGAAGAGATTCAACCACCACCAAGCTCCAAGGGATGCTAGAAATATCGCCTCCTTTTCTCTCCTTCTTCTCCAAGCAAGATCCGACCACCACAAGGACTCCAAGGATGAGATGAGGTTCGGCCACAAGATGGAGAGAAGAGAAAAGAGAAGGAGATGATGGTCGGCCACACCAAGGAAGAGAGGGGAGGAAATAGGATAGAGGTTGTTCACCAAGAAGGCACCTCTACCCCTTTTTTATAATCCTTGGTCTTGGCAAATAAGGAAATTTAAACAAAAACTTCCTTAATTCCTTTGTCATGAAAAAGAAAATTATTTAATTAAAAATAATTTTCTTTTCTTAATAATAATGGTCGACCATCTACAATCCCCAAATCAAGGAAATTTTAATTCACACAAGAATTAAAACTTCCTAATTTGTTTCCGGAAATTTATAAAAAAATTCTCCAATAATTTTTCCCTTCATGGTGGTTTATAAAAGGAATTTTTATAAATTAAAATCTTTCTTTTAAACATGTGGATAAAAAGAACTCTAAAAAATTAAAATCTCTTTCAATCTACAAATAAGGAAAGATATCAAATCTTTTCTTAATCTTTTGTAGAAGCTTTATAAAAAAAATATTTAATTTTAAATTTTCTTTTAAATCATGAACATGGTTAAAAAAAGAAAGTTTTCTTAAAATTAAAATCTATCTTTTAATCTACAAATAAGGAAAGATTTCAAATCTTTTCTTAATCCTTTGTAGAAAGATATAAAAGGAAAGATTTAAATTTTAAACTCTCTTTTAAAAACATGATATCCACATTAAGAAAAGATTAAAAATAAAATCCCTGTTAATATGATGTGGCCGGCCACACCAAGCTTGGGTTCAAGCTAGGGCCGACCACACCAACTCAACTCATCTTATTTACTTGGTCGGGCCAAGCTTGTGTTCTAAGCTTGCTTGGCCGACTCCAATAGGATGGGTATAAAGGTGGGTAAGAAGTGGGTATGTGGTGGGTATAAATCTCTATATACAAGAGACTACGATAGGGACCGAGAGGAGGAATTGGTTTTGGCCTTCCGATAAAATTAAGCATCCCATGTTCGCCCCGAACACATAACTTAATTTCATCAATAATAATTAATTCCACTAAAGAACTATTATTAAACTACCGCACCAATCCCAAATTACATTTTGGGCTCCTTCTTATTATGAGTGTGTTAGTCTCCCTGTGTTTAAGATAATAAATGTCCACTAATTAATTGGGTTACTGACAACTCACTTAATTAATATCTTAGTCCAAGAGTAGTACCACTCAACCTCATCGTCATGTTGGACTAAGTCCACCTGCAGGGTTTAACATGACAATCCTTATGAGCTCCTCTTGGGGTCATTCTCAACCTAGATTACTAGGACACAGTTTCCTTTTATAATCAACAACACACACTATAAGTAATATCATTTTCCAACTTATTGGGCTTATTGATTTATCGAGCTAAATCTCACCCATTGATAAGTCAAAGAAATAAATACTAAATATATGTGTTTGTTATTATATTAGGATTAAGAGCACACACTTCCATAATAGCTAAGATCTAGTTCTTTTATAAAGTCAGTACAAAAAGAACTTACCTAAAATGGTCCTACTCAATACACTTAGAGTGTACTAGTGTAATTTATTAGTCAAGATAAACTAATACCTAATTACACTACGACTATTCCGATGGTTTGTTCCTTTCCATCTTAGTCGTGAGCAACTGTTTATAATTTATAAATAACTGATAATATAATTTTCTGTATGTGACACCATATACTATGTTATCTACAATATAAAATAATTGAACATCTACATTTGGTATATATAAATGTAGTCACTTGACCAATGTGATTCTTATAAATATTTATACAAAAGCTAGGTGATCCGGCGGTATAGACAGGGGACCCCCTTTGAGGGGAATCAACGCCACGTGGAGGACAAAAGTCAAGGGCAGTGTTAGGTTCAGCCGACCGGAAAAGGACCGACCGGCCGAACGGGGTATAAGCGGAAGCAAAGACAACCCGACGGGGAGTCGGCTCTCCGACGCTCATGGTGAACAAGGTGGTCGGGCCGAGCAGGTAGCCCGCTCAGCCGAGGCATAAAGCAGTAATGCTATGAACAGTTTCATCCAAGCACACGACCTACAATCTCCCGAGCGGATCAGTACCTACGTCCGGTCGGACGTGATGGGACTGTCGAGCGGCCGGACGCTCGGCGCGGGAACAGAAGAGACAAAAGGACAAGGGAAACATCGGGAAACATCTTCTGACAGCAGGCATGTTCTATGACCAAACCATACGCAGAATCTTACGACAGAAGGTTCCGCCGTCCCATCAGAGAGGTGCTCGGACTGTAGCGGTATGGTGTCAGGCAAGCTCCTCTGACAAACCCATACTGAGGTATGGTAAGAGGACACGTGTTCACCTCGGGGGGTGTGCACTAGCTTCTCCACAGCTCTATATAAGGGTCCTCATGCTTCGCCGGAGGTACGCATTCTCTGAGATTCGAAACCACTTCTGTATTTTCCTCTTGCCTGACTTGAGCGTCGGAGGGTCGTCGCCGGGAACCTCTTCCCGGCCCGACTTCCTTGCAGGTTCGCCGGAGATCCATACGGCCGGTCGGAGATCCACGTCATTAGTCCGGAGATCGCCACGTGCCCAGCGTCCGTTAATTCAGCGTTCGGACAGGATCAATTTTGCACCGTCTGTGGGAACGCACCTGCATCCGAGCGGAAGCAATGGACGAAGCTGGACGACCGTACACGGTGATGCTCTCCACGGAGGAGCTCGACGCTCTGATCGAGGTAAGAGCAGCTAAGCTTGTGGAACAACAGAAACAGAAGTCGCAAGCTGAGCGGATTGAGCAACAAGCGACGTCAGCATCATGAGGCCGAGCGGAAGCACCGCCTGCCACGGTTCCATTTCATCAGGCCCTATTCCGTACGCCTCCTGAAGTCGCAACAGTTAATCGTGATGGAGGATCTTCATCCGATGAGGCGCCCGTGCGAGACAACAGAAAAGGCAAGGCCCCTTGAACGGACGCTTCTCCTGAGCGGATCAATCGTCAGTTTTCGGAGTCCATCCTGCGGGACTCTCTGCCAAAGCACTATGTGCCCCCGGCGATCGGTGAATACAATGGAACCACCGACCCGGACGATCATCTGGGTAAGTTCGACAACACAGCTACCCTTCATCAATACACAGATGGAGTAAAGTGTCGGGTGTTCCTTACCACCCTCTCGGGATCGGCGCAACGGTGGTTTCGGAGGCTGCCGGACGGATCCATTACAAGTTTTAAGGAGTTCCGCACGGCCTTCCTCCACTATTTCGCAAGCAGTCGGCGTTATCAGAAGACCAGTGTCAGTTTGTTTGCCATCAAGCAAGAGCCCAGAGAGCCGCTCAGAGCTTATATCCAATGATTCAACCAAGTGGCCATGAATATTCCAACGGCCACCTCAAAAACGATGATAAATGCGTTCATGCAAGGCCTCGTGGACGGTGACTTCTTCCGCTCGCTCATTCGGAAGTCGCCCCGAGACTACGATCATATGTTACACCGGGCCAATGAATACATCAATGTGAATGAAGCCCAGGCGGCCCGAAGAAAAGAAGTGCCAACTGAGCGGCTAGCCCCTGCCGAGCGGAAGCCTGTCACTCGCCAAGAGCTGCCCAGAGGACCGAGGGTCGAAGCAGTCTGCCCTCACCATGCGAGGTCTCAAGCCGTTCAGGAGGTAGCTGCCGAGCGGCCCAAACCAAAGAAGAAGGTATGGATACCCATGTTTTGCTCGTTCCACCGGACCGACACGCATAACACACGAGATTGCTGAATCCTTCCCTTGATCGCCCACCCCGCTCCTCGGAGTAGCCGTCGTCGATCACCATCATCCGACAGGCGACAGCGATATCATGAGGCCGATCGGCGGATACCCGACAGGCGACAGCAACAGTCTCCCGAGCGGCATTATCCTCAGAGGCACGAGGACAATCCCTGGGTGTCTAGGGAGTGGCCCAGGCCGTCCGCTCGGGAAGAAGAAAATAGAAGCAATACTTCCCGAGGCGAAATCAACATCATCGCTGGCGGACCGACCGGAGGTGATTCCAACAGAGCAAGGAAGGTGAGCGTCAGGCAGCTTCAGATCCATGCGGTCGGCTGCAGCCAAGAACGGGCGAGGGGGCCCGAAATCAGTTTCGGGCCCAGGGACTTGGAGGGAGTCGAAATACCACATGACGACGCTCTCCTCATCAAAGCGGTAATAGCTAACTATACTATTCACCCCGTTTTCATTGATACAGGAAGCTCGGTCAATATTATATTCAAAAAGGCCTTCGACCAATTGCAAATTGATCGAGCAGAGCTTCTGCCCATGACAACCCCCCTCTACGGGTTTACGGACAATGAAGTTCTGCCGGTCGGACAGGTCCGACTGGCTATTTCGCTGGGAGAGGAGCCGCTCAGAAGGACGCGGACTGCCAACTTCGTCGTGGTCGACTTTCCTTCAGCATATAATATTATTTTGGGGCGACCGACGCTCAGCGAGTTCCGAGCGACCGTCTCCACCTTCCACCAGAAAATCAAGTTCCCGGTGGAAGATAAAGTCGGAGAAGTATGAGGAAACTAGCTGGCGGCTCGGCGATGCTACGTCGAGATGATCCGAGCTGAAGCTAATTCCGCTCGAAAGACGCCACGGATCGAGGTGAACGCCATAACCGAAAAACCACCCTCTTTGGTTTATGAAGAAAAAGAGGAAGTGCAGATTCACCCGACCCGATCGGAGATCCACGTCATTAGTCCGGAGATCGCCACGTGCCCAGCGTCCATTGATTCAGCATTCGGACATGATCACTAGGCTTTTAGTATACACTCCAACAGTGCCTCTTCGGATTGGTCTAGTGGCTAGTGCATAATGTGTTGCCACAATGAGATCTGGAGTTTGAATCTCGGTAATACTGAGGTACATACCTCCCTTATGTGCTAGTCATTCCAAAAACTAATAGCCGTCTGTGATTTACCTCCTCCGTGTTGATCATGGGATGGGGCGTTAGGCCTTTTGCGACAATGGTCCACTCCTCCTCCCGGTCCGGTAAATAGAGCATAAATCTTCTCCTCCGTTCCTCGCTTCCGATCAAAGTGTGCGGCATCTCTGACCTCATCGTCCCTCACTCTCTCATATTGGGTGTGCTTTTCCCTTCTCGGTTTTTCTTCTCTTCTATAGAGCTTCTGTTCTTGTTTCTCACTTCGATTTGTTGTTCTTTTATAGAGGAATCAGATACGAATCGCGCGAGACGGCGCGAGCCTTTGAAATTTGTACTCCGAATGAATCCTTCGAGGACCCGACGGGGTGTGCTCGCGGGTGAGTAATTGAATGCAGTTATGATCCCCTTTTGTTCGCGTTTCCGTGTTGTTGCGCTGGTTAAGTTGGGATTTCTTGGGTTGCTTTGAAGAGTGAAGCAGATCGGATCCGCGTTTGATTCTGTTTCTAGTGTTTATTTATCCCTGTAGATTTGATTAAAATTTAGGATGTTTAACATATAGATGAATCTAAAGTCATATTTGATGAATGGTCATAGTATCAAAGGAAACAATGGCTCAAGAATCATTTGAGTAAGATGTCGACAAGAGATCTGAGGTGCATGTTATGCTAATTTGTCTCGTTGGTAAGGTTCAATAACAATCGCCAAAACCATGGTAATTCCAGTTTCTCTCATATGTCAATTTTAATGTAGGATTATACTTGGTGAATCAGGTTGTTATCTTGTAAGCTTGCTTCACAGATTCTTGCTGTAATATCATCAGCAAAGGATCATTGTTTCAGGATTAATCATGCTTAAGGAAAAGCTTCTAGATGTTTTGCATTTTTCTGTTTTCAAGACATTTCTATGTTAGCCAACTATTGGCGACTGTAAGTACCCTGTGCCTACTTCATCAGGTACTAAATATAACATTGTAAACCTTGGCATAGGTTGATTATTCTATTAAATCCTAAAACACTAGAAGGATGAAACTGTCATGGAAGGAAGTGGTACTCTCTTTCGGAACTAGATGCCATTTGCTATTATAACACTGCAGCAAAGTGAAATTTATCTGAGTTTAATAGAATAACTAATGGAAAAATCTAGAGAAAAGAAGAAGATTTGCATATTTCTTTTATTGATGCAATAATTAAATTGTAGTAAGTAATTACATCTATGATAGTCCTACACAACTTTTACCATTTGTTCTTTTTCCTCTTTCAGGAAGGAGAATACGGGATGTAAACAGTTTACATGATTTTGCCAGAAAATCCTTGTGCCAAAAAGCCACCTGATCATTATAACGATTTCCAAGCTGGATTCTATTTAAAAATGCAATAATTGAGAGTGACAGTGAGAAAATTATCGCAATACGATACGATACGGGTAAGTAGGGCAAGGTAAGAGCACAATGTAATTTTAGCCAGTCATGAAGCAGATTAAGGCAAGGTACAATGTTGTTTTCGCATGTCAAGAAACAGATCAAGGCAATGCATAATGTCGATTGTTCCGGGGAACCGGGCATCGCAGAGGAGAGGAGGTCAACTCAAGTCGGATTATGCTTAACAAATATTAAGGAATTTGTGCGCCCGATCAAGGCATCCACAAAAGAATTAATCACATCCGAATGGCTTGTTAGGCAATTCGCGGATCTATCTCAGACTATCTGATACCCACTCCAGCTAACTTCAGAATAGATTGGAGTGGTCTGAAGATTTTCAAAAAAGGATTTGATGATTAAAGTATTTGATCCTGTTTGAAAATTGTAAAGATGACGCGCTGGGTACGGTGGATTGGTGGTTGACTGATAGAAGACCTTTTACTCTACGGAAAAGCTTCCTTCTGCTCCTGCGCACACGGAAACGAGCCAACAAAACGTCAGCGCCCAGAAACCAGGGGAGTCCTTGGCGACCGATAAATGAAGAACAGTAAGAAACGTGCATCTCAAAGTGGAGTTGCTGATATTCAGAAAACATACCTTCACTACTGAAAGGATTTTCCCTTTATATATCACTTCTTAGAACCTTCACAATCATGAGGTGTGACAAAGTGTATAAGAGTTTGTTAGGCAATGCACAATAATTATCTGAGGAATCTTTCTTTTACCGATATGTATACCTCTTTTGTCGTTTATAGCTTCTATTATTGCTGAAGCTGATGAAGAAATATGCTGTTATAAATGATCGATTGACGGGGGATAAGAGGGTCCCTGAAGAAGGTCCAGAAGAATATTCTCTAATATATAATTTGTTATTTTGACAGGTTGTTGTCTGTTGAGTATATCTCGACCGATCTTTAAGTCTGTCCGCCTTTATATTTGTCTTGGTATTAAATAATCAAGCGCATCCCTAAGCCATTAATTCGGAAAATAATATAGTGCCTTGGTTATGTTGGAAGTCCGTCTGAGAAATAATATGATGCTCCCTGTTTCCTGGAAATTCCTCTGATAACCTATACTTTAATGGAAAAACGTCCGAAAAGTAATATAAGGCCAAGTGCTATAGGCCTAGTCATCCTTTTATCCGACCGTGCTTATAATGAGCTGGACCGGGAAATGAAGCTACAGTATGAGCGGTTCAGTTAATATGTTAAGCTGAGTTGTATTCTGCCCGGCCAACTTTCTATATGGCCGAGGCATATGAACTTGTCCGACTTCATAACGGATGGATACACAAACATACTGGCACATGGAAATCCATTAGGGCGGCCAATAATTAAGGTCACCTGGGTGTGTACAGGGAGACTCGTACGAAGTAAGGAGTTTAGCCTTGCCCTTGATCATACCTACGGTTGGTCTATTGTGGAGTGAGTGGTCGTTCCGATCGGCACATAAGGATGACCGTCCTTAACCTCGGTCGGGTTTAAGAGCTGACCATCCCTAGGGCACTATAGGAGCGGGTCACCTTTAAGGCACTAAAGTCACTAGGTTCAATCGACTTAAAGCTTGTGACTCGGCTGGGTTGGATCTAACAACCTTAGCACTGGGCGACCAATCAAAGTTTGATGAAGGGATGTTCTCCTTTTGAAGCTTTGACCGCTATGCTATCTTGACTTTAACTATCACATCATCCTTGGATCTGCTCGTCATAACTCGTATTAGTATTAAAAGAGAGAATGTAAGAACATTGACTTTATAAACACATGATCGAAAGAAGTAATAGGCTTGGGGACAAAAGATGCCACTTCTATTTTCAAATTAGAAATGCAAAAGGACAGAAATTCTTCATCCTCTTTTTTCCAGTTCGTTATTTAGCAGATGGGAATTCGCGCTGCTCACAAACAGAATTTAACTTCTCTTTGTAATTTGTGGTGGTTACTTGCAGTACATTCAGATTTCGCCTGGTGTGCTGCAGTGGTGAACAAAGTATAATTCTCATGAAATTATTGGAATGTACTGATCCAAATTGAAATCGATCCTCTTCGGCTAGAGGAGATATTTGTGCTCTGTATCAGCTGTTGCTTTGTGACCGAACAGAGTCCTTTATTTGGGACGATTGCTCGTATGAGAACATGGTTCAAAAACATTCTTTCCCAGAGTTATAAACCAAGCTATGGTGACTCCCTTCGTGTTATCTGCACAATGTAGAGACATGCACGGGTTGGATGAAAGCTTCCATTCTTCTGGTGGATTACCTTTAAGTAGGCATTTGCTGGCAGTGGCTCTGCATTCTGTTGACTCTTCTCATTGGTAATTAGCTCAGATATCAAGGGAAGATCTTTCATGAAATTGCATCTGATCAAGTTGTAATTAGCTCACATCACATGAACACTAATTTTCCATCCATGGAGACGCTCATGAAGTGAATGCACAGGGAAGGCAGCATTGATTGGTTCACATGGCCACTTGTTTAAGGTCAGTGCTATGCACTCTTAAATCTGACTTTTCCTTTCTTTCACAGCTTTGTATACTGCTCAGCTAGACCATGCTTAATCCAATCCAGTTTTTCCTCCATCAATTTCAAACACCTCCATTTCCATGGAAACACCTGAGCTTTATCCCAATCGCTTTTTAAGCTCCAACAGCCTCTCTTTTCCTGTACAGAATGACCCCTTCCACTTAAAAATCCCACCTTTTTGTTTTCTTCATGCCTTCGTCGCGGAGGAAGTTCGTGCTCCGGCAGACGGTGTCGGTCGATGTCGGATGCAGCTGCCGGCGGCCAAAGCTCCTTCCTTTCCTCTATTCGGCGCCAAAATTCTTGCCGCCGAAGAGCCCCAGCCCTTTTCCCCCTTCCGTCACTGCTTCGCTATCTGAAACAACTGGTACCACCACCACCACGGCCGTCACTTCCTCCCCCTCTCCGCCGTCCTACTGGTCCGAGAAGTCGGCCAGGGGCAGGAAGAAGAGTGTGGCGGAGGGGAGCACGGCGGTGGTGAAGAACTCGTCGAACCCGTACGTGGATTTCCGGGACTCGATGCTGCAGATGATCGTGGAGATGGAGATTTACGCGTGGGACGACCTCCGCGACCTCCTCCACCGCTTCCTCGCCCTCAACGCACCCCGCCACCACCACCTCATCCTCCGCGCCTTCTTCGAGTTATGGAGTGATATCTTCTCGATTGCCTGGCCGCCACCGCCGCCGCCGCCGCCGCCGCCTGAGTTTGCCTTCGGGAAACCCCAATCTCGCCGGTGACTCTCCCCGCAAGTGACCTGAGAAAAGAAAACGAAAGTCGAGATCTTGCTCCCACCTAGTGACACGTGGATACCAAGGCCTAGCGGTAACTTCACGGGTGGTGATAGGATCTCAATCTAAACAAAACACTTCGTAGCTTTCTTTCAATGCGATTTATTAATGTCTTTTTTTTTTCTTTTTTTTTAATGTCTTTTTTTTTAGAAATTAATTTAAGCGATGTAACATTTAAGTGCTTTAATTCGATGTTATTACATTTTGAATTTGAATTTTGATTGGACATGAAAACTCAAAATGCTTTGAATAAAGTACATATTCATTATAAAAAAATATGTACGTTTACTTGACATTAAAGACATTCCTTCATTTATTATAATTGTTGTAGTTTTAGAATTCTTACTTCTTAAGAAGTAATCATCTTCATTAATTAGTTTTAAACTTTTGGCATAAGTAGCTACAAATTTAATATCCACACCATGGTGTTCAAAAATTCCTCCATTGTCATATTTTGTTTCTTAATTTGTTTTTTTTTCTTGTTAAATCATTTTCAGTGTTTTATTTGGAAACATTACAAAAAATTTGTGTCCATTATTTGAACTAAAATACAAAAAAAATATTATTCTCTTTATGTTGTCTCATTCATGACTTTGAGAATTTAGTGAAAGAAGTCTCTTGGATCCTGAGAATCCAACAAGATTTTCTTATTATGCATAGAGAAGTGACAAATGCGGTTGTAGATGTTGGCACTATATATATATATATATATATATATATATATAGTCTTTTTAAAATATAAATTAGGTTTGGATCACTGTTATGAGGAATTTCATCGTTTTTATTTTCATCTTAAATGAAAAATAATTTTACGTGATGTTTACATGTAAAAATTAGGGTTACTGATATTTCTGTATATATGTTATATGTACTTCTTGTTTTTTCATAAAATCTTCAGTAGAAGGTGTAGAAAAGAATAGTGCGTGTGTATGCAGTGCTTCCTTGTTTAAATAAGTCATTTAAGAGACTTAAATGAAATTTTATTTACATTTGGAATTAAGGATTCTTGAATTATACTTGTATCTTTACAATTTAAGTTGGATCGAGCGCTAACTTACAATCTTGAGTTTGAATGTAAATGAGAAAATAAACTTACAACTTTTCTCCCATAATATTCATGAAATAAGACAATTTTGTTGATTAAAGGTGCAGATTTTTGAGGTAAAATACTACATGAAATATCATCCATGTATACGTAATTTGTATTATGCCTTGCATATTAATTAAGTTTAATTTAAAGATGGATAATTACAGACTATTTTAAATTGGCATTTGGTAGCCCTGCTACATATGTTTAAATTATCCCACTACATGAATTTAATGCAAACTAAATGTGGACACTTGAAACCTGTGAGTTAGGTTTTCCCAACCACTTCAACTAATATTATCTCCTTTTTTTTTTCAAAAATATTATTGTTTCATGCAACAAGGTATGATCTGGTAAACTGACTCCATTCAATTAGATAACTCTTTTTTTTGTTTTATTTTGTTTTGCTTTTTGTTGAAGGATAATATACAACTATTGATCAAGTCACAAGTTGCCGCAAGATTTTCTCCAAAAAAAAAAAAAATCAATTGTATGCATAATTAATAATCAAATTTGTTAATGTTTGAAGATGAAAAATAGTTGAAATACCTTTATTCAAATGGATTAAATATGAACATTGATCGAGCTCCTTAATATAGTAGATTAGATTAAACAAGTATATTTTCCTTTCTTTTTTTTTAATAGGTTCAAGAAGGGTTTAGCTAGGCACACGAGTAGCCAAATTAACATGTCCTTCCTCGAGAGGAGTTTATATATTGTCATTTTTATCTTGTTCATGGAATAGTTAGTCTAGCTTTTGGGACAAGAGGAATCGAATGTCTTGTCTAGGTCACCCTAACCCTAATTATTATTGATTATCGACTACGAGCTAGTAGAACCAACTTAAATATGATAGATATCATAATTCTATCATAATTAATATCCATGTAAACTAATTGTATTTTAAAATCCGAAACAATATAGAAGTTTTTTAGCTCCTCAAAAGTATTGGTAGTGTTTTGTATGAAAATAGAGGTAAAAGAATATATCTAAATCTCCTTTTATACACTTAAAAAAATTTGACGTAATTGTTAAAATTCAACTATATTCAAATTTAAAAAGAGCATAATAAACACACGCAGGAAGTTTCCAATTCAAACGGAAATTTCAAATTCATTCAAACTGAACTGGTCCTAAAATTAATTTAATTGCAATGGCCAAACTGTCTATTTGGATGTTATACTATTTTGTCATTCGGTGCCTTAACATTTGAATAATTACCAGCCCGAGGTACTTTTCATAACTTTCATTCACAAGATAGTTATCGTTTTGCGTTCTCGTTGATCTAACTGAACGAGAGGAACTGCAAGCCAACGACATCCAAATCTGAGAGGAAATTAAAGAGACAATCTAGCGATGTACAAAATGATTAACTCAGAAATTAACTTGTAGATGCCGATCGTTAATTAATTTGGCTCATTGGTTTCCTCCTCTGTTGATTCTTCAACCTTGAAAGAATTAGAAGCAGAGGAAGAAGAAGAAGAAGAAGATGATGATGATGATGAAGAAGAAGAGGAAGAAGAAGAGGAAGAAGCAGAGGAGGAAGCGGCAATGGCCGCAAGCAAATCCAGAAAGGCTCCAACTATGAACCCATGCGTCTTCCTCCCGTTCACCCTCAGGTACCAACACAGCAGCTCCTCCAGCCTCTCCCAGTCGCCGGCACCGAGGCCCTGCGCCGCCACCATTTCCTCCATCGACCTCCGGAAGTCACCGTACGGGTTCTCCGACTCCACCGCCACAGCTACGCTGTCCTCGAACGGCGATTCCTCCTCCTTCTCCTCCTCATCAGTGGCCGTCGGCTTCGCCTCCTCCATGATCGAGCTGGTGTCGCCGCCCAGGTCGAAGAAGAGCCGGTCCGAACGCATGCGCAGCACCTCCTTCTCGCCGACGTCTAACTCCTCCGGCCAGGGGCAGTCGAAACAGGAGCCAGGGTCAGAAGAATAGGCAGAGGGGGGAGATAGGCGCGGAGGAAGAGACTTTGGTGAGTCGTCCCTGAGCTTGAAGAAGAGCAAGCCCAAGCCGCCATGCTTCTTCCCCATTAAGCAAGCTCTCTGTTTCACTCTCTCTCTCTCTCACACACACACAGAGACACACACACAGTTGCTTTTAAAACTTGGGCAAAGCATAAAAGCTAGCTTATGCCTTGTGAAAGAGAGGTGAGGTGGTTTAGGGAACGAGAATCCTATGGAAAGTGGTTGCCTTGTTCTATTTACAGGCAACAATTGTTTAAGTAGGTTAGTTATCTATTTGCATGAAGGAAATCAAGTTGATTGGCTGTGCGTTGCAGGACTTGAAGCCAAGAGAGAGAGAGAAATGGCAGGGCAGGCGATGAATTTCAGCCAGTTTGCGCTGCAGCATTTGAACCACTTAACACCGAACCCGTCCCGCTTGCATTGCATTAATGGGAGAGGGAGAGGGAGCCACGAGAGAGATCAGAGAGGCACTTTATTGCTTCACCTGTTCTGGCTGCTCTTCCAATTTACTCACTCACTACTGCTGTAGATATGTCCAACCTTGAAAGCTCTAGCTATCATCAGGACCAGGTATTTGGCCTGCAGATCACGAGGCCACAGAGATTCAGCCCCCTCAGGATACGGTGCGGTGGTAAAACGGCGGAGCTCTTTCTTATAAAGTGAAGATTCGAATTTCACGTTGGGTGATTTTGAATGTCCATGGAGTTCGAACTACTGATGAAGTTGGAGACCTCTCCGTGGTGTACTAGTTCTTCTCAAATTTATCTACTGGCCGAATATATACGAGGCCACGGGGATTTGAAGATGCATGTGACAGCCTACTCTTCGCATGGTGGTGTGCGTGAGACGACATGCCTTATCTATCTATTTCATGTTTAGAATTATAATTTATGAATTTTTTAAAGTAATTTTAATGCACAAGCAAAGATATATAAACGATTCTTCAAGAGAGGATTCATTTGGATTTACGAAAGAAACATTACGAAAAGAGTTTTATAAACAGAAGTTAAATCACCCTTGCGTGTGTTAGAAATTTGAATAGAAACGAGAAAAAGGTAAATACAGATTTGATTGTGAATGAGATTTAGTGCTGGTCCTTGTTGTTTAAAAGTTCTGGTCGAAACTATTAATTATGCAATTTTTTCATTAATCTAAGTAATAATTATTTTAATCTATAAATTTGAATTTTAGAAATAGGATAAAGAAATAAGATTTTTGGCCTAGGATGAATGTTTCTTTTTATTTACGCATAAATTCCTACCATTCTAATGTAGAAATAAGATTGAAACATCAATTCTAAAACTATTGATATAAATTTTTTTTTTCCAATCCTACACTATTAAATTATCCAAGAATAATAATTCTATTTGTAATCAATTTCATTTAGAATGTAAGAGGTGTCTACAAAAAATAATCTCTTGAATTTTTAACAAAAGAACACTAACAACAAAGAAAAATTTAACTCAAGAATGTAAAAAGATAAACAGAGTAATATATTACAAAGAATGCAAAGAGATAAATAAGGTAGTGTAACACAAAATTCTGACACTAAACTTAAAAATAATAAAGAAGTGTAGCCTATTCAGCTTATTTCCATAATCCTTATTTTCAATATCAACGAATACAGAAGAACGAAGAGAACATCAAGAAGACCTGTTACAAATATATTCACTTTGAGTTTGAGTAATTTAAATAATTTATTCAGCAAAGTAGTTAAGAATTAAAATCTTTTTCAAACACTAGTCCTTATAAAGTAGGACTTAGGAGTTCAGAATAAAGCACAAGAAAAATATATTTAAACGATAGAATAGTTCACTTGTTTTTGATAGATTCCACAAGGAGGTTCAAGTTCAGTCTAGATATTCTACAAAAATCATAAGAATTTGTAAGTCATGGAAACATATTTGGGTGAAATTGCGATAAAACTTTGCAATTTATTGAGAAAAATAGAGATGTGCAAGGAGCATGTAGAAAGAAGTGAATGCTAGATATATAGCATCAATATTTCCACTAGAGATTATGGAAGATAGTTTAAGGAAGCATACCATAACTATCAAAGAAAGGAAAAATAAACTTACCTATGGTGATGCACCAAAAGGAATATGCTGACCTCCAACAGTGAATCATAATTCCTCTCCAAGCTATAGACAAGGAACAAAAAAGGAAGCTCATTTCTTGGGAATTTACAAAAATGGATCAATATTTAGAATTTCTACATATTTTCAATCCACATATTCAACAAAGAAATGAATGTCACAGGTGGTGGTGGAATGTTTTAGAATCACATAAATAAAGCCAAAACAAGAAACTTAAGTAATAACATGTTATTTGATCATGTCCGGAAACTGAGTCAAATGGATTGCCGGGTGAGGTGGATGAAATGTTGACCGAATCGCGACGTCCCGTAGGGAGGTGTGCTGAGATGACTTCTATGTTGACCAAGTCGTCAAAAGTCCTCTCGTTAACGCTACCTGCAGCCAGTGATCGGGTTGCCCCGGTCCTTGGTACCTCGAGGATTGAGGCAGATTCAATGAATATATGAGTAACAATCTAATAATACAATAATGAGATAAATGAGGGACGAGTACGGAAAATGTACCCTAGCCCAGGGGCACCCTCGGATGGGACGTTGCTCGAGTTGTTGCGGGCCGGAAGAACAGATGCCGCCGAGCTGGATCTAACGACAAGGAGCTGAATGCGGTGACACAAAACCTAATGCGACCTCGACACGCAGTCCGAGTTATGACATCGGTACGTAAGCCAGGATAATACATCGGCACGCAGGCCAGGGTAAAATATAGGCACACAGGCCGAAATACAAAACTGTACGAAGGCCGGGATATGACTACAACATGAAGGCTAGACACAAAGCACATAGTCTGGAATGCAATAGCAGCGTGAATGCCGAGACACAACACACAATAATGACTCCCCAACCAAATAATAATAGTGGCGCGAAGGCATAAATGCCAAATTGATGCAAAGGTTGGAACACAACCACAACAATGAGCCGACACATGGAGGCTAACGGCAAAGGGGGTTGCGAGATGGACGAGTCTGCTACGGCAGCGCTGTGCCAACGCTGCCCAATTGCAGGCAGAGGAGGGAAGGCTACTGATAGGTAGATGCGAATCCCAGAAGGGGGAGGGAGACGACATGCGAGTAGAGGATGTGAATGCTGCGTCGCGAGAGGGAGCAGTGGCGGAGTCCGTGACTGGGTCGCACAGCATGCGTGAGGCGGCGACAACATGAGGAGGAGAAGGAAGAAGGAGGAGGAGGTCATCGCTGGCGGCCTCGCTCGAGGGTGGCGACGAAATAGGGAGTAGAGGTGGCGGCGTGGTGCACCCACGAAGCAGGAAATCCCCCCCTTCCTCACCTTAAAACCCTACATAGTGAAAGGACAAAAATGCTCCTCCCTCTAATCTTAATTCCCCTTTTGTCCTATATCCATATTTATATCACAAGCCTCCCCTTCAAGTCTAGTTGAAGGAGATGCGAGTCTGACTGACTAGACCCAGCCAAACGAAAAGTGAAATCCATTCTGAATGCAAAGCCCGATCGTTGGACTTGCAGTATAACATCAAACGAATAGTGACGAACAACAAGCACCTAGCAGAGCAACGAGTGAGTTGCGGACGATGAGCGTCGGGCAGAACGACTAAAGGAGGTGGGAGCGATGAATGAGGTGAGTGTCGACCATGCCATAGAGAGAATATCGAGCTAATCGAAAGATGACGAGCAAAGGGTTCCGAGGGCACAACTGAAAAAATGTTAACTGAGCGATAGTAAATTGAAACCAAGAAAAATACCGACCGAGCGATGGTAAATCATGACCAGACAATCGAATAATGTTGACCTGGCAATAAAAAAATCCTGACCTAGCAATCGAAAAATGTTTAGTGGGTCGAAAGAAGTTGGGCGAGCGGTATCAAATGCGCGACCGAGAAAATGTCGACCGAACGACAATAAATCACAACCGGGCAATCAAATAATGGTGACCTGGCAATCGAAAAATGCTGACCAAGCAGTCATAAAAATGTCTAACGGGTCGAAAGATGATGAGCGAGTGGTATCAAACGCACGACCGAGAAAATGTCGACCGAGCGACAGTAAATCGTGACCGAGCAATCGAATAATGTAGAGCTGGCAATCAAAAAATGCTGACCAGGTAGTTGGAAAAATGTCGAACGGGTCGAAAGATGATGGGCAAGCGATATCAAACACGCAACCGAGAAAATGTCGACCGAGCGACAGTAAATCGCGATCAGGTGACCAAAAAAATATCGACCAAACAATAGAGAAAATGCCGAGTGGGTGGAACGACGACGAGCGAGGGGTTTCGAGGGCGCGACTGAAAAAATACCGACCGGGCAATCGGGAGGATGACGCACGATGTCAAGAGGGCGTGGAACCTGAAAACTGAGCGGAAGCGTAGCTTCGTGAAATCAAAGGCACCCAAGATCAAAGGCCATGAGCCAAGTGGGCATGAAACCAGTGAGCCGAGCGATGAGTAAGACAAGTGCTGATTGGGCGATGAACAACAATGTCGGGCACAAGCACGAGGTTGATGGCGAATGCGAGTAAAACCCGAGAGTTGAGCAGGAGCGAATCCTGTATACGAAGCGGGCGTAAAGCCTATAGAATCGAAGGCGAACGGTGTCGAGCACGTGACCAAGGAAATGTCGATCGAGAAACAGAGATAGTGCCATTCGGACGGAATGAGAACGAGCAAGCGATGTTGAGTGCGCGACCGAGAAAATACCGACCAAGCAACAATAAATCACAACCGGGCAATAGAGAGAATGGTGGACAAGCAAAGTCGTGAGCGTAATCAAGAAAAATGTCGACTAATACAAAGCGAACGACCGAGCAGATAGCCAAGCGATACTGATCGGTCGACTAAGAGAAGGCCAACCAGGTGATCAAAAGAATGCCAAGTGGGCGTGAAACCTGTGTGTTGGATAGACATGGAACCTGAGACTAAATGAGAATGGAAGCAGAGCCCGTGGATCGAGCACGAATGGGAGCAAAGGCTCTGTGAGCCAAGTTGGGCGCAGATCCTGAGAGACTGAAAGCGACCGAGAGCAAAGCCTGTGGATCGGGCGCGAACACGATCAGATCCCGTGGATGGAGTGCGAACGGGAGCAAAACAATCAAATGGTTATGCGAATGCCAAGAAAGGAGAAAAGCGAGTACCGAAGGAGCAGCAAATGCGAGGCAAAGCGATGAGTGAGACGCGAGGGACGAGTTCCAGGCAAAGTGGTAAGTGAGGCAAGAGCGGTGAGTGCCGGACAGAGCTGCTATTGGGACGCGAATGGTGAGTGACGGGCAGAGCGGCGAGTCAGTTGCGAACGATGAGTGCCAGGCAGAGCGGCAAGTGGAATGTGATGAGTGCCGAGCAGAGCGGCGAGTGAGCAATGAGCGTCGACCGAGAGGTCGTTGGGCGTGAGAGCATGCTCACTTATAACTCGCGCTAGGGCGAGAGTCTGGAATCTTGACCGAGAGGTCGTTGGTCGTGAAAGCAAGCTTACTTATAACTCACACTGGGGCGAGAGTCTGGAATCCCGACCGAGAGGTCGTTGGTCGTGAGAGCATACTCACTTATAACTCGCGCAGAGGCGAGAGTCTGGAGGCGTGAGAGCATGCTCACTTATAACTCGCATTGGGGCGAGAGTCTGGAGGTGTGAGAGCATGCTCACTTATAACTCGCACTGGGGCGAGAGTTTGGAGGTGTGAGAACATGCTCACTTATAACTCACACTGGGGAGAGAGTCTGGAATCCCGACCGAGAGGTGATCTGGAGGCCTCCAGACTCTCGCACATACCATATCTAAATCTACAATCCATGGCTAACCAAATCTACAGAATATATATATGCAAATATTCATATCTAAAGTCAAGTTTACAGAATACATACCGCACTAAAATGCACTCTAAATAATACAAGAATGCTAAATAATAAAGAAAATCCTGTAGAAAGTCAAATACAAAATGATCATTTTGATGTATAAATAAATAGTTTGCATATATATGTATAATGAATTTTATATGAAATGATACCTGAACAAAAACTAGCAAATGATGTAGTGAAGAGCCAATATGTAAATAGGATCGAATGTGACTCCTGAAATATATAGTAATAAAATATTTAGAAATAAACATGTTATAATATCAAAACAGAATAAATATATTAGCTCACGTTCTATATGATAAATAAAAAACTAAAGTGTAGTTGAACAAACCTCAAAAAAGCTAATCATCACCGTCTTATGGATCTTGAGTCTCTTGTGACTTAGAACCATGTGATGCCTGGGTGAAAGAAGCCATGATCGCCCGCATTTTGGCCATGAGATCTTCATTACTCTTGTCACATTCAGCTCTCTTCTTCTCCGCATCAGTTCTCCACTAATCCATATCAGCCATCCTCTGATCCATTGATTTCAGTTGAGTACGCAGTTCTTGATTTTCACGTCTTAAAGTCTGCATCTCACTAGAAGAAGAGGAACTAGCACAACCTACTGGATTCCTCAAATGATCAAATGCTACTTTGGCCTGAGAGCAAATGTCATGTCATATGGCAAGCTATAGCAACAGATACATACAAACGTTGAAGTCTATCAGTTAACGGGAAATAATACATCACTTTTTAAGTAATTTTTTTCTTCTTCTACCTTGGTATGCGAGTACCATGCTTATAACGAGGGTGTGTACAGATTTTGCATTTACGCAGATCATTGTCTTCATTCCAAAATATCATGCAGTTATCTATACAACAATCAATCTTCTCTACAAGTAAACCTAAACCTCTGACCAATTTTTTTATACTGTAAAAAATATTAGTCATTATGTTATCAACATGAAGTAATTCTGACATCAACTGACAAATGTCATCGTAATATCTTTCTGAAAAACGATCTGCTTTCATATTCAATAACCTTGCAGTAGTTGATAATTGAAAATGACCAGAGGGAATGTCTTTCCACACTTCTCTTTCGCTAGCCTTTAACATTTCATATAGTTGATGATATTCAGGTGTTGGTGTTTCATCTGTATTGGAATAATCAACTGCAGCATTCATCGCATCATGAACCATTGATTGCATTGCAATATCAATATTAGTTGATGCTTCAGGAGCAGTAACAGTTGTCCCAGATGACGAACCACCAGAAGGTCCAATTAGTTCATATAAATAAGGCTCTCCGTGACAGTACCAATTATAGTAATTTGACACAAAATCATTTCTACATATATGCATTTTTACAGTATCCTCATCACGGAAAGCTCTATTTTTATATTTTTTATGATTGCATGGACATCGCAACTCGGCACCATTCATACATTCTGGGCGACTTTTAGCAAAGTTCAAAATTGTTCAACTTCAGCAATAAAATCATCTCTGATAAATCCTTTTTCTAATTGATTGTACATCCAAAGTTTGTTCATAAACATTTTCACCTAAAACTAATTTATTGAAAATTAGAAATTAGCACAGATTAACATACAAACACAAAACAAATAAACGGACTATATTCTGTTATAGATTAATATACTAACATAACATATTTCTAAATTGTACCATGTTAAATAACATACAGTATAATTTAGTAAATTTTACTTGAAGATGTGTAGGTCAACCGGAGAAGAGCAGCAAATGCTACCTATTTGCAAAATAAAAATAATTTAGCTAAAAAATTATGACAATAAATGACAAGTTGCTCGTGGCAACAAGCACAACTTGCCGGCAGGCGGCACAGCTGGATCAGGCCAACGACGAACGGGCATAGCCGCCAGCTGCTGGCGGCCGACACAGCCGCCAGCAACTAGTTGCCGGTCGGGATAGCCGCCAGCAGCCAGCTGACAGCTGACAACGGTCGGCACAGCTGTTAGCAACCAGCTGGCAGTCGACAACGGCTACACAGTCGCCATAAGCCAATTGGCGGCTGACGACGGCCGACACAATCGCCAGTGGGCGCAGACGGCCACCGCTGGCCGTCGCTGGTGGGCGCAGGCCGGCGGCAGCTGCTGACAGCTGGAAAAAAACGGAAAAGAGTCGAAAAGAAGGAGAAAATTAGTCATACATGCGATCGGGATCGGGGAAAACGGAGAAGAGTCAACCACCGCGCGTGAGGGAGTTAGCGAATCGGTAGGGTTTTTTTAAGGGGCATTACCGACAGAATTTTAATTCCGTCGGAAAACCCTGATTTTACCGACGGAATTAATAATTTCGTCGGTAAAATCCTAGGGTTACCGAAATTACTTTTCCGTCGATAAAATCAGGATTTCCCGACAGAATTATTAATTCCATATGTAAAATCAAGGGTTTTCGACGGAATTAAAATTCTGTCGGAAATACCATCGGTAAAATTGTTATTTTTTGTAGTACTTTGACGTAGGGTAATCCAGTTCTACACCCAAAGGTATCACCAGGATGAACCCCCTTCTAGCATCTAAAGAGTGGAAACCTTGTTGCAGTCCCCAGAAAAATAGTAGCAAATCTGCTTTTGTGTGAGAGAAAAGCATAGCAAAATTATATTTCAGTGCTCCAAGGTGGAGAGCTCCCCCTGTTTAAATGAAAGAGTATTCCAACCCTGGCTAGGAAATTTTGGATATGAATAGAGATGATCGAGCTTAATTAATAGGATAAGCGTGCCAACTCTTCTGGCCTGTGGCTTATTCTTAGAACAAATTTTGGTGTTGATGAACTATTGTTGAGTAATAAGCTATCATTAGATAACTTTGAATAAGACAAGCGCTTAGTCTACATTTACCATTAAAATAGCACAAAATTGATTTTAAAAAATTGGTTCATGATATCTTCATCTGTATGTATATATGTATTCTGCTGGTGAACTAGCAAATTTTAAGGTATTTGCCAAAAAAATAATCAACTCCTACCTTTTACTATGTTCTATGTGGGTTATTCATTCATGTTTGGATCTCTGAAATCAAGTTAGATATATATGTTTCATACTTGAGCCCTTTTGCAAATTTCTCTTTACCGAAATTACCAAGCCTTTAATACCAGTTTTGAATCTTGATAGATTACCATTTTTTTGACATATATAAACTCTTTTAGAATTTAGGTGAATGTAACTATAGCTTCAATTCTTGCTGCCTTTTTTGACATTATGTTCGATACGAAAGCGTGAGTACTTAAATTTCTTTTCAATCCAGGACACTGTAGAAGCCAAGGACTTCTTGATAAGAAGAGGGGTACAGTAGATGTGGGGTCTGACTAAAATGTGACTTTCGTCATTCTACAGTACATGTTGAATCCCTCCCTCGTCTCGGTACGCGTGTTCAGCTCGAGGAAATTTCCCTTTCTTTGACTCTTTATAAAGTTAGTCACGCAGATTGTGAATAAGATATTTCTTTCTATGATTTTAATGATTGTGATGAGATATGAACTTTGGAATTATGATCACTGAGAAAATTATTACTCAAGTAAATTAAAGTAATTGGTTCAACGTTCAAACTTTGGAAATTCAGATGAATCATGAATACTTCTTCGTCATGGAAGAAATGTTAGCGTTCGTTAATGACTTTTGTTGTGTATTTCTCTTCAAACCTTCTTTCAAAGTTCATCTTATTGAACTATTTTTTCATTGGTGAGAAAGGAAAAGGAGAGGACAAGATGGGGTGAATGAGAGAGGAAATTAAAAGATGGAGATAAAAGATGAAGGGAATGAGAGAGAACCGCAATAAATATAACACATTAATATATATATTTAAACTATATATATATTATTGAGCTATTTTTTCTTTATTTTCTTTGAACTTATTCTATTTAATGTTTTTTAAAAAAACTTAATATTAATTTTTTACAATTTAATTTAGTGATATTTAGTATAATATAACACATTAATATATATATTTAAAATTTAATACTAGTATTACGGGAGTAAAAGTTCGGTTAAATCAAATTAACCTAAGTTAAAAATTTTATTTAGTTAATTTGATTTTTTTTTAAAAAAATATTGATTATTTCAATTAAATCGATTGTTTTAAAAATTTAAATTTGATCAAGTTGAATTATGCTATATATTAACCAAAATCAAGAGTTTAAAATTTTTAATTTCATAATTGATTCCTCTCCTGAATTTTAATTAAATAGGAAGTACAGATTTAATTGATATTTTATCATTCCATTTTGTTTAATTTTTATACTAAGTTTGATCGGTTAGATATAAAAAAAAAAAAATTATTATGTTTCGATTTAAATGATTAGGTCAGTTTAGTTATTAATGGATCGTTCATCCTTGTCATAGTGTTTAATCTCTGAAAGAATAAAATAGACATTTCACAAAATTTCCTATTTTAAATTGAATATTTATTTATTTATTTATTTTCTTTCTTGATGTCTCTATCCTCTTTACTTAACAGAATGGAGTTTTTTTTCCCTTATAATTCAAGTAAAATTTAAACCGATAAATATCTGTGCAAAATACTGCGTCATCTAGATTCTAGCATATCCAGAGCTATGTTTACGTGTACTAGTTTGTTCTATGTTTCTGTACTTTTAATTTCCTTGTGCATTTATTACTTGTGACGTATTTATACAATTAGATCGTCCACCTCGACTGCTCTGTAAATACCATTCTCTTTTGCATTCAATTCCATCATCTCTTCTTCGACCCCTTTCCTTCCTAGTAAACAAACCAATGGCTCTCCACGAATCTAACCAAACGCTGCTGCTGGTCGTGCGTCTCTTTTTCGCCGGAATGGAGGTCGCCGCGGCCCAAAACTGCGGCTGCTCCGCCAACCTCTGCTGCAGCAGATTTGGCTACTGTGGTACCAGCGGCAGCGACGACTACTGCGGCACGGGATGCCAGCAAGGCCCCTGTTACTCCTCGCGCGGCTCGGTCGCCGACATCGTGACGCAGAGCTTCTTCGACGGCATCATCAACCAGTCCGACAGCAGCTGCGCCGGCAGGAGATTCTACTCGCGCGACGCTTTTCTGACTGCAGCCGGCTACTACCCTGGCTTCGGCCGCACCGGATCTTCGGAGGACGCCCGGCGCGAGATCGCCGCTTTCTACGCCCACGTCACGGATGTGACTGATCGTGAGTGTTTTTTTTTTTTATAAAAAATTATATTTACCAAATTTGGAAAAAAATATCTAAACCAATTTTATTTTAGATTTTCTTATTTCTAGTTGATATGATCTACAGATCTGTGCTTCATCGAAGCGACCAACCGCCAATCGCAATGCGACACGAACCGCACTGATTGGCCGTGTGTCTCCGGCCGCGACAACTACGGCCGCGGCCCCCTACAACTGACCTGGAACTACAACTACGGCCCGGCCGGCCTGGCCAACGGCTTCGACGGACTCCGCGCGCCGGAGACAGTGGCCAACGACGTCGTCATCTCCTTCAGGACCGCTCTCTGGTTCTGGATGAACTACTGCCACAACCTCATAACATCTGGCCAAGGGTTCGGCGCCACCATCCGCGCGGTCAACGGCGCATGCGACGACGGTAATCGGGCGGCCTTCAACGCTCGGATCGGCTACTACAGGGATTACTGCAGCCGGTTTGGGGTAGACCCCGGGAATAACCTCACTTGTTGAGAGCTTGAATTTTGAACTACATACGATTGGAATAAATGATAGGGCACAGATTTAGTAATCAATCATAAAAGGCTTTGGCTACAAGATCTTGTAGCAGGCGATGGCGTAGGCCTACGTGTATTGTTCTCTCAAAACAATAAATGGGCTTCAAAATGGATTAAGCTGATCAAACAAAATGTTTATGAACTTTTTTCTTAGTCGTAAGAGATGCCTCTTAAACTTAAACCAAATTGTATCATTTGATTATTTCTAGAGTTCCAAAATAACGATTCGATCCTATAAGAATTTTCTATTGGCTATCAGAATAAATCAAAAAGTATGCGTGATGAATAATCCGGAAGCTAAACATCATTCGATTGCACGTTATATTTAGAGAAAAAATTTCTATAAATATACGAATCACAAGCATCTGGGTGATAACCTAAATATCCTATCATGATATCATGATCCTTGGGACTAAGAGATGTCTCTCACGGTTCATTGAGTGTGAGGCTATTTTCTATCGAGGGTGAAGAAGGTTAAAAACCTTTCCTAATAATGTCATTATCCATATTGGAAAATTCGACCTTAATTTAGTTGATATCCATTTCTTGCATCCATCAATATCGATTTTATTCATTAGAGGACATAAATGAAAACCTAGTTTTGATATGATGTTATCACTAAAAGATGGAGATGAAATCACGAGAAGAGTTGATAGGCCAAGAAAATTACATGGTTGATGTCCAAAAGACGAGTTGAACAAAGTTAGTCACGAACAAAAAAAAAATGAGATAAACTCGTTGAGTGTATGAGTTACACGACACATCTAACTCAAACATAGTAAAAAGGATCTACCAATGATTCGACTTATTACATTCAAGATGAAATATAAAAGAGACCATATCCCAAATCCATTCAAGATAGTAAATAATCACCAACAAAAGATAGTAATAGGGATGTACTATCTAATGCTCTCAATAAATTTTTAAGAACTCCTCAATGCGCTTCGATGGTGGATACCAATGTCCAAGGATTTTGAGTAGTCTGGATACCCCCTTTAGTAAACCCAACCTTTGGGTAGCTAGGAACCCCTTAAGTATATCTATCTCTTAGCATATCTTAGGTGCCCTTCAAATAGTCAAATTATTTTTTAAAAATTAGTAATCTTTGATGCATAGTAATCAAATTGTTGGACAATCTATATATTATCGAAAATATTAAAAAAATTACTGAATTGAAATTACGTAAATCAATTCTAACTTATCTGTTGAGATGACCTAAGCGGATAATCTCAAGTTGCCAATGAGGCTGATTCTACCAAGCTTTTGATGGTTCAAGTTGTGGAGTTGATGTAGTGTGTAGCAGAATCGGGAGTCAATCGTCAAGTCAGGAAGGGAATTCGTTGAGTAAAATACTGAGGTCTTCGCTCAACGCAGTTTTCTTGAAACATATTCGCCCCACCTCCGACTGTACTTCGAGATTCTCTCAGATCGTCTATTTCCCTGAATACGACAGTAAAACCACGCATGCAACCAAGCACTGATTGTTCGTAGCGAACTAAGAATGCACCCAAGTGCTATCACGAGTAGTTCAACCGAATGGATGCATGACTGAGAGAGTTTTTGTGGAAGAACACGGGTGGATGGAGGTTCACTTCCTGCTCTTCCTCTCGCTCTGTCTTATCTTCCACTACTTTTCACTTTATTTAAGATCCAACCTCTTTATATAAGAGCTCTTACCTTGCTTGTAATGAATCACCAAGTTATGGTTAATTATTTAATGTTGGATTTATTGTCATTATTAATGAGTTTAATGTCTTCATTAATGTCGAGATATTACAGAATTATTATTAATGAATTTAATGTCGTCATTAATGTCGAGATGTTATGAAATCATCATTAATGAGTTTAATGTCGCCATTAATGTCAAGACGCTATGGAATCACCATTAATTTTATATTAATGCTTCTGTTACACTCTTGAGCAGATAGCAAAAGAGATTTAGGTGATAAAATGTTGGTTCATTCGCTTAGGCAAATCTTGCCTCGACCGGTCAGACATTCAACATGCGTAGGTCGTGCTCACACACGAGTCAACATTAGTTCAGTATAATCTGGGCCCTAAATTTGCACCCACCCTTGCACACTCACGAATGAGAAAGTCTCTCCCTACATATATGTTTACAACATCAATGCATGTGTTATAATTTAAACCAATAATAAAGCCAAGAGACTTCTAATATGAGACTAAAAACTCATCACAATAGAGTCTCTTCGTCTCCACCTCTTTATTCCATTAACATTTCTAATAATCCCCCACATGAATAGAAAATAGGGTATGTACATATCATTCAGTAGTTGAGTTTAGTATAGGATAGGTAGGTTTTACCCTTTGAACCTTCCCTTATGAAGATTTGTTTATATACTAGCTGACAGTAGACATGATCTTCTTGAACTGTTTTGCCTTCTATGTAAACATTGATAAATCTCATCCAAAACTCTCCCTGACACAACTCAATTCTCATAAGTATGTTAGTTCTTGGCCATGAACATGCCTGGTTCTGTGAAAAGCTTTAAGAATTGTGCCTCTAATTCTCTTCAAAGCGGTCTCACTTTTTTCTCACATAGGTTATCCCTCGAGAGTAGTCATCTACTCTTCTTAATCATTAAAAGTCCACCGGTTTACCCTAGTCCGGTCACTATTTTATTGGACTATCCCCCACAGTATGTCTGTCAGTACAAATCAGTTGTCCCTTTGAACCTAGTTCTCAGGATCTCCAGTCAACATAGGTTGGGTGTCCTCTGCACTAATAGCTGACAACGACATCAAACTCATTCCTCATGATGAGCTTGCAACTAACTCTTGATATAATCCTTTAGTTAGCAAATCCGTTAGGTTATCCTTTGACTTCATATATTCAATAGTGATAACTCCCGTAGAGAATAGTTGTCTTATGATATTATATCTACGACGTATATATCTAGACTTACCATTATACAGATAGCTCTGTACTCGACCAATTACTGATTGACTATTGTAATTGATCCTGTCTGGAAGCTGAGAAAACGAACCTGCCGGTGTGACGTGTCTGGAAGGTTGACCGCATCCTCATGACCCTGTCGATGAGCTGTCCGCTACGTTGACCAGATCGTCCGAAGTCCTCCTCCGGTCAACTGTACCTGTATCCAGCGACCGGGTTCCCCCGGTCTCTGGTACCTCGGTGCTCGAGGCGAATCCCACAAATGCATAAATATCCGGATAATAATAGAATATTGAAATAAATGCAAAGAAGGTACGAGAACGTACCCTGGCCCAGGGGGGCGCCCTCGGATGGAGCGGTGAGCTGATAGTGATGCTGATCTAGTCATCGCGTGGCGACATGGGGTCTAATGCAGCAGGGGTCCCAAGAGACGGCTCGTAGGTCGGATATGGTAACAGCACCTCAGCGGGAATACTCTCCATTACCACATTCACATACCATCATTTCAACAAAGACAGAGATGATATTCTCACCCTATAATAAACTTTTGTCATGTCCTGACAATTGAAGGATGACTTATGTAAACTGATTTCAGACATGTCGAACTCTGGATTAGAAGCACACAGTTGGTGTTCTATCCTTCTAAACCGATAACCACTGCTTGATGTGTAATCTTCCATTATCTTAACCACTAACAAGACATTGCACCCAAAGGTGCAGCCAACTCGTTAACCAACCTTGAAGGTTTCCTCCACCGCCATTAGCATCCGGTGGATAAGAACATCAGCAGAAACGAGACAAAGCAAAAGAGAGGGAAGTTTTCCAGCCGCGAGAGCTCCCTAACCGAGGAGCAGCTAGGCGAGGCCGAGGGTTACAAATCGACGCGACGGAGCCAGCCGGAGAGCAATGCGAGAGAGAAAAGGGGAAGATAGATTGCGCAGCAAAAGCAAGAGAGAGCAGGGAAAGAAAGTCTCGACGTCTCCGTCGTCGCCAGCGACGGGCACCAAAAGGAGAACCCTCCTCCTCCGCTGGCGGCGTTCCCCCAAAACCCCTCCTTTCCTCTCCTCCAAAACACGAGCCCTCTCTCCCTTTAAAGCCCTAACTTATAAAAAGACCTAAGTGCCCCTGCCTTTTCCTCCTAATTTCCTCTCTGCCACTCAACTATATCCGGATCAGTAATGTATGCAGATTATCGGCATATGTTTTGACCATCTCGGAATATCTTCTAAGAATTACTGTAGTCATTTAGCCTCTTTACTATATTTGTCGAGAGCTACAAACTCATATTCCATCGTGGATCTGGTTATTACCATTTGCTTAGAAGATTTTTAGAAAATGACTGCACCTCCCAAAGTGAATACATATCCACTCATAGACTTAGAGTTTTTTATATTAGATATCCAAATCGCATCGCTGTATCCTTCGATCACAACAGGATACCTCATATAGTGCAATCCATATTTTCGATTATACCTCAAGTACCGTAGTACTGTTGTTATCCCTTTCCAGTGCTCAACATCGGGATTACTTATGTATCTATTCAGTTTATTTATTGTATAGGCCAAGTCTAGTCATGCACAACTCATTAGGTATATCAGACTTCCAATTACTCGAGAGTACTCTATCTGGTCCTGGTGGTGGCTTCACTCACCAGGACTTCCACTTTGTCTAACCTTCAGTTAGGACTTCTCCTTGCTAGTCATCTAGACCTGACTAGACTACTCTCTTCCAAACATCAAGTCCTATTTGGATTAACCCTTGGTCAAACTGACTAGACTTGGGTGCATTGTCAAATATTGAAACCCTAGAGGTCACTTGCACCAATAGAGAGTACTCTATCTGAGAGATATTTTCACCTTAATTTTTCAATATATGTTGACTCATATCTATCGGTGTTTGTGCCAATGCAATATCACCCTCAGTGAATTTTTCAAGAATCTTATCCATGTAAAGGGATTGACTAAGAACAAATCCTTCTATTGTACTAAGAATTTTGATTCCTAAAATCACATCAGCTAGGCTCATGTCTTTCATATTAAATCTTGAGTTCAACATATCTTTATTGAATTTGATTATCTTATCATTACTTCTAATGATAAGTATGTCATCTACATATAAACACAAGAGGATGTAGTAATTCTTTGTAGCTTTCATGTAAACATATTTATCACATTCATTAATCTTGAATCTGTTAGAGTGTATACTAAAAGCTTAGCTTTTTGTAAACATTTATTTTGAAATAAAGAATCACATTGGTCAAATGTCTACATTTATATGCTAAGTGCAGTTGTTCAATTAATTTATATTGTAGATAACATGGTGTGTGGTGTCACACATAGAAGATCATGTTATTAGTTCCTTATAAATTATAAATAGTAGCTCACGACCAAAATGGAAATGGACAAACCATTGGAATGGTCGTAGTGTAATTTGGTATTAGTTTATCTTAACTATAAAATTACGCTAGTACACTTAGAGTGTATTGAGTAGGACCATTTGAGGTTGTTCCTTTTATACTTACTACATAAAAGAATAGAACCTCAGTTATTATGGAAGTGTGTACTCTTAATCCCGATATAACAACAAGCATGTATATTTAATATTTATTTCTTTGACTTATCAATGGCTAAGATTTAGCTAGTTAAATCAAAAGACCCGATAGGTTGGGAAATAATATTATTTATATGGTGTGTTGTTGGTTATAGAAGGAAACTGTGTCCTAGTAATCTAGGTTAATGATGTCCCCAAGATGAGCTCATAAGGATTGTCATCTAAACCCTGCAGGTGGACTTAGTCCGACATGACAATGAAGTTGAGTGATACTATTCTTAGAGCTAGATATTAATTAAGTGAGTGTCAGTAATTCATTTAATTAGTGGACATTCGATATCTTAAACACAGGGAGATTAACACACTCATGATAAGAAGGAGACCAAAATATAATTTTGGATCGGTACGGTAGTTCAATGATAGCTCTTTAGTGGTATGAGTTATTATTGATGAACTTGAGTTGAGTGTTCGGGGCGAACACGGGAAGCTCAAGTTCATCGGGAGACCATAACCAATTCCTCCTCTCGGTCCCTATTGTAACCTCTTATATAAAGCCTTATATCCACTCAAAATCTAGCCTCTTAGCCCATGTTAGGAGTCGACCCCTATCCTTGCTTGGAGCCCAAGCAAGGGGCTGGCCAAGCCAAGCTTGGAGCTTGAGCTAGGGTTGGCCAAGCCTTGCTTGGTGCCCAAGCAAGGGAGTCGGCCAAGTATGAAAGGAGAGGGAAATTTTATTAAAAATAAATTTTTGATAAAATCTTTTCTTTTATGTTTTCATCCACATGATTTTAAAAGAGAATTTTAAATTTTAAAATCTTTCCTTTTATAGATTTTCTACAAAGGATTAAAAGAGAGATTAGATATCTTACTTTATTTGTAGTTATCTAAAGAAAGATTTTAATTTTTTGACAAAACTTTCCTTTTTGTAACCATGATATAAAAGGAGTTTTATTTTTAAATCTTATCTTTTATAGATATACATAAAAGGATTTAAAAGAAAGAGATTTTAATTTATAAAACATTCCTTTTATAGCTAACCACAAAAGGGATATTTTAAAAGAGATATTTTAATTTTGTTTAAAATCTTTCCTTGTTTGGTTTTACAAGAGGTGGCTGACCAATATAAAGTAATTAAAGGAAGTTTTATTTTTGTTATAAAGCTTTCCTTTTTTGGATTCACCAAAGATTATAAAAGAGAGGGGGAGGGTGCCTTCATGGGACACGATTCTATTCTATTGTTCCTCTTTTTTTTCTTTTGGTGGCCGACCCTCTCCCTTTCTCTCTTCTCCTTTGATTTCCACTTTGTGGCCGGCGGCATCTATTCTTCTAGGAGTCTTGGTGGTCGGTTACTAGGAGGAGAAGAAGAAGAGAAAGGAAGCTCTCTTGTCTAGATCCCTTTAGTGGTCGAAGCTTGAAGAAAGAGAAGAAGGCTTAGGTGGATTTCTTCTTGGTAGATCGTCGCTCACACGACATCCAAGAGAATGAGAGGAATACAATAGAAGATCAAGAGATTTTTATTTACAAAGAAAGGTATAACTAGTTGTCTTGTTCCGCATCATACTTGTTTTTCTTTATATGTTTTTTGAAATACCAAACACAAGAGGCTAACGATTCTAGGCAATCGATTTTATGTTTCGATTTTGTGTTTCTTTTATTTTTCGAATTTGTGATTCGATTGATCTTATTGGTTAAACCTAGGGTTACTATAAGGATATTAAATATTGAATTTTGTTGAAAGGTTTTGTCTAGGAGTGGTGGATGATCTCATACCCAAGAAGGCATAGTGCCTCGTCATGTTTAACCTGGAAGTCAATCTTTGAAACAAATATTTAATTAACTTTGTAACATGGGTGGATTTGGATTAATAATGTTAAGCATCGTTTGCGATCCAAGTCTAAACCTCTAATAACAGATAAGTTGAATTTGGAATCAATAATGTTAAGTTATGTTTACGATTCCAAATTTAATTTCTAAAGAACTCAATAGGTTGTTAGGAAAGGTTCGGGACTTGTACAAAATTTTTGTACAGGGGGACAATATAATATTCCGAGTAGCAACGAACAGAATCCATATTCCTTAATGGCATTATCAAATTTCTCATGGCATTGCTTTGGTACTTGTTTCAAGCCATATAATAACTTTACCAATCTATAAACCTTATTTTTCTGTCCAAGCATATAAAACTCTTCAGGTCGCTCGATATAGATTTCCTCTTCTATATTCCCGTTTAGAAATGTTATCTTTACATCCATCTGATGTATTTCAAGATTCCATAGAACGATTATAGCCAACAATATTCTAATGGAAGTTATTCTCGACATGGGAGAATACATATCAAAGTAATCAAGGTATTCTAATTGGTATCCTTTGATTACCAATCTGACCTTATACTTATCAACTGTATCATCTAACTTCATTTTCTTCTTGAAAATCTACTTGCAACCTAATGATTTACTTCTCGGAGGAAGATCCACAAGTTTCTAAGTATGATTTTACAAGATAGATTCTATCTCAGATGTAATTGTCTTGAAGAGTTTACTGCTTCTAAGTAACTATGAGGCTCACTTTTCTAACATAAAAGTGATAAAATCTGATCCGTAGGATTTTTCGACCAAAGCTCTTTTGCTCAACCTAAGCTCAACCTCAACTGGTTCCTCATCATCATTTTCACCTTGTGTTTCATATGTCCATTTTTAGGAGCTAGCTTCCTCTCGGGTCTTATACGGAAACACATGCTCGAAGAATGAGACATTTATTAATTTGATTATCAAGTTTTTGTATATATCAGGTATTTATGACTCATACATAAAAAACTGATACGCATTGTTGTTATGTGTATATCTAATAAATATACAATCAACAGTATTTGATCCTATCTTAATCTTTTTTAGATTAGGCATAAAAAATTTGACAAGACACTCCCACATTAGTAAATATTTATAGGACGATTGTCTTTCATTCTACAATTTATAAGGGTTCTTATCTATTTTCTTTTGAGGTACCTTATTTAAAGATAATTAGTTGTTAACACAACTTCCCCCACATGAACTTTGACAGTCTAAAGATTAATAAAAGAGCGTACGTTCATCATCTCCTTTAGTGTGGTTCTTCCGTTTCGTGTTTTGACTGTGCTTGATAACGTTGGCTTTCATAATAGTTTGAGAGAACAACTTTCTCTCTGAACTCTTGTTGTCTTTTTCGATGTGAAGTCTAACAATGAGTTCCTCCATATTCTTCTCCTTCCGCTTGTGCATCAGGTAGTTCTTGAAGTCCTTCCACCTGGGAGACAAACTTCTTAATGATAGCAGCCACCTGGAAGGTTTCATTCAGAAACATCCCTTCTGAGTGGATCTTGTACAAGATCACCTGAATTTCTTGGACTTGGCTGATCATCGTCTTGGAGTCAACCATCTTGTAGTCTAGGAATCGACCCACGATGAACTTCTTTGCCCATGCATCCTCCATCTTGTATTTCTTGTCTAGGGACTCCCACAACTTTTTAGTTGTTCTCTTCGTGCTATACACAATGTATAACGAGTCGGCAAGGCAGTTGAGGATGTAGTTTAATTCAGTAAAAGAACTCAGAGTGAGTTCATGCTTCCATTGTACTAATGATCTGTGTATCAACTTCCTCAGCATTCTTAGGAGAGTCCTTGGTCAAGAACCGAGTCAAATTGAACGTGGTTAAGTAGAAGAGCATCTTCTACTGCTATCTCTTATAGTTCAATCCAATGAACCTTTTATCTTTCTCCGTGCTTGATTAACGTAACACAATTTCAATCGAGTCTGTTATACCTCAACACTTTGTCATTTCAAAAGTCATGTTAAAAAAACTTTATAATCAATTATTGAATCAAGAACTCTGATCTTACATAAAGAGAAATTTTATAATCGATTGTTTAATCGATTAAGCGTCTTAATCGATCAATGCAATCCGTTAAGCGTCTTAATCGATTGTTTCCGTGTCTCTTTTTTTTTTTTCATTTTCCTTTGACCAAATTAAACAAGTGAAATGAATACAGAAGTCCTCTAAGGACTCAGATGACGAAATTTTCCAACACGCAACATATTTTATCTTATCTTCTCGAAGAATTTTTTTTTTTTTGCTTATAAAATCATTAAATCCGTGGAATATCTAAAAATTATTAAATCAATAAATCAAGTAGTTCTTTTTGGAATTTTCGAGAAACTTAAACATTTTAAAATTGGTTCAACATAAGCAAATTTTTATATAATTAAATCTTAATTTAAAGGAGCTGTAGTGCAACATTAAAATTATATTAATTTATTGTATTCAATAAATTAAATCTTAATTTTTTTATATAGATCTTTCCCCCGAGCAGCCGGCTGCTCTTTGAGTAGAAACTAATTTTGTCATCAATTACTTGTGGCAGAAGAACTCTTGGAGAACGAGAGAGCTCACCGTCCACCTCCAATGCTCTATAAATTCCACTGTCTTCTCCATTCAATTGCATCGTCACCTCTTCCCCTCCTAGTAAACAGACCAATGGCTCAAATGCCGTTGCTGCTCGTGTGCCTCCTCTTCACCGGAATCGCGGCAGCCGCCGCCCAAAACTGCGGCTGCTCGTCCGACCTCTGCTGCAGTAGATTCGGCTTCTGCGGCACCGGCGACGACTACTGCGGAGACGGATGCCAGGAGGGCCCCTGTTACTCCTCGCCGAACAACGGCGGCTCGGTCGCCGACATCGTCACGCAGAGCTTCTTCGACGGCATCATTAACCAGGCTGACAGCGGCTGCGCCGGCAGGGGATTTTACTCGCGTGACGCTTTTCTGACCGCCGCCGGTTACTACCCCGACTTCGGCCGCACCGGATCTGCCGATGACGCCCGGCGCGAGATCGCCGCTTTCTTCGCCCACGTCACGCATGAGACTGGACGTGAGTGTCTTTTTAAAAAATAAAAAATAAAATAAAATAAAATATTTCCCAAATTTAGAGCAAAAAAAAAAACTAAACCAATTTTATTTAGATTTTCTTATTTCCCGATGATACGATGTACTACAGATTTCTGCTACATCGAAGAGATCAACGGCGCATCGCATAACTACTGCGACGCGGACCGCACTGATTGGCCGTGCGTCGCCGGCCGCGACTACTACGGCCGTGGCCCCCTCCAACTGACCTGGAACTACAACTACGGCGCCGCCGGGCAGGCGATCGGCTTCGACGGCCTCGGCGCACCGGAAACGGTGGCCAACGACGTCGTCATCTCCTTCAGGACCGCCCTATGGTACTGGATGAACAACTGCCACTCCCGCATCATCTCCGGCGAAGGATTCGGCTCCACCATCCGCGCGATCAACGGCCCCATTGAGTGCGACGGCGGCAATACGCCGGCCGTCAACGCTCGGGTAGGATACTACACGGATTACTGCAGCCAGTTTGGGGTTGACCCCGGGAGCAACCTCACTTGTTGAGAGCTTGAATAATGAACTACTACGTATACATTTGAATAAACCATGATTGGAATAAATGATCGGGATTTAGTAATAAATAAATAATAAAAGGCTTTGGCTACAAGATCTTGTTGCAGGCAATAGCGTTGGCCCACGTGTATTGTTCTCTCAAAGCAATAAATGTGCTCCAAACAAAATGTTTATGAAGTTTTCTTAATTGTAGAGATGGTGAGTCTCTTAATTTTCTATTGAGGGTGAACAAGGTTAAAAACCTTTCTTAATAATGTCGTTATCCATATATATCCTTCGTTTGATTGAGTTGGTTATCGCATGATTAAATGGTTAAATAACTGAGTGTCAATTAAACTGAGAGAAATATCTTCTTATATAGTGGTCGATTTAATTTTCTGATTTATTTTTCCATAAATAATTATAGAGTTAATCGTGTGAGGCATCCGGAGTTAAGGTATGACTTCTTAGGAAGAAAATTTTTGATGTGTATCAAAAGGAGAGAAAAATATAGAATTCAAGTTAGGAAACTCTCATTTTTGTTTTGACATGGGATGAAAAAGAGAGTTAAACTAATATTGGTTAACCTAACTTAAACATATTATCAAATATCAAAAAAGAAGATTGTTGGTGTAATCATCATCGGGTGAACGTTGGTCAGTTTAACTAATTAAGCTCGAGTTGGCTCGAGCTACAGTTTCAATATTTAACAATATATGAAAGAGAAATCATGTAGGTTAAGAAAAATCCGGTACTTGTTTGGGAAGGTACTAACTAGAGGTTAGGTAACGGAAAAATCCTAACTCTCTCGGGTGAAGGTTGATCAGTTTGACTAAGCTCGAGTTGGCTCGAGCTACAATTTCGATGTTTAACGATATATGAGAGAGAAATCAAGTAAGTTAAGGAAAATCCTGATACTTGGTTGGGAAGGTACTAACTAGAGGTTAGATAACGGAAAATCCTAACTAGAGGTTAGATAATGGAAAATCCTAACTAAAGATTAGAAAATAGAAAATCCTAACTAGAGGTTAAACAACAGAAAGTCCTAATTGGAGGTTAGGCAATGAGAAGTCCTAGTAGGGTTAAGCAGTGAAGACCTAGTTGGGAACTATGCAATGGAAGTTCTAGTAAGACTAGGCAGAGAAAACCTAGTTGGAAACTAGGTAATGAAAGCCCTAGCGGGGCTAAGCAGTAAAAACCTAGTTGGGAACTAGGCAATGGAAGCCCTAGTAGGGCTAGACAAAGAAAAAATCTCAGTGGGCCAAAGGTTGATTGGACATTTAGTGATCAAAAGTTCAATGTGAAGTTGGCAAGAAATAGAAAGTCTAAGTGGGCCAAAGGTTGACCGGACACTTCGTGAAAAAGACCTGACAAGTCAATGTTGATCAGATGCTAGACAACGAGAAGTTCTAACGAGTTACAAATAACTTTATGTTGGGCAATCGATTAGCCCAAGGCCAATCAATTAGGTAGATTACCTAATCGATTGAGACATGTTCTAATCGATTAGGTTGATTATCTAATCGATTGAATACGTTACACGAAGAATGGTAAGACTCAAAATTGATTGGTTAATCAATTAGCCCTTATGTTAATCGATTAGGGCAATCGATTAAGAGTATTTTCATGTGAGAATAGAAGAGTTTGGAATCAATTGTGGCAATTGATTTAGGTTTCACCAATTTATTAAGGTAATTGATTGAAGCATGTTCGCGAGAGCACAATAGATTCTAGAATCGATTGAGAGATTTTTGTGAAAACATAAAACTTTTGAATCTATTGGACAATCAATTAAAAGCCGTCGAATCGATTGATATGGCTTATCAACCTATTAGTCAGGCAAAAAAGAATCATTCTGCAAGTTTTAAATGATCAAACTGACATGACAATCGATTGAGGGTAAACCAATCGATTAGGAGGTATCAAAGTAACCCTAGAAAAAAGGCTTTCAAGAAGATTTAAACAAGACTTGTTTTTTGATCCAATTCTTAAGTGTTTGTAGATAAAGTGTTGCTACATTTTTCATCAGCAAAAGGCAATCTAAAGTAAGAAAAGAGCAAACAATGTAAGGTTTCTCATTGTAAACTCTAAAAGTCATTCTAGATTGTATTTTGTGTCTATATTTTTGCTTTCTTGTTATATTATCGTGTTTGAGCTTGTACGAGACTTTTCCATTTCCAAGAAGAAAGGTTTTCATATTACATCTGTGAGAGTGAGAAGTGAACCCTTAGATTAGTCATCTCAAGGAAATGAATACCAATTAAAATAGAGATGTTAGCATTGTTTCAAATTTCCTACTGCAAATTAAGTTCAAAGAAGCGATCAAAATTATTCACCCTCCTCTAGTTCTCTATATATCTCGACAATCACAAACTATCTTAATTACCATAAAATCATACATATATTTATATCATAAGCATAAGTAATCTTAATTATCTTTAAAACGTAAATGCATATATATATATATATATATATATATATATATATATATATATATATGATCCGGCGGTTAGAGCAGGGGACCCCCATTCTGAGGGGTCAATGCCACGCGGGAGTCAAAAGGTCAGGTGACCGATCGGAGAAGGAGGGGCCGACCTCCCGGTCGGCCTACCGGTGAATAGCCGATGGCAAAAGCCGCCCCGACAGAAGTCAGGGTTCCGACGCTCAATTGAACAGTAGCAAAGAGCCGAGTGGAAGGCCTAAGAGAAGGTGACACTGCTAAACAGTCCCTACATGGCACCCTACCAAAAATATCCCTAGCATATCGATGCCAACGGCAGGTCGGACGGGATGTGAGTGCCGTCCGGCCAGCGCTTAAGATGAGTGCTGGCCGGATGGACTTCCTGTCCAGCCGGCTTGCCGGACGCCCTGGCCTGTGATCGGTAGAGAGGGACAAGAACATCTTATGACAGCTGTCAAGTCCTATGGCTAGGCCATGCTCCAAGTCTGACAACGAGGTGTTCTGTTGTCCCATCGAAGACGTGCTTGGACTGTAGCAGTATGGCGTCAGGTAAGCTTTCTGACAGACATATACCGAGGTATGGGCTGTGGGCACGTATGCGCCTCGGTGGACGTGTAGGAGCTCTTTCATCGCTCTATATAAAGAGCCTCATACTTCGCCGGAGGTACGCGTGAGACACCTTTGGAGCCACTTTTTTCACTACTTGCTTACCTGACTTGAGCGTCGGAGGGTCGCCGCCGGGAACCCCTTCCCGGCCCGACTTCTGTGCAGGTTCGCCGGAGGTTCGTGCAACCAGTCGAAGATCCACGTCAGCAACCGGAGAGTGCCACGTGCCCAGAGTCCGTTGGTTCATCATGTTAGAGTGTATACTAAAAGCCTAGCTTTTGGTATAAACATTTATCTAGAAATAAGAATCACATTGGTCAAATGTCTACATTTATGATAAATGTAGTTGCTCAATTAATTTATATTGTAGATAACATGGTGTGTGGTGTCACATACAGAAGATAATGTTATCGGTTCCTTATAAATTATAAACAGTAGCTCACGACCAAGATGGAAAGGAACAAACCATTGGAAGGTCGTAGTGTAATTAGGTATTAGTTTATCTTAACTATATAATTACACTAGTACACTTAGAGTGTATTGAGTAGGACCATTTGAGGTCATTCCTTTTATACTGACTTTATAAAGGAACAAAGACCTTAGTTATTATGGAAGTGTGTGCTCTTAATCCTAATATAATAACAAGCACATATATTTGATATTTATTTCTTTAATTTATCAATGGGTGAGATTTAGTTCGATAAATCAATAAGCCCGATAAGTTGGGAAATGATATCACTTATAGTGTGTGTTGTTGATTATAGAAGGAAACTGTGTCCTAGTGATCTAGGTTGAGAATGTCCCCAAGAGGAGCTCATAAGGATTGTCATGTTAAACCCTGCAGGTGGACTTAGTCCGACATGACGATGAAGTTGAGTGGTACTACTCTTGGAGCTAGATATTAATTAAGTGAGTTGTCAGTAACTTACTTAATTAGTGGACATTTGTTATCTTAAACACAGGGAGACTAACACACTCATAATAAGAAGGAGCCCAAAATGTAATTTGGGATTGGTGCGGTAGTTCAATAATAGTTCTTTAGTGGAATGAATTATTATTGATAAAATTAAGTTGTGTGTTCGGGGCGAACACGGGATGCTTAATTTTATTAAGAGACCAAAACCAATTCCTCCTCTCGGTCCCTATCGTAGCCTCTAGTATATAGAGATTTATACCCATTGCATACCCACCTTCTTACCCATCCAATGGGGCCGGCCAAGCTAGCTTGGAACCCAAGCTAGGGCCGGCCAAGACCAAGTGGATGAGCCATGTAGGTGGCCGGCCAAAGCTTGGGTCCCAAGCTTAGGTGGCCGGCCACTAGAATATTAAAAAGGTTTTTTTATTAAAATTATTTCTTATGTGGATATCATGATTTAAAAGAGAGTTTAAAAATTAAAATTTCCTTTTATAGCTTTCTACAAAAGATTAAGAGAAGAGATTAATCTCTTTCCTTATTTGTAGATTAAAAGGATGATTTTAATTTTTATTAAAAACTTTTCTTATTTGTAAATCATCCACATGTTTAAAAGAGAGTTTAAAAATTTAAAATCTTTCCTTATTTATTGATTAAAAGGTGAATTTTAAATTTTAAGAAAACTTTACTTTTTAAACATGTTCATTATTTAAAAAGAGAGTTTAAAAATTAAATAATCTCTTTTATAAGTTTTTACAAAAGATTAAGAAAAGATTTGATATCTTTCCTTATTTGTAAATTGAAAGAGATTTTAATTTTTAGAGATAACATTCTTTTTATTCACATGTTTAAAAGAAAGATTTTAATTTATAAATTTTTTTTTATTAACCAATCATGAAGGGATAAAATTATTGGAAAAATTTTATAAATTTCCGGAAGCAAATAAGGAAGTTTTAATTTGTGTTTAAAATTTTATTTGCTTGGAGATTTGTATAATGGCCGGCCATTGTAAATTGAGAAGAGAAAAATTATTTTTAATTAAATAAATTTTCCTTTTCATGGCAAAAGAATTAAGGAAGTTTTTATTTAAATTTCCTTATTTGCCAAGACCAATGATTATAAAAGAGGGGGTAGAGGTGCCTTCATGGGTGAACAACTCTATTATTTTTCTCCCTCTTTTCTTCCTTGGGTGTGGCCGGCCCTTTCTTTCCTCTCCTCTCCTTTGTGTGGCCGAAACCTTCTCATGGTGGAGATAGCTTTGGTGGCCGGATCTAAGAAGGAGAAGAAGGAGAGAAAAGAAGCCTCTTTTCTAGCATCCCTTGGAGCATGGTGGTGGTGGCCGAACCTCTTCATCCTAGGAGAAGTTTTGATGGCCGAAACTTGTAAGGAAGAAGAAGGTGCTTGGTGGTTCTCATCTCGGAAGATCGTTGCCCACACAACGTCCGAGGTTAGAAGAGGAATACGGTAGAAGATCAAGAGGACTTTCTAGAAGGTATAACTAGTAATTTTTCCTTTCCGCATCATACTAGTTATTTTTGGAAATAATACTAAATACAAGAGGCATACGATTCTAGTGTTTCGAATTTGTTTTCGATATAGTGTTTTTTTGTTTTTCTTTTCCTTGTGATTTGATTGTTCTTTTCAGTTGACCTAAAGTTATTTTAGGAAATTAAATATTAGCTTTCCTTAAAAGGTTTTGTCTAGTCGGTGGTGGTTGCTCTCATATCCAAGAAAGTTATGTGCCTCGCCACGTCAGTACTGGGAACCAATTTTGGAAATTAATATTTAATGGAATTAATAACTTAGGTGATTTGGATCAAACGTGTTAAGTTCCGCAGGAGATCCAAGTCAAAACCTAAAAGAACAAATAGATTAAGTTTTGGATCAAACATGTTAAGTTCCGCAGGCGATCCAAAATTTAATTTAAAAGAACACATGGTAGCTAGGAAAAAGGTTTAGACCTTTGTATAAAATTTTTGTACAGTGGAACCTCTAGGTTTTCCGAGTAGCAACCAACACATCATTCGGACAGGATCAAATTGGCGCCGTCTGTGGGAACGCCCCTGCATCCGAACGGAAACAATAGACGAGGCTGGACGACAACACACGGTGACGCTTTCCACAGAGGAACTCGACGCTTTGATCGAGTTGAGGGCCACCAAGCTTGTGGAGCAAAAACAGAAAGCAACAACCGAGCGGCCAGAGCAGCAAGCAACGTCAGCGTCTGGCGGTCGAGCGGAAGCACCACCTGCCACCGTTGCATTTCATCGGGCCCTATTCCGCACCCCCGAAGCCGCACCCACTCATAGAGATCGGGGATCTTCATCGGATGAAATGCCGAGACGAGATGACAGAAAAGGAAAAACCCCTCGAGCGGACTCATCGCCCGAGCGGATTAATCGCCAATTTTCAGAGGCTATTCTACGAGACCCTCTGCCCAAGCACTACGTGCCTCCGACGATCGGCGAATACAATGGAACCACCGATCCGGATGATCATTTGGGCAAGTTTGATAACACGGCAACCCTGCATCAATACACAGATGGGGTGAAGTGTCGGGTTTTCCTCACCACCCTATCTGGATCGGCTCAACGTTGGTTTCGGAGGTTGCCGGACGGATCCATCACAAGCTTCAAGGACTTCCGGACGGCCTTCCTCCATCACTTCGCAAGCAGTCGGCGCTATCAAAAAACCAGTGTTAGTCTGTTTGCCATCAAACAGGAAGCCCGAGAATCGCTTCGAGCTTACATCCAGCGGTTCAACAGAGTGGCCATGGATATTCCAACGGTCACCTCAGAGACCATGATGAATGCCTTCACACAAGGCCTCGTGGATGGGGATTTCTTCCGATCGCTCATTCGGAAGCCGCCCCGAGACTATGATCACATGCTACACCGGGCCAACGAATACATCAACATGGAGGAAGCGCAAGCGGCCAGGATCCTGCCGAGCGGAAACAGCACGCTGCTCATCAGCCGCCCAGAGGACCGAGGGCCGAAGCAATCCGCTCCCCCCATGCCAGGTCTCACGTGCAAGAGGTAGCTGCCGCCCGGCCCAAGCCAAAGAAGAAATGGACCCCGATGTTCTGCTCCTTCCACCAGACGGATACACACAACACAAGGGATTGTCGAAGTCTTCCCTTAACTGCTCATCCCATTCCCCGGAATGGCGGCCGACGGTCTCCCTCAGTCGATAGGCGACAGAGAACTCATGAAGCCAATCGGACGCGAGCCGATAGGCGACAGCAACAGACTCCCGATCGGCATCGCTCTCCAAGGCAGGAGAATCGCCGAACGTCAAAGGAACGGTCTCGACCATCTGCTCGGGAAGAAGAAAATAGAAGTAATACTTCCCGAGGTGAAATCAACATTATTGCTGGCGGGCCGACCGGAGGAGACTCCAACCGAGCAAGAAAGGCGAGCGTCCGGCAGCTCCAGATCCATGCAGTCGGTTGCAGCCGAGAACGAGCGAACGGACCCGAAATCAGTTTTGGGTCGGGGGACTTGGAAGGAGTTGAAGTGCCCCACGACGACGCTCTGCTCATCAAAGCGGTAATAGCCAACTACACTATTCACCGCGTTTTTATTGACACAGGAAGCTCGGTCAACATAATATTCAAAAAGGTGTTCGATCAACTACAAATTGACCGCGCCGAGCTGCTGCCCATGACAACCCCCCTCTATGGGTTTACGGGCAATGAAGTCCTACCGGTCGGACAAATCCGGCTGGCCATCTCACTGGGAGAAGAGTCGTTCAGGAGGACGCGGACAGCGAACTTCGTGGTGGTAGACTCTCCCTCCTCCTACAACGTCATTCTGGGACGACCGACGCTAAGTGAGTTCCGAGCTGCCATCTCTACCTTCCACCGGAAGATCAAGTTCCCCGTCGAAGACAAAGTGAGAGAAGTACGGGGAGATCAACTGGCAGCTCGGCGGTGCTACGTTGAAATGGGCCGAGCAGAAGCAAATTCCGCTCGGAAATCGCCACGGATCGAGGTGAATGTTATAACTGAAAAGCCTCCCTCTTTAGTTTATGAAGAAAAAGAGGAAGTGCAGATACACCCGACCCGATCGGAGGCTACGACATTCATCGCATCCGACCTAGGGGCGAATCAGAAAGAGGAGGTGATCCAATGCCTCCGGAGAAACCATAATGTCTTCGTCTGGTCGACACATGAGCTGCCCGGAATTTCACCAAGTATAGCGCAGCATGAGCTACACGTCCGACCGGACGCACGACCAGTAAAGCAAAGAAAAAGGGACTTCAGCGCCGAGCAGAATTCCATCATCCGAGCGGAGGTGGAAAAACTCTTGGAGGTCGGCCATATCCGCGAGGTGCAGTTCCCGAGCTGGCTGGCGAACGTAGTATTAGTCTCCAAGCCGGGCAACAAGTGGAGAGTATGCATAGATTTTCGGGATCTCAACAAAGCTTGCCCAAAAGACTTTTATCCTCTGCCCCGGATAGATCAGCTAGTGGACTCTACGGTCGGCTGCGAATTAATATGTATGCTCGACGCTTACCAAGGCTATCATCAAGTGCCGCTCGCCCGTGAAGATCAAGAAAAAGTCAGCTTTGTGACACCCGACAGCACCTATTGCTATAATGTGATGCCGTTCGGATTGAAGAATGCGGGAGCCACATACCAGCGCTTGATGAATAAAGTATTCAGAGAGCAGATCGAGCGAAATCTGGAAGTGTACGTGGACGACATTCTCGTTAAGTCCGTCCGAGCGGCCGATCTCTTCAAAGACATGGAGGAAACCTTCCCAACGCTACGCAAATATGGAGTCAAGCTAAATCCCCAGAAGTGCCTATTCGGAGCAAAAGGAGGGCGTTTCTTGGGGTACATAGTGACCGAGCGGGGCATCGAAGCAAATCCCAGCAAGGTGAAAGCTCTACAAGACATGCCGCCTCCAAGAAATACAAGGGAAGTGCAGCGTTTGACCAGTCGGATAACTGCTCTGTCCAGATTCATCTCCAAAACCGCCGACCGGAGCCTTCCTTTTTTCAGAATCTTGCGCAAGGCCAATAAGTTTCATTGGGACGAAGAATGTGATCGGGCATTCGAAGATTTGAAGGCATATCTGAGCTCTCTCCCGGTATTAGCCAAGCCGACTACGGGTGAGCCACTTTATATGTACTTGTCTTCAACCGAGCAAGCAATTGGCTCAGCACTAGTGAGGGCGAGCGGAGAAGATCCTGTGTATTTCCTTAGTCATATTTTAAAAGATGCTGAATCTCGCTACACTGGCTCGAGAAGCTGGCTTTCGCTCTGGTCCTCGCCGCTCGGCGCCTTCGTCCATACTTCCTGGTGCATACGATCATTGTCAAAACCAATAGCCCGCTCGGACGTGTATTACTAAATCCAGAAGCGTCCGAGCGGCTCATCAAATGGACGACGGAGTTAAGTGAATTTGACATCCAGTACCAGCCCCGCTCAGCAATCAAAGCGCAGTCCTTGGCAGATTTTGTGACTGAGGTGCAGAATTCAGAGCCAGAATCTATGTGGAAAATATTTGTGGACGGATCATCCACTCGGCTCGGAAGCGGGATTGGAATACTGTTGCTCTCCCCTCAAGAAGAAAAGATGCACTTATCCGTCCGGCTGGATTATAAAGCTACAAACAATGAAGCAGAGTATGAGGCCCTCATAGTCGGCTTGCAGGCAGCACGGCATGTGGGTGCCGGTAGGGTTATGCTTCATTCGGATTCCCAGTTGGCCGCTCAGCAGCTCTCTAGCACCTTTGAAATTAACAACGCTCGGCTCAAGCTCTATGTTGAAGCCTTTGAAAAGCTTAAAGCCAATTTTAAAGAGGTCATTATCCAGAAGATACCCAGAGCGGAAAATCAAGCGGCCGATGAATTAGCCAAACTCGCGAGCTCGATAACGTCGGTCGCCATTCAACAGCCAATTAAACAAGTGTTGTTGGTGGCGCACGTCGACCGTATGGAAGGCCTTACGTCGACAGCCAATTAAACAAGTTTCTGAGCAACTAGAGGACACCCATCACGGAGTTTCTGCGCTCGGGCGCCACACCGTCCGATCAGAATGAAGCCCAGCTGCTAAGGAGGAGAGTCGGTCGGTTCACACTCATCGGCGATCAGCTTTACAAGAAGGATTTCTCACGTCCGCTGTTGAAATGCGTGAGCTCGGAGGACTCGGCTTACATCCTCCAAGAAGTACATCAAGGATCATGCGGAGGACATCCGGGCGGACGATCGTTGACTAAGAAGATCCTGTTGGTCGGGTACTTCTGGCCAACCTTACAAGCAGACGCCGCTCGGACCGTGTCGACGTGCCTTTCGTGCCAGAAGTACCATAACTTCTACCACCGACCGGCAGAGGAAATGAAGGCATCAACAGTCTTATGTCCGTTCGATCAGTGGGGAATGGATATCGTTGGTCCTTTTCCTATGGCGACTGGACAGCGGAAATTTCTGCTAGTGGCAGTCGATTATTTTTCCAAGTGGGTGGAGGCCGAGCCGCTAGCCAGGATCACCGAACAAATGGTCAAAAAGTTCATATGGCAGCACATCATCTGTCGTTTCGGCATCCCTCGCTGACTGATTTCCGACAACGGACGGTAGTTCACCTGAAAGTTGCTCGAAGATTGGTGCCAAAGCTATGGCATCGAGCAACACTTCACGTCCGTAGCATACCCCCAAAGCAATGGTCAAGCTGAAGTAGCTAATCGGGAAATTCTTCGTATTCTGCGTGCTCGGCTCGACCATTTGGGAGGAAGTTGGGTGGATGAAGTGTCGGGCGCCTTATGGGCCATCCGAACGACTCCAAAGGAAGGGACAGGCGTCACGCCTTTCCACCTGGTGTATGGCGGTGAAGCGGTCATTCCTGTTGAAGTCGGCGTCGAGTCCGTCCGGATCCAGAGCTATGATGCTGGCAACGCCGAACGGAGGAACATGGAGTTGGATTTGGTCGACGAGGAGCGAGCCAAGGCGTCCGTTCGGCTGATGGCGTACCGGCAGCGGATGAAGCAAAACTACAACCGCCGCGTTATCCCCAGATCGTTCCAGGTCGGTGACCTTGTCTGGAAGAAAGTCAAGCCGGTCGACGACGTCGGTAAGCTGGAAGCTCCCTGGGCGGGCCCCTTCAAGGTTATCGAAAAGCTCCGCTCGGGCGCTTACTATTTGGAGGACGAAGAGGGACGGCAGCTGGATCGGCCATGGAGCGCGAATCATCTCCAGCCTTATCGAGCTGGATGAGAGGTGCACCGATGCAACTCATTTTTGTGTATATACTAGTCGCCTATGTCCTTGTAATGCAGGAAGCAAAAATGATTCCAAGGATGGCTAGTGTGTCCGCCGAGCGGCTGTATTAAAAGTAGCCTTAAAGGCCGTCGAGCTCCGACGTTAAAATCCGAGAGACGAGCCGGCGTCTATAAACGTCCGAGCAGAAGGCCGTCGAGCTCCGACGTTAAATATCGAGAGACGAGCCAGCGTCTATAAACGTCCGAGCGGAAGGCCGTCGAGCTCCGACGTTAAAAATCGAGAGACGAGCCGGCGTCTGTAAACGTCCGAGCGGAAGACCGTCGAGCTCCGACGTTAAAAATCGAGAGCCGCGGCGTCTAAACGTCCGGGCGGAAGACCGTCAAGCTCCGGCGTTAAAATCGAGAGGCGCGGCGTCTATAAACGTCCGGCGGAAGACCGTCGAGCTCCGACGTTAAAAATCGAGAGCGAGCCGGCGTCTATAAGCGTCGGCGGAAGACCGTCGAGCTCCGACGTTAAATATCGAGGCGAGCCGGCGTCTATAAGCGTCCGAGTGGAAGACCGTCGAGCTCCGGCGTTAAATATCGAGAACGAGCCGGCGTCTATAACGCTCCGGCGGAAGACCGTCGAGCTCGGAGGTAAATATCGATAGACGAGCCGGTGTCTATAAGCGTCCGGCGGAAGACCGTCGAGCTCCGGCGTTAAAAATCGAGACGAGCCGGCGTCAAGCGTCCGGCGGAAGACCGTCGAGCTCCGGCGTTAAATATCGAGGGACGAGTCGGCATAAAGCGTCCGGCGGAAGACCGTCGAGCTCCGGCGTTAAATATCGAGAGACGAGCCGGTCTATAAACGTCAGCGGAAGACCGTCGAGCTCCGGCGTTAAATATCGAGAGCCGCGTCTATAGCCGTCGGCGGAAGACCGTCGAGCTCCGGCGTTAAAAATCGAGACGAGCCGGCGTCTATAAGCGTTCGGCGGAAGACCGTCGAGCTCCGGCGTTAAAATCGAGAGACGAGCCGGCGTCTATAAGCGTCCGGGGAAGACCGTCAAGCTCCGGCGTTAAAAATCGAGAGCGAGCGGATAAATGTCGGCGGAAGACCGTCGAGCTCCGGCGTTAAATATCGAGAGAGGAGGCTAAAGTCCGAGCGGAAGACCGTCGAGCTCCGACGTTAAAAATCGAGAGACGAGCCGGCGTCTATAAACGTCCGAGCGGAAGACCGTCGAGCTCCGACGTTAAATATCGAGAGACGAGCCGGCGTCTATAAACGTCCGAGCGGATAGACATCCACGTGATACATTTCGGCGGTAAGAGCCGACCGACGACAGAGCCTGTTCTTTAAGGCCAACATACGACCGAGCGGCTCGCTTAGCAAAAATAAATGGAAAACCCCTTTGAGGTAAGGTGCAAAGCAAAAGATGGTTAATAGGAATTAAAGAGGTGAGCATGTGAACGAGTGACGTTCGCGCGCCGAGCGGCTACGCAGTCGCATGGAGAAAGACGTTTTTTGAAGACAATCGGCTTGAGTCCATGTTAGAGTATGAAGCCGAGCGGAGGAGTTTTAAAGAACACTAAACATGACGAAAGAGAAATTTCTTGCCAAAACAAAAGTTGCAGGAACGGAAAGATGATCTATTTACGCCAAACGCTGGGCAAACAAAAGAAGTTACAGCAAAAATGAGTTTTGCCGAACGGCGAAGATACAAAAAAGTTGATAAAAAAACACTCCTCACGCATCAAAGTCAAAAAGAGCATCAGGAATGGTGCCCATTACGGTAGCCAGATCCTCTGGGGGGATGGTCAGCTCGGCGGGAAGGTGGCCTTTGGTCTTCAAGTAATCCACCGCCGCCTTAATCGCCTCTTCGAAAGTGAGGGAAATCTTGTCGGTGAATTTCTCTCCGAAGTCGTCCGAGCGGACGAATGCCTTCCTCACTTCGTCATAGCGAGCCGACTCCCCCTCCTGATACTCTTTGAGCGCGGCTCGGGAAGCATCGTTGGCGGCATGGAGATCCTTCAAGTCTTCCTCAAATTTAAGAAGATCGGCCGAGCGGCCCTCCTTCTCGGTGCCCAGAAGGGCATCCAGATCCTTGATGCGTTGCTCTAGCCCTCTGATCTCCACCTTCATTAGGTCCATGTCATCGATGGCCTTGCGCTTCCGAGTGGTCGCCTTCTTGATCTCTTTATCCCGTTGTTTGACCACAGCTTCAAGCCGAGCGACCTCGCTCGACAGATCGGAAGTTCGTCTCCGTTCGGCTTCCAAAAGCTTTTTGCTTTTCTCCAAAGCAGCCGTGGATTGCCCTTGGTTTGCCTCCGAAAGTTTGAGTTTTTTCATTTCTTCCTCCAGCTCAGCCAGTCGATTGCACGTGATTCTACAATGAAGTTAATATAAAGAAGCTAAAATAAAAATATCGATAAAAGCGAAGATGGTCAGGCTTCTTGGTGATGTACTTGCCCCTAAGTAGGTGAACAGAAGCGACACGAGCACCCTCCCAAACTTTGGCGAGCGGACCGGTGAGGGTGATCTGCTGTTCGGGAACAGATGGTCGATCGGCGGCCAGTAAGTATTCCTCCGAGGGAAATCTGAGGACAGTTTTTATCACCCTCCGGCCGCTCGAGTCATCTTGAGACGCAGCAGCATGACCAGAGGACTCGCCGATCGGGACCGGACGGTCGCCCAGTCGCCTAAGACGACATAGAGTCTGAGTGGTGGAAGGTTGAGCCTCAGCGATGGTCGGCGGCAAGTCAAGCTGAGTCGGAGTGTGCTCCGAGGAGACCGCCTCAAAAACCACATGAGCATCATCGCTCCGCTCGGAAAGCTGCTCCCCTGGTGGAGGCTGTTGATCGGCTTGCTCTAGCCGACGGCGTTTACGAGTCACCAAGGGCGCCTCGTCAGCCGATCGGCCCTCCTCCTCGGCCTGGACAGATGTGATATGGGCCGCGGCCTCGTCAGTGGAGACGCGGGCGGCCGAAGCCTCGGGAGCAACTTGAGTTCCCTCGCTCCCTTCAGTTGTTGAGCCGGCCAGAACCAAACCCCGTTCGGCTGCCTCTTTGTCCTTCACCGCCTCAATATTGGCGGCTTTCAGCTTGAGCTTTTCGGTTGCCTTTGCACGCCACATAACTTCAGCTGCAGAAACAAAGAATAAATCAGTTAGAACAAAAGAAAAAGGGGAGATAAGAATCGCTTACTCATGCTACAAGGCAGATCGGCTTGGATGGGGGACAAGCCGAATATATACATCACTCCAGGAAGGAGCAACTTGTCGATATCGTAACGTTGGCCGACCAGCTGGTTGGCCGCATGAAGATACGCCGGATGGCTCTTGAATTTGCCAAGACCCGGTTGGTTCGGCACCGCCGTCTGCCACTTCGTTCGAAAGGCCGGCCGTTCGGGAAGACGCATAAAAAAGAAATGCTCCTTCCAATGCTTATTGGAGCTTGGCATGTTGGTAAATAGGACGAAACCCGACCTAAATTGAAATATGAAGGTCCCCCACTCGGATTGTTTTGGGTAGAAGAAATAGTGGAAGATTTGGGGGTCCAAGGGGATATCATTCAACTTGAAAAGGACTATCACCCCGCTCAGCAACCTAATCGAGTTCGGGACTAATTGGCCGAGCGGGAGGCGAAAGTGGTTGCATATTTGGATGATGAACGGATGTGGAGGAAAGCGCAGCCCAACCAAAAATTGATCACGGAAGAAGCAAATAGTGCCGGACGGCGGATCATTAGGCCGATCGGAAGGAGTGGCTACAACTATTTCGTGGTCGGCCGGAATTTCATAAGTCCGAATAAGACGCAATGCGTCTTCTTCATCGAATCGGCTCTCCATAGTCGTATACCAGAGACCAGGAGCGCTGACTGTAAGCGTAGAAGTACTCGCCATGGCCGAAACAGAAGAGATATTGACAGAAAAACTAAAGGAAAATGCCAACAGAATGAAAAAGCAAGTAATACAGGAGGTGGGGAGCTGAAAAGGAGGGCTTACGGGTGCTAGAAAGATCGAGGAAAGGAAGAAGATGGCGAGCGCACCAAACAGGCAGGGAATGAGGATCGCCGGAGCAGAGAGAGCAGCGTGAGGGCGAAGTCGATGAAACAAGAAGGCGGCGTAGAGAATTGGCCGCGAGATTTATAACGTTAGCGTCGAACGGTCGTGGCCGTCCGATTCAGGTCACAAAGAACGAGGTCATCATCCAGCCATTCATTTCAAACGGCTGCTGTCCCATCGGAGGTAACGCCACCGCCATACGCTGACAAGAGCAGGGTCACCACGTGTCAGCAGGACACAGGTCGCATTTAATGAATGCACCTTACCGTGCGCGACGCACGTGATTGGCAGTAAGGGAAAGGATTTGATAGGAATTTCAAGGGAATACAAGGCACGAGCGAGGCACCGCTGACCGAATGTGCATCTCTATGCCTAGCCGAGCGGACTAGTATAGCGGCCGTTATCCAGTCAGATCGGCAGTCCAGTCTGTCAGACTTCGCCTCCCTCGACTAGACTTGAGGGGGGGGGGCAAGTGATCCGGCGGTTAGAACAGGGGACCCTCATTCTGAGGGGTCAATGCCACGCGGGAGTCAAAAGGCCAGGTGACCGATCGGAGAAGGAGGGGCCGACCTCCCGGCCGGCCTACCGGTGAATAGCCGATGGCAAAAGTCGCCCCGACAGAAGTCGGGGTTCTGACGTTCAATTGAACAGTAGCAAAGAGCCGAGCGGAAGGCCTAAGAGAAGGTGACACTGCTAAACAGTCCCTACATGGCACCCTACCGAAAATATCCCTAGCATATCGATGCCAACGGCAGGCCGGACGGGATGTGAGTGGACTCCCCATCCAGCCGGCTTGCCGGACGCCCTGGCCTGTGATCGGTAGAGAGGGACAAGAACATCTTATGACAGCTGTCAAGTCCTATGGCTAGGCCATGCTCCAAGTCTGACAACGAGGTGTTTTGTTGTCCCATCGAAGACGTGCTTGGACTGTAGCAGTATGGCGTTAGGTAAGCTTTCTGACAGACATATACCGAGGTATGGGCTGTAGACACGTATGCGCCTCGGTGGATGTGTAGGAGCTCTTTCACCGCTCTATATAAAGAGCCTCATACTTCGCCGTAGGTACGCGTGGGACACCTTTGGAGCCACTTTTTTCACTACTTGCTTGCCTGACTTGAGCGTCGGAGGGTCGCCGCCGGGAACCCCTTCCCGGCCCGACTTCTGTGCAGGTTCGCCGGAGGTTCGTGCAACCAGTCGAAGATCCACGTCAGCAGCCGGGGAGCGCCACGTGTCCAGCGTCCGTTGATTCAGCATTCGAACAGGATCAATATATATATATATATATATATATATATATATATATATATATATATATATATATATATTATAATCATTAATTGAATTCATAAATAGTAATTAATCAATACATAAATTTATATATGCATTATGTTGTACACTATTAATGATATTAATAAAACATTAATGTGCAAATATTTGATTTCGTTTAATTCTCATCAATTAAAGATTCTAAATGTCCTTAATATATCTATTAATTTTAACATAATAATATTTACATTCATTATAAATAATAATTATTAGTATATATAAATGAGTTATATTTGATTAGTAATTTTGAAGTTACTTTAGTTTTAATATTTTTTTAAAATTTTAAGATCAATTATTTAGTAGATAATAATAATTATCTAACATGTTTCACCGAAATTTGATTAAGATGTTAAAAAAATTGAGAAGGGGTGGTGATGACTAAAAGGAACTCTTGTATATTTAAGTTTGATTTATTTATGATTGAGCCGAGCTCGAGCATTATTTATCGAATATATTCATCGCTCATGACTTTATTCGAACTTTTATCGAGCCTAAACGAGGTTAATAAATATAAATTATAAATTTAAATATTCATTAAAAACTAAATTATATATTTAGATAAAATTATAATATTCTTATTAAAATTTATAATTTTATTCTAATAAATAAATTTAATATATTTGTCTATATTTTTCATAAGTAGAGTGTAAAATCTATAAATTCAATATCAAAATTATTATTATTTTTATTTAAAAGTTAATTCATAAGCTTAACGTACGTATTCACGAGCTAACAAGCCGAGTATTGTGAAGTTTGAGCTTGATTTGTTTATCTTAACGGGCTCAAATGAGCTTTTATCGAATCGATTTTCGAATAGCTCACGAGCAGCTTGGTTCATTTATACCCCTATAAAAAAATAGATATCAATGCCTCGTGGTTATTATATGGGTAAAGTAGAGAAAAATCCCTAATTACAATTACAACTTTACATGTAGTCCCCAATCATAAAAAAATTTGTTTCCACTCCCTTCATTCAAAGTATTACTTGTTTCAACTCCCTCATGCAAATATTGTTACCTAAATTGCCCCTCAGATTTTTTAGGTATAAAAAGTCTAAAAATAAATATAATTTCGGTTAAATTCAGCACTTTACACTAGAATCTAATACTTTATACTATAATCGACTATATTTTTCTATCAAAATTAACCCTCATATTTTTTTCGGTACAAATAGTCTAAAAATGAGTATAATTCCTATTAAATTCAGCACATTAAACTAGAGTTGAGTATATTTTCTATTAAATTTTGCACGACTTTTTTCTGCTTAATATAATTCCTCATAAATTAAACATCATTTACTATTTAAAGAAAATCTAGTATATTTTTCATCTAATTGAGTATCATTTTAAAAAAATATAGTATATTTTTCATCCAATTAAGGTGAAAAAGAAATCGAATTTAAGAGTAATTATACTACTTTTTGGATTTTTTATACCTAAAAGTATCATGGATAATTAAATAAATATGTTTAATTAGAGAGTGAAAATAAAAATTTTTATAGATAAAAATTACATGTAAAAATTTATTTATCAATAGGATTGCATATCAATTTTCTCCTATTATATATTTTACATCATGATATCTAGAATGTTGGATTACTTGTACATTTCAACACGCGATTGCTACGTAACTACCTAAGGTAAGGAGCCTAGGAAGGGGCGATGGTGTCAGCCTTTTCCCTCAATTTTTTAATGTAAAAAATATAGGAGTATACAAAATGGAAGATAATGAATGAGAGATAGCGACACAGCTGTCCATCCCTCAGCGTAAAATATATATCTTTTATCCCGTAGTTAAAATTCTTGATTCCATCCCTCACGAACGTGACGCAAACCTATATATGTTCCTTCTCGCTTTTGTTCTATATATATAATCACGTATATTTTTTCTGTTCTTTAAAATGTTTTCTAGCTAACGGTGTTTCTTTGTTCGGTATATAATCACGTATCTTTTCGCGTGTAATATCACCAGGGCATCTTAACTGTTCTTGATGCCCTAAGCATAGCAATAACTTTATCTTGCTATTACTTCTTTATTAGTAAAATTAAAAAATAAAAAATATTTTATGTTAACTAATTCGAGAGTAATAAATTAAATTATTATAATACTATTAATATCATTTTAATTACTACTTTTAAAAATATTATTAATTAATTTTAACTTTGACACAACAGTAAAAATTATTATTATGTGACTTAGATGTAATATATTTAAGTAGTAGATATAGGTACTACATACAATAAACTCTTTTCTAGGATCATATATTGGCAAGACCTTCGTGAATCAAGCTGTCTTTTTATTAATTTTAACTTCGATAAATTATAAATTAAATTTATTTAGTCAAAAATATTTAGTTAATAAACATTGATGGTAAATTATTAAAAAAATGTGCATAATAATTTGTTGCAAGGATACAATAATAACAGTATAAAAATGATAATAGAGAAAAAAAAGAAAGAAAATAAAATTTAGAGAGAAATAATAGTGTAATATTAAATATATTTTTGACTTTTCAAAGTATTTTTATAAAAAAAATATCAATTAAGTATAACCAATAAGTATTTTTAATTTATTTACCAAGCTTAATTTTTAGTATTAAATTAAATTTTTATCAGTAAAAAATTAAAAATTATGATTCAAGTTTTAATAAAAAAAATTATCAATCAAATTTGACTTTAAAATTTAAAAATTAAAATTATCAATCAAATCTAACACAGGTAAAAAAATAAAAACAATTAAATTTAACTTTACTTTATAAAAAATAAAAAATTATTAGTTAAATCTAAAAAATTAAAAATTATTGATCAACTATAATTTGGCTAATAAAAAATTAAAATTATAAATAAAAATAAATATTAACTAAAATTTATTCTAACCATAATTTAAAATATTTAATATCAAAACTAATATATTTTTAAATTAATATATATATAATTTGGTGAGCCCTAATATAATAGGTATTAAGGGCTAGGCATAGGCTTTAATAGCCTATGCCCTGAGCCGACCTTAATTATCACTTACTTTTTAAAATTTAGCAATCTATTACAACGGAAATATTATATTGCACGGCTTATTTGAGCACCCGTGAACATCTAATATTAATTTTTTTTAGAGATTTGGAATTTAGGATTTAGAGATTGGGATATAATATTCATCCCTCTCTATTACAATATTTTAATTTAATTTTGAATTTATCATTTCCCTGTATATAAATAGATTTAAAGAATTTCAAATTCATAAAATTTTATAATCTATGACCATGGTAGGCTTTAATAGATTTTTCCGCTATAGTACTCCCTGTATGTATTTTATATTTATATGTTAAATTTATGTTTTCTCTTTTTCCTTCCCTCTATGTCGAAGATCTAAAAATTATTAAAACGACTACTATATTTTCACGTCTTACTTCTTATGAGAAATATAAGTCTATATATCTCCTCACTGGATCTTGTTCCTTGACTGAATGATGTGATCTATCTAATTAGTCACGGAACGATAAGGTTATTTGACTAAGCATTCCAATTTGGTTTTGCCAATTCACGTAGAACCAAACTTTTGACATTATAACCAATTCCACGAACATGACCCAAACCCTACGTTACGTACGGTGGAAAATATGCACCGAAGGAACTTGATTTCTTCAATTCAAGTAGAAATTGTTGACCTCGATTACTGTGACAGAGGATCCGAACTGTCAAACAAACAATTCTATACAATGAAAAAAAAAAGATGAACGAGATTTGATGGAACAATTTTGAGTAAATACCTAAAATAAGATATCATAACCAATTGTAGATGTCTTCATGGTCCGTTTTCAAATTATATAAAAATAGATAAATCATATGATCAACTTATAATCGGCCGCTAAATATTATTTCTAAATACACTGTTTCACCAAAATGTAATTAAGATGTATAAAAAAAGAAAGAATACTAATTTTAGAAGGAAAAAGCATAGAGGTATGGTGATGACTGAAAATAATTGAAGTCCACTGCTGACCATTATCGTTCATGCGCATGCGATTATTAGTTGTAAAGACAAACATAGTCCACAATCCTTACATGGTCCCTCCATGATCTCTAATTTCTGGAAGATTGTGGTCATTCCTTACAGATGTACCTATAAAAAATTCCGTCCACCTTTAATTATTTGACGGGCATCTATGAGTTAATCTCGTAAAATGAATATAATCATATTTTGCTATCATCAAAATCGTGACCATATTCCTTGCAATGTAATAACCATTGTCATACATAATCTATGACATTAATGATTGAAAGGCTAAAATTTAAATTCATTTTTCTCTAATCTTTAATATTTTGTAAGAATAAAAATTGAAGAACCTACTAATTAGTATTAATCCAATTAAATATTATTCGTCGATCAAAATTGTCCAAATCCATAAATCTTATGCCCATGTCCAAATCCATAATATTTTCTTTTGACTTTTATTTGTCAATCAAAGCTGCTTAAATCTTATGTCCATATCCATAAATCTTCCAAGTCAAAATTGGTGTTAAAAAAAAAAAGAGAAGTGAACAATATATTAATCAATCGATCTTAAATAAGAACATTGAAAATGAGTATATATTTTTTTAAAAAAATTACAACCCTTTTATATAATAAAGATAAATATGTCCAAAAATAAATACATAAATAAATCCCAAAACAATAATAATAATATGATTTTCTATATAATTTATCCTCTCCTTCCCTAAAAAGTAACTGAATCATTAGAATTGGATAACTTATCATTTTTAATTAGTCTTCTTTAGTTACATTGCAATCTAAAAATGTAATTTATCTACTAATTAATTATAATTAATCAATTATATTGTTTTTAGAGTCAAAGTTGCGGGTGATAGAGGTGGGCACCACCCACGGATAAATACTTTAGTCATTTTGCATGTAAACAAATTTCTCGTGTACCTAATTTTTATAATATACAAATCAAGTAGTATGTTCCTGAAGTACCTCTCATTTATTTTTGATAGGGATGTAATTGAATCGAGTCGAGTCGAACTTTTGAATATTTGAACTTGACTCGTTTATAATCGAACCGAGCTCGAGCTTTATTTAACGAATATATTTATGACTCACGAGCTTATTTGAGTTTTTATCGAGCTTAATAAATATAAATTATAAATTTAAATATTCATTAAAAACTAAACTATATATTTTAAAAAAATTATAATATTCTTATTAAAATTTATAATTTTCATGAGTAGAATGTAAAATTTATAAATTCAATATCAAAATTATTATTTTTTTTATTTAAAAATTGATTCATGAGCTTAACGAATATGTTCACGAGTTAACGAACCGAATATTGTGAAGCTTGAGCTTGGTTTATTTATTTTAACGAGTCTAATTAAACAAGCTCAAACGAGCTTTTATCGAATCTAGTTTCAAATAGCTCACGAAGAGCTTGGCTCATTTACACTCCTAATTTTTCATGTCATCAATTAGCTCTATGTAAAAATAATTAATAGTAACTCTGAATCATTTAAAATTAAAGAAATCATGAAAACCTCCTCAATATAATTATATTCATATATTCAAATTCAATAGTTTCTTTCACGAAATAATCATAAGATTTTTTTTATATTTTTATTCTATCCATTTAAAAATGTACTAATCTCAAACATATGAAGAATATTTTTAAAAATATATTAATTTTGATATAAAGTAATTCGGATAAATTGAAAAAAAAGGAGCAGTTTCAAATAAATTGAAAGAGGAGTATTTAAAGAATGTGCTATGTGTTTTGGACATTACGAAAGTTAGATACATGAGAAATCTTGAATTTTTCTTACTAAATTCAGTAAAATGCCAAATATTTTTCAAGCAGAAACATATTTATATATTATAATATATATTCTACCTTAATTTATAAATATTTTATTTATTCTTTTATAGACAATGCTTATTCATCTAAAATATATAGAGCCAGTTGGCATTTTGACCAAGTCTATGTTTTTTTTTTTTTTTTTGATGTTTCTGTGCTCTAAATTTCCTTGATGTATTTATTATTTGTGACGTATTTATACAATATGATCGTCCACCTCCACTTCTCTATAAATACCCACTCTCTTCTGCATTCAATTCCATCATCTCTCCTTCCACCCCTCTCCTTCCTAGTAAACAAACCAATGCCTATCCCCGAATCTAACCAAATGCCGTTGCTGGTCGTCTGCCTCCTTTTCGCCGGAATGGCGGCCGCCGCGGCCCAGAACTGCGGCTGCTCTGCCAACCTCTGCTGCAGCAGATTTGGCTACTGCGGCACCGGCGACGACTACTGCGGCACCGGATGCCAGCAGGGCCCCTGTTACTCCTCCCCGAACAACGGCGTTTCCGTCGCTGGCATCGTGACGCAGAGCTTCTTCGACGGCATCATCAACCAGGCAGCCAGAAGCTGCGCCGGCAGGAGGTTCTACACCCGCAGCGCTTTCCTGACCGCCGCCGGCTACTACTCCCAGTTCGGCCGCACCGGTTCAGCCGCCGACTCCCGGCGCGAGATCGCCGCTTTCTTCGCCCACGTCACGCACGAGACCGGACGTGAGTTTGCTGTTAATTAATTTTCATATTAAATCTCTCCATTTCTGGATGATGATCGGAATGTTGTCCTCTGCTCCTTGCGGTCGGTAGACTTCTGCTACATCGAAGAGATCAACGGCGCGTCGCAAAACTACTGCGACACGAGCCGCACTGATTGGCCGTGCGTCTCCGGCCGCAACTACTACGGCCGCGGCCCCCTCCAACTGACCTGGAACTACAACTACGGCGCCGCCGGCCAGGCGATCGGCTTCGACGGCCTCCGTGCGCCGGAGACAGTGGCAAACAACGCCGTCATCTCCTTCAGGACCGCTCTCTGGTTCTGGATGAACAACTGCCACAACAGCATCACCTCCGGCCAAGGGTTCGGCGCCACCATCCGAGCGATCAACGGTGCCCTGGAGTGCAACGGCCGCAACACGGCGACGGTCAACGCTCGCGTCGGCTACTACAGGGATTACTGCCGTCAGCTCGGCGTTGACCCCGGTAATAATCTCACTTGCTGAGCACAGCTAGTCGATCACTGCGATAATAAATGATCCGGCAAAGACTGAAACTAGTAAGCAATAAACTGTCGATTGTGTTGACATAAACTATGTATTTCACTTCTAAAATAAAAATAAATGTGCTTCGAAGTGAATTATTTTATTTTCGGAGTAAAGCTATTAATGAGTCTGACATCTAAATTTGGCCTTGACAAATCTACATTTATTTTTAAAAAGAAAGCAAGACAAATGAAAAGAGTGATTTTTATTTCCGTTAATGTTAAAATAAGCACTTCATTTTAAAAATATATTAAAAAAACACTTCATATCGTAAAAACACTTTTGTTTAACTAGTAATTTTAGTTGGAGTAGCTTTAAGAAAACTGATCCAACACGGAGTTATCAGAGCAACTTTGACAAAAATTATTCCCACGCTAGTCAAAGCTATTCTAAGTCATTTTGATTAACTATTCTATATTTCTAACTGTTTTGATAAAAATACTTTATCCTATAACAGTCTGGATTAAAATTATTTTAATCATATTTGATCAATTTTGATTAAGTTGGATCAATTTTAATTATGTTATAGTAATTTAGTTATTATTTTAACAATTTTGATCAATATAAAATAATTTTAAATATGATTATTTGATAATCTTTAGTATATTTAAATTATCAAAAACTTTCATTGTCATAAGTGTTTGACCAATGTAAGTACGAAATTTTGACACTGGTAATTCTAGAAGAAAATTTAAACTGTACGTTACCATCGAAAACGCATATGAACCGGATTCGATGAGACATAATTGAAAAGCATAATTGTCATGAGTTCTTAGGACATCCATAATGATATTAATGTTTTAAGTATTAATATCGACATGGACATTTTTTAGGTAGTATTAACATGTTCAAATTTTTAAACACGTTAATGTTACATATTCATTAAAAAAATATAAAAACATACATTAACACTTTCATGCGTTCAGATGCTTTTATTGGATCAATCCATCTGCTGGATCGATCCAGCTAAATAACAACTAATCCAGTACTTTTCTCCACTCAAAACTCCAAAATCCTTTCCCTTTGTTTTCCATGAACCTTAGTCAACATTTGAATAGTCAACGCGCCGCCGCAGCGCAACGTCCACCGTCTCTGCTCGATAAATTCCACTATCTTTGCGCATTTCCATCCTCTCTTCTTCCACTTTCGCCGAAAGGCTCTCCCCGAATCTAACCCTAAACTTGCGGCGGACTCCTCGTCGGGATCATGACGGCGGGCGGCCAAAACTGCAGCTGCTCCGCCGACCCCGGCTGCAGCCACTTTGGCTAGTGTGGCACCAGTGACGACTACCGCAGCACCGGGTGCCAGGAGGGGCCTGCAGGAAATGAGATTTGACATAAATAAAATATAATAATAAACCTGTTGATGATTTTAATTTGTTTATAAAGGAATAATTTATAAATATATTATATGACTCTGTACAGAATAATAAAGACAGAAAATATTATAAGATTTCATCAACTCATAAATTAATAAATAAAAAAATAATTAATAGGTTCATAATTTTATTTTAACGTAATCATAGTGAATAATTCTCTTTTATCCCTTGACAAAGTGATCTATTGAGTTTATTGTTGAAATATTATTTTGATAATAATTTAGTAAAGATAGTAGTAATTTAATCCTCTGTAAAATATAATAAACCGATAATTATTGAGTCGTCACACACTCTCTACTAAAATGAAAATTAATTTCCCTATATTTTGTAAGAGCATGAAAAATTAGATTTATTGTGAGATATGTTGCTCCAATATTATCATACCAAATTTTTAATATAATATTTAATACAAAATAAAGTTCAAAGAGAAATGATTGAAATTAAATAATTTCAAACATTGTATTTGATATATCTGTATATTCTGTCTCAATGCTAGAAGGATATATTATAGGTTATTTTTTTGAATTCCATGAGATAAGATTTAGTCCAACAAATATTACATATCTATTAGTAGAGCGTTTGTCTTCAGAAGAGTTTGCTCAATCTGCATCACTATAGCCATGTAAATCTCGAGACAATTGACGATATAAAAGAAGAAATATAGAATAGTATCTTTGAGATAACGAAGTATTTTTTTCATACATTTCCAATTTTGTTTAATGGAAGTATGAATGAACTGACAAACACAATTTACTGCAAAAGTAATATCAGGGCATGTGATAGTGATATCTGTAAGACCGTTAGATTCGATAGAGGGGGGGTGAATATCGATTCGAAAATCTCGAGTTAAAACGCAGCGGAAAAGTAAGGAAGTAAAGAAATGAACACGGTTGATTTTTACTTCGTTCGGAGCCTGTGACGACTCCTACTCGAAGGCCCGTACTCCTTGAGTACCTTCGTTGGGCAATTCACTAGCAATTCGGATAATTACAGTTTACGTACAAATATTGCTAATGAAAAGAAAGAAAACAAAGCTAACCGACAAACAATGAATTAAAAAGAGAGCCGGAGTGAGTCGTCGGAGCTTTGTGAACGTTTGTTGGAGCGCAGAGCAGCAGAGTGATTGGACTCAGAGTTCTCAGAAGACTGATGTGTTGAAGCTCCTGCCTGGGGCTTCTTTTATATGCTGCTCCGGGCGCCTGGATCCCTTCCGGGCGCCTGGAATGTGACGTAACACTCCCAACCAGCATGCTCCAAGTGTCAACGTCGTCCTGGGGATAAAACTTGCCTCCGGGCGCCTGGAGCCATTCCGGGCGCCCGGACCTCACTGTTCCCTACCGCAAAACAGTCCGAGGCAAATAATAAAACCTGACAGTTTGTTAGCACATTTTATAAGTTTAACATCAAAAGTATGACTTAGATTCCGTCTTTCCGAGACCGGAATCTAGTCACGATCTCGACTTAGATATCCGAAATGGATCTAAGCCGGATCGACGCCTAATGTTCCCTTCCCGGGAACGCGTCCTCGCAGTCACTCCCCTCCAGTGACTTACCTCACTTACCTGCCAGACGTCCGGTCAGCCCGTCGACCCGTCTGGACTTCTTGCCAAGCGTCCGGTCAGCCCGTCGACCCGCTTGGACTTCTCGCCAGCTATCCGGTCAGCCCGTCGACCTAGCTGGACTTCTCGCCAAGCGTCCGGTCAGCCCGTCGACCCGCTTGGACTTCTCGCCAGCTATCCGGTCAGCCCGTCGACCTAGCTGGACTTTTCCTGCACACTTGATCAAAGTGTCAGACAACAACACAACTAACTTAACCTATTTGTCATTCATCAAAACCTGGGTTAGACCGTTAGTGCTACCCGCACCAACAATCTCCCCCTTTTTGATGGAATGACAACCTGGTTAAGTTAGTGAAAGCATATGTATGAAACAACATGCATTTGTGTGGTTTTAAAGTTAGTTTGTGTTTTCAAATTGGTTTAGCTAACTTAACCACCTAACCCTTCTCCCCCTTTGGCATTCATAAAAAAGTAAGCAGGGGTAAACAAGCATAGTGTAGAGTAATAAAAAGTTTGGTTAAAAAAAAATTCAAAGATATTGATAAAAGTATAATTTTTAACAGCAAAAAAAATAGTCAAGTTGACTTGGGGGAGTTTAAGCTTTTGAAAATTTGTTTAAAGCATTAGCTTTTAGCTTTTAGAAAGCTAGTTAAGTTTTCATTTTCAAACACAAGTTTTCAAAACCAGAATTCCAAAACTAAGTTTGAAAAATTTATTTTTCAACACTAAGTTTGTAAACGATTTAATTTAAAACTTAAGTTTTGACAGTGATTTAAGTTTGAAAAAATCTAACTTTCATAATTTTTAACACTTGAGTTTTTGCAAATCAAATTTCAGTTTGTAAATATTGATTTTGAACTTTACTTTTAGTTTTCAAAGGAGTTTGGTAGAACTAATTTTGATAAAGTAAAATAATTAAATCTAATTTTCAAAAATCAAAATTTTAAAGTTCAAAAGTACTAGTTTCAAAACCATGGTTTAAAATACTTGAAAAGTTAAGTTTTCAAAGACTAAGTAAAAAGGATAAAAAGTTTGTGATTTAAAACAAACAATTTTGAAAATTTTTTCACAATTTTAAGCAAGTTGATATTGAAAATTGATTTTCAAAATTAAGGAAAATGATTTTGAGAAGCTTAGTTTGTAAACTTAAGTTTTGAAAAATCTAATTTTCACAATTTTCAAAACTAAGTTAAATCTAATTTTCAGAATCAATTTTCAATAAAAAGTAAAACCCAATTCTTAAAAACAACTTAGTTTTATAAGAGTTAGTTTTCAAAAGTAGGTTTAAGAAATATTTAAGAGAACATTTTTCAAACAAAATTTAAAATGTTTAATATAAAGGAAAATTTTTAATTAATTCCTCCCCCTGAACCTGACATAACTTTAACCAGCTGTCTAACCAATTAGGTACTAACTAACTATCAGAAGATAGTAGCTTTCACCTGGTTAGTCAGATAAAGTTAATTATAATCAGTCAGTGTTTGACTTGACTGATGAACTTTAATCTGATTAATATCTGAATTGTATTTAACGTCCAGACTTATGTTGATGCACTGAAATAAGCATCTTAAGTCTAGACAGTTGGCCTATGCATCTCAACCCTTTCTATGTTTGTCAAACACAAGCAAGGTAGCCCTAGGGTGTTGGTGAGATGCTCAAAAACTAGTCCTATGGGTACATGCTTTCTAAAGATGTAAAACTAGTCTAAGGCCAAAACTGTTTTTGAAAGTCTAAAAATGGAAAGTTTGAAAAACAAGCAATTTTAGCCTATAAGTTGGTAAAATCATTTTTGAAGGTATTTTTGAAAGATCCTAGTCTATTAAGATAGAACATATGCAATGTAAGTTTGAAGTGCCACTAGATAAATCCAAAATATTTTACAAGTAGTGTAGCTACAGAAGTAGGTCATCACTAAAGCTACTGAGATGATGCAGGGGGTGGACCAGATCCCAAGGATCGAAGAAGTGCTATCAGCTCAGTGTGTCGGGTGTCTCCGGCAGCTCGTAACTCGGCAACCTCTCTCCGTATGTCCCGATGAAAATCGGAGTTCTCCTGCTGGAGACTCGCCATGGCTCTCTCTAGTCCGGTCATACGGTCGGCTAGAGTGCGGGGAGCGTGTCGTGGTGCTCGAGCTGGGGGTGGTGGTGGAGCCGGTGCGGCTTCCTCCGGAAATAGTGCGAGCATGAACTCATCCATCTGTGCGTCTGGATCGGGCTGGTGCTGTGCCCCCCTCCGCCAAGACATAGTCCCGTCATCTCTATCTATGTGGATGTCGGCTAGGGAAAAGTTCCGAGAGGATATAACATCGAACTCGGTCATATGGGCAACGTCTCCTCTAGTGACATCAATGTGCAACGAGGACATATAGGCTGTCAAAATGTGACCAAATGGTATATGGACTCGACTGTCAGTCACGAATCCGGCTGAGTAAATGATGGTGGAGAAGATATGTAGGCTAATGTCAATCTCTAATCTATGAATCAGGGCATAAAGTAAGAATGAATGGAATGGGCGCATCACAGCGATGTCCCGAGTAGTCAGTGGTAAAATGCAAAGAACTACAACCCTATAAAGAGCGTAGTCCTGGACTCTAAGTTCTACTGATCTAAACTGTGTCACAGTGGGATCTCTCTCTCCCTCAAAAAAATACGAATACATCGTATCGAGAGTAATATGTGAGTAGGGATCGTCGAACGGAAGATCCCTCGGAGGATAGCACAAAAAGGAGCAAGTAGATGGACGCAACTCTAAAAACTCTCGGATAGTCGTAGGGAAAAATACGATATCAGTGCCTGCTGCCCTAGTGGTATAGGTGAAATCGTCTACTTTTACTAGGTTATTGCAAAATTCGGCACATAGACTTATGTTTATTGGACTGGTACATTCGACAAGGTTCCTTAAGTTATAGTGGCCTATAACCTCTAAAGCAGAGGGACATGACCTAAGGAAGAACGCTCTATCTATGCAGGTAGTCCTAATGGCCTTATAATTGGTGGACTCAAATTTAATCCTAAGTTCGTCTGTGGGAAACCTAGGGTCTGTACTAGCATTGGAGGGTCCAGCACCAGTATTTGTTCGTTTCCTACTGTATATAAAGAATATTAAACAAAATTTAGAAGACAAAAAAAATTTAGAGAGGGGAAGAATGTTTTACCGAGGAGCCATCGAAAAATAATATAGATTTGACGACCTCGGTTGAATCGCAACAGCGTCTTCACCGCAAGAAAATTTTGATTTAGAGTACTTTCGCACTGAGGTTCAAAGTGAACCTTGGCAAAAGTGAGAATGAGTGGGGCAGAGGTTGGGGGCGCCTGCTGCCCCTTATTTATAGGGGATTCCGGGCGCCCGGATCCCTTTCGGGCGCCCGGGGTTGCTGGGGCGGGGCGCCCGGAACCCCTTCCGGGCGCCTGCGATGAGAATACCAGGGGCGCCCGCCCCTGGTTTTTTTTTTTTTTTTTAAATGTTTGAAGTTAAGTTTTAAGTTTAAATTAATTTAAGTTTTAAAATTTTGAAATTAATTTAAGTTTTAAAATTAAAGTTTTGAAATTAAGTTTTAAGATTAAAATTTTGAAATTAATTTAAGTTTTAAAATTAAGATTTTAAGTTTAAAATTGAAATTTTGAAATTAATTTAAGTTTTAAAATTAAAATTTTGAAATTCATTTAAGTTTTAAAATTGAAAATTTGAAATTAATTTTTAAGTTTAAAATTGAAATTAATTTAAGTTTTAAAATTAAAATTTTGAATTTAAGTTTTAAAATTGAAATTTTGAAATTAATTTAAGTTTTACAATTTTGAAATTAATTTAAGTTTTAAAATTAAAATTTTGAAATTAATTTAAGTTTAAAATTAAAATTTTGAAATTAATTTAAGTTTTATTCATCTCACCCGATTTATATTATCAATCAAGGAATCCTATGATTTTGTGAGATGAAATTAGTTTGATTACAGAGTTTTGTTTTAACTTGTGTTAGATTCAGACTTAGCTTTGGTTTCCACAAATAGGCATTCTTCGGATAAACTTCTAAGCTTGGTGAGTCACATGGACATCATTAGAAGTAACCAACCTTTCGAGGTTTTCCGAATAGTCCTATCCACGGAACTTAGTACTAAATCTTGGTCTAACTGGTTAGGATTCGTTTAAGGGTAGCTTCGGTCAGTTCCACTTGGCCAAATGCACCAGATCGAAGCCATATCTTTCTAGACATGCGATGCCCAACCTTCCCTAACGTACTATCATCCAAAAACTTCACCAGTACCATGAGTCAAGTTAAACTTGGTCTCTCTTTAACTAATCCTAATTACCCTGCCGGGTTAGTTTGTTTTGGGTTACCCTATCGGGTAGGTTAGTTTTGGAGGTGCCAGCTATTCTGGAGCCTCCCCCTGAATTATTGGCCATTAATTTAGATTTTGGGTTTGTGTCGATTCTTTTTATAGTTATAATCAACTTGGTGATAATCTAAATTTTGTTGAGTTTTGAATTTTGATTTTAATTTAGATTTATATTTTAGTTTTTGATCTGATTTATTCAAGTTTATATAATGTATTTTATCTTTAGGTATATAGAATTGATTAAGTCCTACTTGCGTGGTTAAGCACGCTTTCGGGACCCAAGCTTGTTTAGTTGCTTTGTGTTGGGTTAATAATGATTTAAAGGTTTTGTTTGAGTTTGACTTATATCCAAGTCCGGTTTTATTATAGCATGCCTTTTGGTTATTTAGAATTAAATCTAAATTTTTAGATCTTGTTGTGAATTTTTCCAACAATTCTTTCAACTTATTAATTTCATTTTTTAATGATGAATTCTCCTCCTCAAGTGTTCGATCTTGAGTTGGATTCGAATTTTTTAATTGTTCCTTGAGGTTTTGATTTTCCTCAAGAAGCGATTTATTTTTATTTTCCAATTTAACTAATTTTTTATTTAAACACGAGATAATTCTAAAGAATTTACGATTTAAGTTTAGGTATACCTCTTCGGAACCTTCGGAAACGAGTGCGGACTCGTGGCTTGATTCGGGTTCGGACCCGTCTTCCGATTCCTCTGATTCGTCTTCCGTTTCAGCTTCGCGAGCCATCAGCGCGAGGTGACTTTGGTGCTTTTCTCCTTCCGATTCATCTGAGGAGGAATCGTCTCATGTTGCTTTGAGGGCTTTCTTCTTTGTTGACTTTGGTTTGTCAAGTTTCAATCTTGGGCATTCGTTCTTGTAGTGCCCCTTTTTGTTACATCCGAAACATGTGACATTTCTTGAGTCGGCTGGCGAACTGATCTTCTGAAGATCCTGTTTGCTGAAGCTTCTCTTTTTCCTGGTGAACATTTTCCTTACCAGGTTCACCAGGTGTTCTTCGTCTTCAGAGTTTTGATCGGAATCTTCTTCAGATTCGGGCTTGTTCTTCTTTTCTTTAGAGGAACCTGCAAATAAAGCTACACCTTTCTCGACCCCGGCGTTAGTTTGCTCATGCAGTTCTAATTCACAAAAGAGTTCATCCAATTTTAATTTAGATAAATTTTTTGAAATTTTGTAGGCATCTACGATTGATGCCCACAAATTGTTTCGCGGAAAAGCATTTAAAGCGTACCTGATTAAGTCTCGGTTCTCCATTTGGTGGCCAATCGCGTGGAGACTGTTGAGGATATCTTTGACCCTCGCGTGGAGCTGACTTGCCGTTTCTCCTTCCTGCATTTTTATATTAAAAATTTTATTTAACAGCAAATCTCTTTTTGTTACCTTCGCATCGCTTGTTCCTTCGTGCAGCTCGATCAGTTTATCCCAAAGCTCCTTAGCGTTTTGATGCGGTCCGACTCGGTTCAGTTCTTCTCGTGTTAGTCCGCAGTGTAGAGTATTGATGGCTTTGTTTTCAATTGATGCCTTTTTCTTTATATCATTTGTCCAGTCTTCAGGGTCTACTATGTTCCCAGAGTTGTCTACTGGAATTTTGTAAGCCCTTGTGACGCTCATCCATTGGTCGTAGTCTATCTTCATGTAGACCTCCATTCTCCTTTTCCAGTATGAAAAGTCATCCCCGTTGAATAGGGGAGGACGTACTGTGCTGAAGCCTTCTTGTTGAGACATCTTATCCTGCACACACTAAATTAACTGGAAAAAAAATCCCAAGACTTCGTCTTGGATTAGCAGTGCGGGAGAAAATAGAAACTCTAAGTTGATGTTGTACCAATTTAGATTTTAAATGCAACAAAAAAAATCTTCCAAAAAGATAATAATATCAGTTTGGAATTGTTAAAAAATGATTTCACCCCCTGTCTGATTGGTGGTTGCACCAAATCAGAGCGGTACCGCTCTGATACCACTTGTAAGACCGTAATATTCGATAGAGGGGGGGGGTGAATATCGATTCGAAAATCTCGAGTTAAAACGCAGCGGAAAAGTAAGGAAGTAAAGAAATGAACACGGTTGATTTTTACTTCGTTCGGAGCCTGTGACGACTCCTACTCGAAGGCCCGTACTCCTTGAGTACCTTCGTTGGGCAATTCACTAGCAATTCGGATAATTACAATTTACGTACAAATATTGCTAATGAAAAGAAAGAAAACAAAGCTAACCGACAAACAATGAATTAAAAAGAGAGCCGGAGTGAGTCGTTGGAGCTTTGTGAACGTTTGTTGGAGCGCAGAGCAGCAGAGTGATTGGACTCAGAGTTCTCAGAAGACTGATTTCTTGAAGCTCCTGCCTGGGGCTTCTTTTATATGCTGCTCCGGGCGCCTGGATCCCTTCCGGGCGCCTGGAGTGTGACGTAACACTCCCAACCAGCATGCTCCAAGTGTCAACGTCGTCCTGGGATAAAATTTGCCTCCGGGCGCCTGGATCCCTTCCAGGCGCCCGGACTTCCGGGCGCCCGGAGCCATTCCGGGCGCCCGGACCCTCACTGTTCCCTACCTGCAAAACAGTGTTAGTCCGAGGCAAATAAACCCTGCAGCACAGTTTGTTAGCACATTTTTACAGATACGCTAAGTAATAAAAATTAGCATCAAGAGTATGACTTAGATTCCGTCTTTCCGAGACCGGAATCTAGTCACGATCTCGACTTAGATATCCGAAATGGATCTAAGCCGGATCGACGCCTAATGTCCCCTTCCCGGGAACGCGTCCTCACAGTCACTCCCCTCCAGTGACTTACCTCACTTACCTGCCAGACGTCCGGTCAGCCCGTCGACCCGCTTGGACTTCTCGCCAGCTATCCGGTCAGCCCGTCGACCTAGCTGGACTTCTCGCCAAGCGTCCGGTCAGCCCGTCGACCCGCTTGGACTTCTCTCCAGCTATCCGGTCAGCCCGTCGACCTAGCTGGACTTTTCCTGCACACTTGATCAAAGTGTCAGACAACAACACAACTAACTTAACCTATTTGTCATTCATCAAAACCTGGGTTAGACCGTTAGTGCTACCCGCACCAACAATATCTTGTAAGGATGTTACAATGCTTCAATAAACTTGGAGATTAAACATCACAGGAGAGGATGAAGTTGCAAAGAAGTTCCTTATAACAATTCGTGTAAAAACCGAATGTGCTCCATCCATTTAACTCTTTGAAGATGCCCAATAATATATTTACTTTGAGAGAGGAGATAACCTTTATCGTTAGGAATAAGTTCAATATCAAGAAAAAATCAAGCATTACCCAAATTTCGAATAGCAAATTCTTGATAAAGAATACTTAATTGAGTTGTGATGCCCTTTTAATCACTATCAGTCATTAGAATGTCATCCACGTAAATAAGAAAAAAATATTATATGACCAACATTATATTTGTAGAATAAAAAGAAATCAACCTTCAAACTCTGAGCTTGTAACCATTTAGATAATCAATAAAATCATGCACGAGGAGCTTATCGAATACCATAAAAAGATTTATTGAGTTGATAAACATGAGATGAAAATTGTGAATAAATGAACCTCGGTAATTGCTCTATAAATACAGTTTCCTTAAGATAATCATGAAGGAATGCATTAGAAACGTTTAATTATCGTACATGTCAATTAGAACTGACGACCAATAATAATAATAATCTAACAAATGTAATTTTCATGACTGGGCCAAATGTGTCATTGAAATCAATACCTAGTTATTGACTAAATCTTTTGGCTATAAGTCGAGTATTATACCTTCCAAGAGAACCATCAACTCAATGCTTAAGATAAAATATTTATTTGGATGCCACAACATTCATGGAGAGAGTGCATGGAACTATGCTCCATGTTCTATTGCGAAGGGGTGTATAAATTTTGTAGCCATTGCACTACGCTAATTCATATTTTTGTTCGCTTGTGAAAAATAAGTTGGTTCAATAGATTTTGAGGAGACCACTAAAGCTCGTGGAAGTCGATGTTGAGTTGTCATTGGTGGGCATCATGCATATATATCACTTAAGGGAAGACGCGACGAGAAACATTATCATCAAAATCACTTGTTAATGGCAATGAGAAAGTAGACTGATATGGTGATTTTATTGACGGACTTGTATTATCTGAGGATCCAGAGTTAGAAAGCATATTATCTTCGACTAGTGAGACTTTTGAGATTGGAGTAACAATTTGAGGTGATTCCAATGGTATAGGATAGTTAAAAGAGAGCTCCGGAGCATGACCTAGGATGTCATCACTTGTAATAATGTTAGGTGATATCAAAAATGTGTCACCTGATTTGGAGGAGAGATTGAAGAAGCTGTTGAAAAGGGGAATAGAGATTAATCAAAATAATATCTTATAAAATATATATCCATTCAGTTGGTATATGCAAATAACGATACCAGCGATGCATATTACTATAACCAACGAAAACACGTAGTAATGAATGAGAGTCAAGTTTATGTTTAGAGAAGGAGAATAACCATGGATAACATGCGCAATCAAAGATTCAAAGAAAGGTGTAGTTAAGAGTTTGATTATAAATATTTCCAAATGCCACTTATGATTCAGTAATGGGGTAGAAGTCAATTTATGAGATATACTGCAATATAAACAGCTTCATCCCAAAATTTATACGGAACTGATGCATGATAGAGAAGAGTTAAGATAGTTTCAATTATATGTCTATATTTTCTCTCAACAGAGTTATTTTTCTCTAGAGTGTAAGGGTGAGAGATTCGATAAACAATTCCATAAGAGACAAGATAACAATGAAGAGATTGATATTCACCTCCCCAAAGAGAATGAAGAGAGAGTATTTCACGATTAAAATATCGTTCAACTTGTTTTTGAAAATGACAGAATATGTCTAATAAATTAGATTTTCTTTTCATAGGATAAAACCAATGAAGGTAATATAATATAGGAAACCTTAGTTAGACTAGATAGGTGCAGGCCCCAAACACCCAAATAAATTAAAACACCCAAATAAATTATTTCAAGTGGAAAATTAGAGACACGATTGGATGAAGAGAAATGTGACTTATGACTTTTAGATTCTATGTAGGCGTTACATGAATGAGTTGGAGAGAAAATAAAGGAAGTAGGTAAACCGTACTTATTTATGATCGACTGAACAATATGAAAGAAAGGATGACCAAGTCAAAAATGCCAAGATGGTTTATTTGTGAGTTCACCAATAAAAGCTTTGATTTAAGAACTTTGAAGATAGTATAGGTCATTTTTTATTCCCCCTGTGAAATACAGTAGTATTTGTTCATCTATCTTTTATAAGATAATAATTATGATGAATTAAAAAACTATTGTTATCAAAGCAAAACTGACATATGGAGAGTAAATTTTTAGATAGATGGAACATAAAAGATGTGTATATGAAAAGTACGACTGGATAAATGAATGTATGTATTTCCAAGATTAATAATTTACAAATCTGAGCCGTTGTCTACTTTCATCGTATCCAAACCAGAGTATGATAATATTTCTATAAGGATATTATAGTCTGATATGACATGATGAGTTACTCCAATGTCAATATATCTTTCAATAGATGAAAACTATAATGATTTACCAAGAATAGGTATAGACGAGAGTACTTTAGGATATACTCGTGAAACAGTTGATTGTCTTGAAGTTAAAGGACCACCGATGAAAATTGTGTCGAATCTTTTTGGATATTGAATACCAATATGTCCAATTTGGATACAGATTTGACATCTCTAAATATCTGACATCAAAACTAAAAGAGAAAAATAAAAGGAAGAGCTACTGGCCAAAAAGAACAAAGGTGACAGAAAAAAGGGGAAATTAGAAAAGAAAAGAGAGAGGAGATGACTTAGCTCGTAACGAAAAAAACAAAGTTCGGTATAGGGATGGCAATGGAATGAGTTGAAACCCGACCCTGTAATAAACTCGTCCAGGCAGGGTGGGTTTAGACCCGCCTAAACAGGTCTTAAGGCGGATCCGGGGTGGGTCGCGGGTTTAACTGGACCTGCCCCGTATATTTTTTTTTCTTAATTATTAATTAAATAAAATTGATAACTAATTTTTAATGGAATCAAAATTGATAAATTTTAATTTGTGATAATATTGTTTGGTTATAAAATATTATTAATATAAATGTTGAAAATAAATTTAATATTTAATTAATTTTAATTTGTTTATTTTATATTTCAAAAGAAAATAAAATGTGGTCGATCTAATCCGGATCTATCCCGTCAAGTTCCAACACAGATCTCCTAGACCACTTTTTTGTGGTCCAGGGGATGTGCCACTCTTATTTGCGGTCGGATCATGATCGCGATCCGGTCGTAAATGGTTGTGATCCCTTCTAGGGTTCACCGTCCCCATCAGGTTATAGTTTTTATTCAGAGCGAGTGACCGGAGGCCGCCCGAAGGCCTCCGGTGATGGATAAGTGGTTAGATTACTGGGCGCCGAGCGAAGGTGTCCTTCGGGCGGCCTCCGGCAGCCCGCTCCGAACAAAAACTATAACCTGGTGGGAATGGTGAACCTAAAAAGGGATCACAATCATTTACGGACGGATCGAGATCGTGATCCGACCGTAAATGAGAGTGGCACATCTCCTGAACCACAAAAAATGGTTCAGATCCTGTCTCGTCAAGTTCACAGGGTGGGGTGGGGCAAGTCCAAAGGAGGCTAGGCAGATCCTGAGTTTGGCTAAACCCGTTTCAATCCGAATCCGTTGTCTCTAGTTGGGTGAGAAAATTTTTTAAGGAAATAAAAGGACAAAGTAGAAAAGAAAAGAGAGAGGGATAACTTAGCTTGTAACGAAAAATCTTAGATGAGAAAATAAAGTTAGGGTAGATTTCCAAACCCTTCTTCTCTCGATAGAGACGACGGCGATGGAGAAAGCCGGCGAAGTGCTAGCGGTGGTGATGGCGAGGGAGAGGCGGTGACGAGGCCGGATAGGCAACATAGAGGAGAAGACGCTGACCTCCTCTTTCGAGCGATGATGTCAACACCGAAGAGGAGAGAGCGAACCATCTTCTTCTTCTTTAGTGGACATCGTCGGAGCTCGGTTGGAGATGGGAGTTTATTGTCAGGTCCGGAAAGTGGAAGGGCTTGGAAGGTTACTGTGGTCGCGACTGTGCCCTGGTTCGACCTTCCTCGACGTCTGCGAGTTGGCCAAACTGCTGTGAGCAAGGGAGGTCGGAAGTTATTGCAAAATCGACACAAGCTATTGCACGGTCACGACCACAGTAACTTGCCATGCCTTTCCACTTGTCGAACCTGACAGTAGTCACAACAACAGCAAAGGCGGCGACCTGAACTCCAATCTCCGACCGAGCTCCGGCGACGTCCACTACACCAACAAGAGAAAAAGGGTTTGGAAATCTATCCCGACTTTATTTTCTCACCCAAGGTTTTTTTGTTACCAACTAAGTCATCGCTTTCTCTTTTCTTTTATAATTTGTCCTTTATTTCTGTAAAAAAAATTCTCACCCAACCTTTTTTTTCCTTACTAGCTTAGTCATTTATTTTCTTTTCTAATTTGCCCTTTTATTTCCCTAAAAAAAAACTCCCTCCGCTTTTTCTTTCGCCTTTGTTCTTTTTGCCCGTAGCTCTTGCTTTTTTTTTTCTTTTATTTTTGATGTCAGATATCTGGAGATGTCAAACCAACCTCCAAATTAGAGATATTGATATTTAATGTCCTAAAAAATTCGACACAATTTTCATCGATGGTCCTTCAACTTCAAGACAATCAACTGTTTCATGAGTATATCCTAAAGTACTATCTTTTATATCTATTCTTGATAAACCACTAAGTTTTCATCTATTGAATGATATATTAATACTGGAGTAACTCATCATGTTACATCAAACTATAATATCCTTACAAAAACACTATCATACTTTGGTTCGAATGTGGTGCAAGTAGGTGACGACTCAGGTTTACAAATTATTAATCTTGTAAACATATACATTCATTTATCCCATCATACTTTTCACATGCACAACATCTTTCATGTTTCATTTATTACTAAAAATTTACTCTTCACACGTCAATTTTATCTTGATAACAATATTTTTTTTTGAATTTCATCATAATCATTATCTTATAAAAGATAGAGAGACAGATATTATTATGTTTCATGGGAGAATCAAAAATGACCTATACTATCTTTAAAGTTTTTCAATCAAAGATTTTATTGATAAACACACAAATAAATCAACTTGACATGCTTGATTTGGTCATCTTTTTCTTTGTATTGTTCAGCCAATCTAAGTATGGTTTAACTACTTTATTTTCTCTCCATCTCATTCATGTTAAGACCTGTATGAAATCTAAAAGTCATAAGTTATCTTTCTCTTTATCCAATCGTGTCTCTAATTTTTCACTTGAAATAATTCATTCGGATGTTTGGTGTCCTGGACCTATCTCTTTTAACCAAGATTTTCTATATTATATTACCTTCATCAATCATTTTAGTAACTATACTTAACTTTAATTTATGAAAAGGAAATCTGATTGATTAGACAAATTCTATCATTTTTTTTAAAAAGTTAAATGATATTTTAATTTCAAAATACTTTTTTTTTATTCTGATTCAGGAGGTGAATATCAAGCTCTTCATCGTCATCTTGTCTCTTGTGGAATTGTTCATCTAGTCTTTTGCCCCCATACTCCTGAGAAAAATGACTCTGTTGAGAGAAAACATAGACAGACATATAGTTAAAACTGCCTTAGCTTCTCCATCATGTATCAGTTTCGTATAAATTTTGGGATGAAGTTGTTTGTACTACAGTATATATCATAAATTGGCTTCCTTCTCCATAATTCAATCATAAATATCCTTTAGAAAAACTTTATAATCCAACAGTTGTCATTAGGAGATCATGAGTATCAACAGAAGGGAGGAGATCGTTTGTGGAGAAAATCTACTCCATTACAAAGCAAAGAGGAAGCGTCGTTGCAAAGTAGAGAGAAGATTTTAAGTACTCGTGGTGTTGTGGTATTGCATGCGGTGAAGGAAAAAGAAGAGCAAGACTCTGATACCATGAAAGAAACAAGATTGAAAAGAAACGAGATGAAATAATAAAATTGTTGATTGTTTTAGTTTGTCTATAAAGGGACAATTTATAGATACATTATAAGACTCCGTCAGCTGACAGAGTAATAAATAAATGAAATACTATAAGACTTCATCAATTAACATAGTAATAAATGAAATGAATAATTAATAGGGCATAATTTTATTTTGGTGTAATCATATAAATGATTCTCTTTTAAGGTCGTCTTACACCTCACCAACCAACGATGTTTCAGTGATCGATCGATGTCGTGATCGTAGAGCTTCTTGAATGGCATCATCGGCTTATTGAATGGCATCATCGGCTCGCTCGACAATGACTGTGTTGGTAGGGGATTCTAATCATGCTACACTTTACTGACCGCCACCAGCTACTACCCCAACTTTGGCTGTAGTACCCATCAATTGATTAGTTTGATATATCAAACGATGATATTGTAATAGTGAATAGAAGGTTCAGAAATCAATTGGATGTCTATCAGTCGATTTATAAGTTTTAGCAATTGCTACGAGCAGAAGGTTTAGAAATTAATTGAAAACTTGATTGATTGCTTATTAGTCAATTGATGAGATTTAGCAATCGATTAATGATAGTCAAACTGAGTTGGATTCAACGGTTCTGCATGTGTAATGGTTGTATTCAACAGAGAAGTCAATTGATAGGTAAAATCAATCAACGGATATATGGAAATCAGTTTAACAACAACCCTATAAAAAAGGTTAGAGGAAGTTTGAAGAGACCGATTCTCGAGGATTTGGAGACGAAGTACTATTGTATTTTCGATGATGAGGAGATAATCCAAAACAATAAACAAGCATATCTAAAGTCATAATTGTAAGGATCTAGTGCGCTAAATACGCAAAAAGCGCAGCGGAAAAACTAACTAGATTATTTCTAAAAGATTTATGCAAAAGAAAACCCATATACTAAGTTTGTTAAAAGAAGTTATACCTTTATTACATGAACACGAACTCTCGACGGTAAGGATCTCAACACGATCACATGTTCGTGTCTCTTTCAATATCCACACGAACAAGTCTTCCGTCCGTCTCACGAACTCACGAAGTGAAGAAGAAAACCAACCAAGGTTGTGCTAGCCAGCACAAGGAGAGGTTTCGGCCAAGATCAAGAAGAGAAGAGGAAGAAGAAGATCTCAAGTTTTCATATATAAAATACATTGACGAAATTCCTTTTATATTCATCTAATGAATACGAAAAGTTTTTGCCCTTTGGTCCTCCTCTTATTAATGCATGATTAATCCAATTAACCATCATTGATTTTTGATCTTCCTTCTTCAATGAATAAATTCAATTAAGTCTAATTCAATGAGTCTAACTCGAATGAGTAATCCAATAATCTTAAGGCCCATTATAATTTATTCAAACTAAATTAAACTTATCTCCAAATCAAACTCTTCTTTGTGTGTGACTTAATAGACTTTTATAACGTTGGCAATGTATCTAAAACTATTTTAGATACATAAATAATGAGTGACATGTATGATTAAAAGCAATTTAGATATTTCCACAATGGTATGATATTGTCCACTTTGGACTAAATCATTATGGATTTGCTCTTGGGCTCTACCCAAAAGATCTCATGCCAATGGAGATATCATTTTTTCTTATAAACCCATGATATTTCCCATGTATTTTCAATATGAGATTATGTTTGCAATCTTGCAACCCCAACAATCCTCCCTCAAACAAAGGACCACAGGGTCCCCCTTAAGTATCAGGTCACTCTTGACCTGCTAGGGCCTCCCCTCGAGTATCGGGTCACTCTTGAGAGCGACCCGCTGAGGGCCTCCCCTCAAGCATCAGGTCACTGACCTGGTCAGGGCCTCCCCTACTTCGTTCAAGGTTTCATTCACATAATTTGATCTTGGATCATGGCTCTAGCTCATGCTTCTTTCGACGGTTAGTCCGGTGAAGAGCGATCTCGCTCTGATATCAATTGTAGGATCGAAAAGAATTTAGATATCTCCACAATAATATGATATTGTCCATTTTGGGCTAAGCCCTCATGGTTTTGCTCTTGGGTTCTAGCTAAAAGGCCTCATGCCAATGAAGATATCTTTTTTTCTTATAAACTCATGATTTTTCCCACGTGTTTTCAATGTTGGACTATGTTTATAACCTTGCAACCTCAACATGACATTTAGCAAGACATCATTGTTACCCAAGTGACAAGAATGTCAAGATTTGACTTAACCTTTCTGTATCTATGTTCTTATATGACTCAATCCTTTTATCTTTGATATCTAGATTGATCAATGAGGTATAGATCGTGTCATCCTCTTATCAATCTTTGTGTTTCTTGATCTCTAAGTAGACACACTTAAACAAATAAGCTTAATATCACATATTGACTCATTTGAGCATGACCATGTATTCTTATGTCCTACTAAACAAGGGGCATATAGATAGCGCTTCCATTATATGAAAGAGATAAATCCTATCTACATCACTCACATCTCTCCACATAACTTATTGCATACCCAGTGATTGACTTTATAGTCCACCTTTTATAGATGATGTTTGTTGATACTAAAGTACATAACTCCTTATGTAGGAAATCGTAGTGACTTCAAGTCTAAGGACTATTCATACCAATAGTCACATGAGAATATTTATGACATTCATATAACGATTCATGAAACATCTCATGATGGGTCAATTCAGTATATATTCTCTAATATATACCTATGTGTCAATCTGATATCTCATATCCATGATATTAATATTGTTCTTGATATTAATGCTTGATTAGAAATAGTTAAGAGTAGTGTTTTATATATCTACAATGTTTCACTATCAATTCAACTAATTGATATGTTGTAGACTCTAACCTCCTATCCTAGGACATTATTATATTTATTCATTCGGCACTAAACTGAAGTAACTATAATAATCAACTTTACCTTTTATTAATTAGTAAAAAATGATTAAAAAAGTACTCTTCTCAATCATCTTATAATTGGTACTAAGGATAATATAAATAATAATTTTATTATTAAAATTATTTTACTTTCATTTGTAGTTGCATTTTAGATTTTTTTGTATCGTTTGTGAAAAATTAAATTATAAGAAACTTCTTCGTTTTGGAAAAGTATTCCAAAATAAGAAGATTAATAGTGATAGTTCATTAGAATTGAGCCTTAGATGTAGCAGCAGCACTTACGCGTGAAAAATTAGAAGATCTACATCGAAGGAGCTTGTAACCGTCAAGTTTTGAACTAAAAAAATATCATTTAGACCTTCATCCGAGCCTTCAAATATATTTTTACTATCTTCAGTAATTTTTATTTTTATAATATTTAGGATATTTTTAATATATCTGATATTTATGAGTTAGGATTAAACTAATTAAGTTTCATGTTTTGGTAAACTCTTTTTGTTAGGATTTTTATTATGATTTTTTCCTTTTTTATAAAATAGGAATTCTTTCCTTTCTTTTTAATATAAATATTGAGATTCATATATTAGGATTTATTTCTTTATCTGGAGTCTAGAGTTTATATAAATAATTTGTTTAGCAGCTTAAGGAATCATCCTCATTATTGAATAAATTTTTTTTTATTAAATGACATATTTCTTCTTGTTTCCTCAGTTTCTCTTATTATTTTTTTCCTCAAATCTTTTTTCTTATTAACCTGTAAAATAATTACTATATTGTCTGACATCAATTATAAACCAAGTAAACTTCAAAATTTTACATGTGATTTCGATTGTGTTTCAAATTTCCATGGCACAATCCGTCAAAATGAGAGGAGCTATAATAAAGACAAGCATGTCAAAAATAAATAATAAAAAGGTAAATTCAAAATAATAATAATAGGATTTTCTATATAATTTTATCCACTCCTTTTTCCTAAAAAGTAACTGAATCACTAGAATGGGATAACTTGAAATTTTTAATATATTGCAATCTAAAAATATAATTTATCTACTAATACTAATTAATTAAGTGCAAACTATTCATCCCACCAATACATGTAAAGAGACTATCCTCTAGACTATAAAAAGTGATCCAAAGAATTCAATCCCAATCAAAAATTAGTGTTGTGGGTGATGGATGAGGGCTACTGATAATAAATGATATTAAATAAATGATGAAATAATAAGTATATATAATTTATTTATTTATATTTAATTGTTTTCATCAACCATTCCTATGGTCCTCCTCCTTTGAGTGGACCAAAAAAAAAAAAAAGTCAATCAAATTTTAATTAATCTTTATTAATTTATCCTTCTAATTGAATATATAAGCTCTTTTAAAACTTCAACCTTCGATAAATAAAAAATATTTAAATAATAAGTGAATCAAATTTTAATAAGAATAATGTGTGTTATAAAAAAAATTCAAGAATTTTAAATCGCATTCATGACCTTTTTCAAGCTTTAAAAATTCAAATTTAGTTGGATTAATTTTAAAGATCCTTGATCGACCAATAAAAAATATTAAATCGATAGAAACATCTTTAATTAGATCAATTAATGCATAAAAATTTCTTATAAGTTAGGAGATCAGTTAATGCATAAAAATCTTAAATTGCTATATCAATCCAACCATGTTTGGTCGAGCAAATCAAATTATTTAATGGACCAACAGGAGTGAAATTGTTAAAACTTAAAATATTTTGCGAGGTAGAAATATATTGATATATTACAATATATTTCTTTCTAGTTCGTAAATTATAAATAAGAGGGGATCCATTACTTATAATTAATAGATTATGATCAATTTTATTTATTTAAATAATGAGATTTATTGAAATAAATCAATTCATAAAATGAATGATCTTATCTATAATTTACGGACTCAATATATTCTACCTTAATTTACAAATATTTTAATTATTCTCTTATAGTCAAAATGCTTATCCATCTAGCATATCCAGAGCTAGTGGGCTGTTTGACCAAGTCTATGTTTACTAGTAGGTTTCTGTGCATTAATTTCCTCGATCTATTTATTATTTGTGACGTCTGCATTCAATTCCATCATCTCTTCTTCCACCCCTTTCCTTCCTAGTAAACAAAGCAATGGCTCAGGCTCTCCCCGAAGCTAACCAAATGCCGTTGCTGGTCGTGCGCCTCTTTTTCGCCGGAATGGAGGTCGCCGCGGCCCAAAGCTGCGGCTGCTCCGCACACTTCTGCTGCAGTAGATTTGGCTACTGCGGCACCAGCGACGACAACTGCGGCACCGGATGCCATCAGGGCCCCTGTTACACCTCACCCAACAACGGCGGCTCCATCGCCAGCATCGTAACGCCGAGCTTCTTCGACAGCATCATCAACCAGGCCGCCATCAGCTGCGCCGGAAGGAGGTTCTACACCCGCAGCGCTTTCCTGACCGCCGCCGGCTACTACTCCTAGTTCGGCCGCACCGGTTCAGCCGCCGACTCCCGGCGCGAGATCGCCGCTTTCTTCGCCCACGCCACGCACGATACCGGACGTGAACTTGCTGTTAATTAATTTTCATATTAAATCTCTTCATTTCTGGATGATCATGATGATGACGACGACGACGATCGGAATGTTGTCCTCTGCTCCTTGCGATCGGTAGACTTCTGCTATATCGAAGAGATCAACGGCGCATCAAGGGACTACTGCGATGAGACCAACACCGAGTGGCCGTGCGTCGCCGGGAGGAACTACTACGGCCGCGGCCCCCTCCAATTGTCCTGGAACTTCAACTATGGCCCCGTCGGCCGGTAAAAATTATATTACTCGAACCTACACTTGTCTCCCTAACGTCTTATCTCTTAATCCACCAAGACTTCTTAGCAGAATCCTATATAGACTTTATCCAGTCGTCTAGTTTTACTGACTCGACTATACTTCTTATCAATTATCTGATCCTCTTAATCTATCTGGACTTTCTGTCAATTTTCTAATTCTCCTAATCTAACTAGACTTCAGTATGGTGTTTGGTCTTCTAGACCCGTCAAGCCTTTTATGTTGGGAATATAATCAAAGTTTCATATTGAAAATACATGAAAAAAATTATATATTTATAAGATGAATATATCTTCATTGGTAAAACTATGAGGACTTAAACCCAAAGTAAACAATATCATAATACTATTATGAAAATTTTTGAAATCTTTTGGTCCTATAATTGGTATCAAAACGAGGTCGCTCTTCACCGGACTACAAGCATGAGTTAGAGCCAAATTCAGATCGAACCATGTGGATGGAATCTTGAACGAAGTAGAGAAGGCCCTGAGTAGGTCAAGAGTGACCAGATGCTTGAGGGAAGGCCCCGAGCAAGTCAAGAATGACCTGATACTCAAGGGGAGATCCTAAAAAGGTCAAGAGTGACCTGATACTTGAGGGGAAGCCCAAACCATGAGAATAATGGTAATCCTTTGTTTGAGGAGAGGATTGTTGGGAATATAATTAAAGTTCTACATTGGAAATACATGGAAAATATCATGAGTTTATAAGATAAAGATATCTCCATTAGTATGGGGCATTTTGAATAAAGTCCAAGAGTAAATTCATGAGGACTTAGGTCCAAAGTAGATAATATTATGTTATTATAGAGATATTTGAAATCTTTTGTTCCTACATTTTATTAGACTCCGTGGCTGTTTTGATGTGATCAACCAAGTTAGGTTATGTTCTGTTTGTTATTTGATCTCTGTGTCTAAGTGTGCAGGAGCTTAGGAGCGCAGGAAGTCGAGCGGAAGATGCGGCTAGTGAGAAGGACGGCACGGGAAGGGAGCCGACGGGCTCAGTGCGTCTGAAGGACGAAAGAGCTGTGGAAGAGTACACCGATGGATGAGAAAAACGTGTGCGGCATTCGAGGGATGAGAAGCCGGGACGGAAGCTTGCTCGAGGAGAAGGTCGGAAATTGGGTCCGGGTGAGCCATATATCGGTTGGTCGTAATCACCCAAGCAATCGGAGCTTCGGAAGACGAAAAGAAGGCAAAAGGAGCTGGAAAAGCTAGCTTGAGGTGTCTTCAACGAAAAGTTGAAGGCGCCTGCGCTGCCTGCAGTGCTGGAGGCGCCCTCATGGCCTTGAGGGCGCCTTCAACCATGTCCGAGGCGCCTCAAAGCCATTGGAGGCGCCTCATGTTGGTTGCTACTCGGAAAGTCTAGAGGTTCCACTGTACAAAAATTTTGTACAAAGGTCTGAACTTTTTCCTAGCTACCATGTGTTCTTTTAAATTAAATTTTGGATCGCTCGCGGAACTTAACACGTTTGATCCAAAACTTAATCTATTTGTTCTTTTAGGTTTAGACTTGGATCTCCTGCGGAACTTAACACGTTCGACCCAAATCACCTTAAATTATTAATTCCATTAAATATTAATTTCCATAATTGGTTCCCAGTACTGACGTGACGAGGCACATGGCCTTCTTGGATATGGGAGCAACCACCACCGACTAGACAAAACCTTTTATGGAAAGCTAATATTTAATTTCCTAAAATAACTTTAGGTTAACCGAAAAGAATAATCAAATCACAAGGGAAAAAAAATAAAAGAACACTATATCGAAAACAAATTCGAAACTCTAGAATCGTATGCCTCTTGTATTTAGTATTATTTCCAAAAATAACTAGTTTGATGCGGAAACAAAAATTACTAGTTATACCTTTTAGAAAGACCTCTTTATCTTCTACCGTATTCCTCTTCTAACCTCGGACGTTGTGTGAGCAACGATCTTCCGAGATGAGAACCACCAAGCACCTTCTTCTTCCTTACAAGTTTCGGCCATCAAAACTTCTCCTAGGATGAAGAGGTTCGGCCACCACCATCATGCTCCAAGGGATGCTAGAAAAGAGGCTTCTTTTCTCTCCTTCTTCTCCTTCTTAGATCCGGCCACCAAAGCTATCTCCACCATGAGAAGGTTTCGGCCACACAAAGGAGAGGAGAGGAAAGAAAGGGCCGGCCACACCCAAGGAGAAAAGAGAGGAAAAATAGAATAGAGTCGTTAGCATTGAAGCCTCCTCTACCCCCTCTTTTATAATCCTTGATCTTGACAAATAAGGAAAATTTAATAAAAACTTCCTTAATTCTTTTGTCATTGAAAAGAAAAATTTATTTAATTAAAATAATTTTCTCTTTTCAAATTATAATGGCCGGCCACTCTTCTCCCCAAAACAAGGAGAGTTTTAATTAAAACAAAAATTAAAACTTCCTAATTTGTTTCTAGAAATTTATAAAAATTTCTCCAATAATTTTAATCCCTTCATGATTGGTTAATAAAAAGAAATTTTATAAATTAAAATCTTTCTTTTAAACATGTGGATAATTTCCAAAAAGGAAAGTTATCTCTAAAAATTAAAATCTCCTTTCAATTTACAAATAAGGAAAGATATTAAATCTTTTCTTAATCTTTTGTAGAAACTAATAAAAGAGAATTTTTAATTTTTAAACTTTCTTTTAAATCATGAATATAATTAAAAGGAAAGTTTTACCAAAATTAAAATCAACCTTTAATCTACAAATAAGGAAAGAGATTTTAACTCTTCTCTTAATCTTTTGTAGAATCTTATAAAAGGAAGGATTTAAATTTTTAAACTCTCTTTTAAATTATATTATCCACATAAGAAAAATTTTAAAATTAAAATTCCTTTTTATTTTAATAGGGCCGGCCACATGAATTCACCCATGAACATACCCATGGCCGGCCCTAGCTTGGTCTCCAAGCTAGCTTGGCCGGCCCCTATAGGATGGGTAAGAAGGTGGGTATAGGTGAGTATAGTACTCTATAATTAAGAGGCTACGATAGGGACCGAGAGGAGGAATTGGTTTTGGTCTCCCGATGAAATTAAGCATCCCGTGTTCGCCCCGAACACACAACTTAATTTCATCAATAATAATTCATTCCACTAAAGAACTATTATTGAACTACCGCACCAATCCCAAATTACATTTTGGGCTCCTTCTTATTATGAGTGTGTTAGTCTCCCTGTGTTTAAGATAACAAATGTCCACTAATTAAGTAAGTTACTGACAACTCACTTAATTAATATCTAGCTCCAAGAGTAGTACCACTCAACTTCATCGTCATGTCGGACTAAGTCCACCTGCAGGGTTTAACATGACAAACCTTATGAGCTCCTGTTGGGGACATTCTCAACCTAGATTACTAGGACACAGTTTCCTTCTATAATCAACAACACACACTATAAGTGATATCATTTCCCAACTTATCGGGCTTATTGATTCATCGAACTAAATCTCACCCATTGATAAATTAAAGAAATAAATATCAAATATATGTGCTTGTTATTATATTAGGATTAAGAGCACACACTTCCATAATAACTGAGGTTTTTGTTCCTTCATAAAGTCAGTATAAAAGGAATGACCTCAAATGGTCCTACTCAATACACTCTAAGTGTATTAGTGTAATTATATAGTTAAGATAAACTAATACCTAATTACACTACGACTTTCCAATGGTTTGTTCCTTTCCATCTTAGTCGTGAGCTACTGTTTATAATTTATAAGGAAACCGATAACATGATCTTCTGTGTGTGACACCACACACCATGTTATCTACAATATAAATTAATTGAACAACTACATTTATCATAAATGTAGACATTTGACCAATGTGATTCTTATTTCTAGATAAATGTTTATACCAAAAGTTATGCTTTTAGTATACACTCTAACACCTCAGACCCAGTCTAGTGACCGTTTTCACAGATCACAGATGGATAAAGTTTTATCCATCTACTCGGCTGGAGGCGCCCTCAACCTCATTGGAGATTCCTTTAAGGCTCGAGATAAGTTTTCCAGGAGCTATATAAAGGCCCCTAGAGCTAGGAAATTATTGAATCAACTATGTAACAACTTCCTAGCAACTTCTGAGCATTCTTAGTGTGTAAAAAGGCTTCTCCGCCTACAATGAAAGAGACATTCTAGTAGAGCTATTTGACTGTCTTGGATTAACAATCCTCTGAGTTGTAACCAAGTTAAATTCCTTGTCTCTCTTTTATTATTGTTTATCTGTAACAACTTCCTAGCAACTTCTGAGAATTCTTAGTGTGTAAAAAGGCTTCTCCGTCTACAGTGAAGGAGACATTCTAGTAGAGCTATTCGACTATTTTGGATTAACAATCCTCTGGGTTGTAACCAAGTTAAATTTCCTGTCTCTCTTTTATTACTGTTTATTTTAGATTTTATTGTTTCTATTATTATTCTTTGAGTTGAAAAGCCTTGAGGAGGGTATTCTTTATTTGTAGGCAATTCACCCCTCCCTTCTTACTGGCCCAGCTGCTCCAACAATTGGTATCAGAGTCAAACCGCCTCAGAAGGACTGACCGTCGACTGAAGCACAAAGATCAAGGCGATGGTCGGAACAAACATTCATCTCCCAAAATTCGACGGAGATTTCGCTACTTGGAGACGAAGAATGAAGGTATTTTTTAAAACGAATTTTGACATTCTTCTAACTATGAAATTTAGTTTTACAGCTCCAAAAGACAAAGAAGAATATTAGTGGACGAAGAAGGAGCAAGTCGATTGCGTGACCAATTGAAAGGTGGAATTTCACCTGCTCAATGTTCTGCCACCCCAGGAGGTAAGTCAGATTGGAAGTTACAACTCCGCAAAAGACCTCCGGGAAAAATTCCTGGAACTCCACGAAGGCACTTCAGAAGTGAAGCTAGGAAGGCGGGACATCCTCCGGACTCAACTGACGAATTTCTGAATGAACAACGACGAGAAAGTAGCGGAACTCCAAGCAAGAATCAAAGAGCTGATAACTTAGCTAAATAACCTCGGAGAATCAATAACAAACCGAGACTCGATCCGGTACGCACTCAACACCTTCCCAAGATCTCCAGAATGGGCGTCCTTAGTAGATGCATACTATATCTCTAAGGACTTTGAGGTAAGTACTTTAGAAAACCTATTTTCTACCTTCGAACTTCACGAGTCTCGAATTGCAGAGCCAAATCAAGCAATGCCAAATCTCAATATTGCCCTACAAGCTGAAAAGGACGATCCCGACTCTAAAGCATTGATCGACGAGTTTGAAGCGACTCTATTAGTAAGAAAATTGAATAAATTTATTAAAAATGATAAATTTAGCTCGCAGTCAAAAAGGCATCAACACAGCAAAAGGATGGTTCGTTGTTACAATTGCAACGAGGAAAGGCACATCAAGGATGACTGCCCAAGACTGAAGAAAAGGGACAAGGAGAAGTTTCAAAAGCCAACGTCCTCGAAACACAAAAGTCTGAAGGCTACATGGGATGAATCATCATCCTCAGAATCAGAAGTTGAAGCCTTCTCAAGATTACCACTAATGGCCAATTATCTTTTCGAAGAAACCAGCTCAGAGATGAGCATAGACAAAGGGGGAGGATCATCAGAAGAAGAAAGTTGCGATGAAGGGGGAGCATCAGATATAGAGGTAAGTGAGGTACGTAATTTGACTCCCAAGTAGCCCTTTCAATTCATAAAAGTTCTCACTAAAGACTTAGTTAAACTAGAAAAGGAGAATAATGAGTTGAAATTAAACTTAGCAAAAGCATGCTCACTAGAAATGTACGATAATTTAAAATTAGAGAATGATAAATTGAAAAATGAAATTGAAAAATTGAAAAATAATTATGCATGCTTAAATAAATTTCCAAAATCAAGACTCAAGTTATATGGAAAATTAAACTAATACATTAGAAAACATCAGGGACAACTTAGGAAAGTTCTCGAAAGTTATATACTCCCTAAGTTCTTGATTAATCCAGTAGGAAGGAATCTTTACTGGGTTCCAAAATCTTTTCTAGACTATTTTTTTTTAGTTAAAGCTTTCAACGAGAAAATTAAACGTTAAAATTTCTTTATGAGGCTTTGTCTAAGGAAGTAGTTGTTGCTCCAATAACCAAGAAGGCCTAGTATCTCGCCACGACCTGGAAGCCAAAATATTGAAATAAAAATGTTTAATTAACTTTCTAGTGAAGCATTAAAATTAGAATTAAATAATGATTTTAAAACTTTTTAAAAATATTTTTATACTTAAAAAAATGTTTCATGCATAAAATTTTTACTTAGAAAAATTCTCAAATAATATTTTTTTTGAAATTAAAATTTCTTTTGAAAGTAGAAATTTTTTACCGAAGTTTCACTTAGAAAATTTTTAAAAGATTTTTTTTAACTTAGAAATTATTTTGAGATTTTTTTTAAACATAAACTTTTCCTTAGAAAACTTCTACTTGAAAATTATGACCCCATTTTTTTGATGTGATCAAAGGGGGAAAGAGAGGAACAAGTTTAGAGGAAAAAGTTTAGGGAGAGTTAAAAATTTCTTAGTGTTGTAAATTCTTTTATTGCAACCTTTCTGCTTAAAATGTTAGTTTAATAATTTCTTTAAATTACTACGTGTCTGGTTTTTGTTGGATATTGGGGCCTTAAATGGACCAAAACGATTTAGAGGAAGGAAGCCATCAATTGTTGAAAGTCGTAATTGACTTCAAAATTGAAATCTACGATTCGCGTAGATAGATTTAGACTATTAATTTGCTCAAAACCGATTAAGGGTGAATGAGAAATTAATGTTTAAAGTCAGCCCAAAATAACATTTATTATTCATTAATAAAGTGCATGGGAGAATAGTCCCACATCGGAAATTCTCGATGTGTATTCTCTACTTATTAATGAAGATGTGTTAATGGAGTTAACACAAAAATAAAAGGACAGGTTACCCCTTAGCCCAGGGCGAGCAGGTGCTCGCACCTGTGAGCCCGCCACCCGCCACGTGCGCAATGGGCGCTTTGTAGGCGCACTTTGCACTTCGCAAAGTAACGATTTGATGGCTTGGGATTAGACTTGATCTGAAGCATCGAATCAATGGATCCAGATTCGATGGCCGATGACAATAGGCGGGATCTGAGGGTCACAACTCCTCAGATCTGATGGATGATATTGAAGTGGGCTTGGTGAAGGGTTACAACCCTTCAGAATGGATGATCTAGATCGATCCAGCCCAAGGAACACATCCACTCACCCAAAGGACAATCAACCTCTTCATTCAGTATAAATAGAACCCTCCAGATGATGGAAAATTGACTCAATCACTCAATCCTCTCTTCTCTTCCTCAAGCATTCATCTCATCTTGTGAATTCAAGAGTCCAAGAAGTCTACTAAAAGGTTTGCTGGTCTCGGAAGTCGGAGTGCTACGATTCCGAGACGTTCGTCGTCGTTGTATCTTGGGAACGAATTGCAACAATCCGTTAAGCACCGTAGCGGAGCAATATCGTTTACGGAGATAGTGTCGAACACTAGCCTCGACGATCAGTTTGCATACTCCAGAAGCTACCCGGGGGACAACAGTCGTAAACGATATTTCCTGCAAACTGATATGGCTACCAACGACATTCCGACGGCCGTTCCGACCGCCATTCCGACAACCATTCCGCACGGAGAAAAGCCGGAGAAATTCATCGGAACCGACTTCAAAAGATGGCAGCAGAAGATGTTGTTTTATCTAACAACGCTAAACCTTGTACGATTTTTGCACGAAGACACGCCAGCTGCTACGGAAGGTAGTAAGGCTGCTAGCGATGCGTGGTCTCACGGAGATTTTTTGTGCCGCAATTATATACTCAACGCCTTGGACAACACGTTATATAACGTATATTGTTCTCTGGAGACGGCGAAATCTTTGTGGGAATCCCTTGAGAAGAAATACAAGACCGAAAATGCTGGATTGAAGAAATTCATCGTCGGTCGGTTTTTGGATTTTAAGATGGTGGACTCAAAAAGCGTCTCATCTCAAGTCCAAGATATGCAATTAATACTGCATGATCTGGACGCCGAAGGAATGAAGCCGAACGAGACATTCGCAGTTGCTGCGGTAATTGAGAAGCTCCCTCCGTCATGGAAAGATTTCAAGAATTACCTAAAGCACAAGCAAAAGGAGATAGGGCTGCAAGACCTGATCCTGAGGCTACGAATAGAGGAGGATAATCGAAAGTTATCCGACTCCAGAGGAACCAAACGGACTATAGATGAAATGTCCAACCTGGTCGAGCCGAACGCCAAAAAGCTGAAGTAGTTCAAAAAGAAGGCTCAAGCAAAGAAGTTCAAAGGCTCCTGCTACAACTGTGGAAAGGCAGGACACCTATCCAAGGACTGCAGACGCCCAAAGAAGCCAACCAAGGGGCCAAAGGATGTTGTGAATCATGTCGCAACCTCTCTTGAGGACTTGGTGTTAGAGTGTATACTAAAAGCCTAGCTTTTGGTATAAACATTTATCTAGAAATAAGAATCACATTGGTCAAATGTCTACATTTGTGATAAATGTAGTTGTTCAATTAATTTATATTGTAGATAACATGGTGTGTGGTGTCACACACAGAGGATCATGTTATCAGTACCTTATAAATTATAAACAGTAGCTCACGACCAAGATGGAAAGGAACAAACCATTTGAAGGTCGTAGTGTAATTAGGTATTAGTTTATCTTAACTATATAATTACACTAGTACACTTAGAGTGTATTGAGTAGGACCATTAGAGGTCGTTTCATTTATACTGACTTTATAAAGAAACAAAGACCTCAGTTATTATGGAAGTGTGTGCTCTTAATCCTAATATAATAACAAGCACATATATTTGATATTTATTTCTTTAATTTGTCAATGGGTGAGATTTAGTTCGATGAATCAATAAGTCCGATAAGTTGGGAAATGATATCACTTATAGTGTGTGTTGTTGTTTATAGAAGGAAACTGTGTCCTAGAGATACTAGGTTGAGAATGTCCCCAAGAGGAGCTCAAAAGGATTGTCATGTTAAACCCTGCAGGTGGACTTAGTCCGACATGACGATGAAGATGAGTGGTACTACTCTTGGAGCTAGATATTAATTAAGTGAGTTGTCAGTAACTTACTTAATTAGTGGACATTTGTTATCTTAAACACAGGGAGACTAACACACTCATAATAAGAAGGAGCCCAAAAATATAATTTGGGATTGGTGCGGTAGTTCAATAATAATTCTCTAGTGGAATGAATTATTATTGATAAAATTAAGTTGTGTGTTCGGGGCGAACACGGGATGCTTAATTTTATCGGGAGACCAAAACCAATTCCTCCTCTTGGTCCCTATCGTAGCCTCTTAATTATAGAGTACTATACCCACCTATACTCACCTTCTTACCCATTCTATAGGGGGCCGGCCAAGCTAGCTTGGAGACCAAGCTAGGGCCGGCCATGTTTTGGTTCATGGGTGAATTCATGTGGCCGACCCTAGCTTGAACTCAAGCTTAGGTGGCCGGCCCTATTAAAATAAAAAGGAATTTTATTTTTAATTTTTTTTTTCATGTGGATAACATGATTTAAAAGAGAGTTTAAAAATTTAAATCTTTCCTTTTATAAGATTCTACAAAAGATTAAGAGAAGAGTTAAATCTCTTTCCTTATTTGTAGATTAAAAGGTTAATTTTAATTTTGGTAAAAACTTTCCTTTTAATCATGTTCATGATTTAAAAGAGAGTTTAAAAATTAAATATCTCTTTTATAAAGCTTCTACAAGGATTAAGAAAAGATTAGATATCTTTCCTTATTTGTAGATTGGAAGAGATTTTAATTTTTAAAGATAACTTTCTTTTTATCCACATGTTTAAAAGAAATATTTTAATTTATAAAATTTCCTTTTTATTGACCATCATGAAGGGAAAATTATTAGAGAAATTTTTTATAAAATTTCCGGAAACAAATTAGGAAAGTTTTAATTCTTGATTGAATTAAATTTCCCTTGCTTGGTTTAAAGTGGCCGGCCACATTGTTGATGAGAAAAAAAATTATTTTTAATTAAATAAATTTTCCTTATCAATGGCAAAAGAATTAAGGAAATTTTTATTTAAATTTCCTTATTTTCCAAAACCAAAGATTATAAAAGAGAGGGTAGAGGTGCCTTCATTGAAAATAACTCTATTATTTTTCCTCTCTCTTTTTCTTCCTTGGTGTGGCCGGCCATCCTCTCCTCCTTTCTTCTCTTTGATGGCTGAACCTCATCCTTCTTGTGGAGACTCATATGGTGGCCGGATCAAGTTTAGAGAAGAAGAAGAAGAATGAGAGAAAGAAAGCTTTGTTTCTAGCATCCCTTGGAGCATGGTGGTGGTGGCCGAACCTCTTCATCCTAGAAGAAGTTTTGATGGCCGAAACTTGCAAGGAAGAAGAAGGTGCTTGGTGGTTCTCATCTCGGAAGATCGTTGCCCACACAACGTCCGAGGTTAGAAGAGGAATACGGTAGAAGATCAAGAGGTTTTTCTAAAAGGTATAACTAGTAATTTTTCTTTCCGCATCATACTAGTTATTTTTGGAAATAATACTAAATACAAGAGGCATACGATTCTAGAGTTTCGAATTTGTTTTCGATATAGTATTCTTTTGTTTTTCTTTTCCTTGTGATTTGATTGTTCTTTTCGGTTAACCTAAAGTTATTTTAGGAAATTAAATATTAGCTTTCTATAAAAGGTTTTATCTAGTCGGTGGTGGTTGCTCCCATATCCAAGAAGGCCATGTGCCTCGCCACGTCAGTACTGGGAACCAATTATGGAAATTAATATTTAATGGAATTAATAACTTAAGGTGACTTGGGTCGAACGTGTTAAGTTCCGCAGGAGATCCAAGTCAAAACCTAAAAGAACAAATAGATTAAGTTTTGGATCAAACGTGTTAAGTTCCGCAGGCGATCCAAAATTTAATTTAAAAGAACACATGGTAGCTAGGAAAAGGTTCAGACCTTTGTACAAAATTTTGTACAATGGAACCTCTAGGCTTTCCGTGTAGCAACCAATACTTGGATCTCACTGCGGTTGTATTTGAAGCCAACTTGGTGGTTACCAACCCGAAGCAGTGATTCATTGATACTGGAGCAACTCGTCATATCTGTTCCGATAAAGCGATGTTCTCCAAGTATACTCCAATAAATGGCAGGAAGCTCTATATGGGTAATTCCACGACGTCGCCAATTGTTGGACTAGGAAAGGTTGTTCTGAAGATGACGTCCGGAAAGGAGCTAACACTCATTGATGTACTCCATGTTTCCGACATCAGTAAGAACCTAGTTTCTGGAGCGGCATTGGTCAAGGCCGGATTTAGGCTAGTGTTCCAGTCAGACAACTTTGTACTTACGAAGAATGGTGTCTTCGTAGGAAAGGGGTACCTAGAAAAGGGTCTATTCAAAATGGTTGTAATGCCTGTACTCCGAAATTTTGATGGTAATAAAATAAATGCTTCCAGCTATGTTGTTGAGTGTTTTAATTTATGACATGATCGACTCGGACATGTGAATAATAATACTCTTAAACGTCTCATCAAATTAAATTTATTACCAAACGTCAATGTTGACGGAACACACAAATGTGAAGTGTGCGTGGAAGCGAAAATGACGAAACTACCTTTTCATTCGGTGGAAAGGACAACAACTCCTCTAGAGTTAATACATAGTGATCTATGTGACTTGAAATTTGTGCAAACTAGAGGAGGTAAAAAATATTTTATTACTTTTATCGATGACTGCACAAAGTTCTGTTATGTCTTTCTTTTAAGAAGTAAAGACGAAGCCCTAGAGGCGTTCAGAACCTATAAAACAGAAGTTGAAAACCAACTTGACAAACGAATTAAAATAATTCGAAGCGATAGAGGTGGAGAATATGGTGCACCATTTGATGAATTTTGTACAGAATCTGACATTATCCATCAAACAACGGCGCCTTACTCACCTCAATCAAACGGTGTTGCCGAACGTAAAAATTGGACACTAAAAGAAATGATGAATGCCTTGTTGATAAATTCAGGCTTACCTCAAAACTTGTGGGGGGAAGCAATATTATCGGCAAATCACATTCTCAACAGAATCCCTCATAAGAAAAATGATAAAACTCCATATGAACTATGGAAAGGCCGTGAGCCATCGTACAAATACCTGAAAGTGTGGGGGTGCTTGGCAAAGGTCGAAGTACCTAAACCAAAGCAAGTAAAGATCGGACCTAAAACGTTCGATGCGATATTTGTCGGATATGCCCATAATAGTAGTGCATATCATTTCCTAGTTCACAAATCAGACATTCCTGATATACATGTGGGAACAACCATAGAATCTCGGAATGCGATATTCTTTGAAAACGTATTCCCAAATAAAAAGGGAAACGTTGAAAGTGATAACAACGGAAGTTCAAACAAAAATGACGTTACCGAACTTAGCTGTTATAAAAGGACTATTGACGATCAAAGTGAAGAGCCACGTCGTAGCAAACGGGCTAGAGTTGAGAAATCGTTCGGGCCGATTTCATGACTTTCATGTCGAAATGGAACCAAGAACATTAAGTGAAGCTCTCTAGACCCGATGCTCCAATGTGGAAAGAAGTCATCAATAGTGAAATTGAGTCTATCATGAATAATCATACTTGGGAATTAGTAGACCTTCCTTCTGGTAATAAACCATTAGGTTGTAAGTGGATACTAAAACGTAAGTATAAAGCTGATGGATCAATTGACAAGTATAAGGCCAGACTTGTAGCCAAGGGGTACAAGCAAGAGAAAGACCTTAATTACTTCGATACATACTCACCGGTGACAAGGATTACGTCCATACGAGTGCTAATAGCCATTGCAGCACTGTATGACCTTGAAATACATCAAATGGATGTTAAGACTGCGTTCTTAAATGGTGAGTTGGAAGAAGAAATTTATATGGAGCAACCCGAAGGGTTCATGGCTCCTGGAAATGAGAAAAAGGTGTGTCAACTTGTTAAGTCGTTGTACGGACTTAAGCAAGCGCCTAAACAATGGCACGAAAAATTTGACAAAGTAATGCTGTCAAACGAATTCAGAATAAATGAATGTGACAAATGCATTTATGTCAAGAACACACCTGAAGCCTATGTAATTGTCTGTCTATACGTAGACGACATGCTAATAATGGGCAGTAATCATGATGTAATCATGACTACAAAGAAAATGTTGACCAGAAATTTTGATATGAAAGATATGGGTCAGGCAGATATTATATTGGGAATTAAAATTTTCAGGACATCAGAAGGGATAGTTTTAACACAATCCCATTATGTAGAATCTGTATTGAAAAAATTCAATGCGTACGATCTCTCTATAGTGAAAACACCTATGGATCTAAGTCAACACTTAGCGAAAAACCATGGTGAGACCATATCGCAGTTGGAATATTCTCGGATAATAGGCAGTTTGATGTATCTCACAAACTGCACACGTCCGGATATTGCCTGTACGGTCAACAAACTGAGTCGTTTTACGAGTAATCCAAACGACACCCATTGGAAAGCATTGATGCGAGTTCTCAGATATTTGAAATATACTATGAACTATGGATTACATTATGGAAAATATCCCGCTGTGTTGGAAGGATATTGTGATGCTAATTGGATATCAGATACAAAAGACTCCAAATCCACTAGTGGATACGTATTCACGATCAGTGGGGGAGCAGTATCTTGGAAATCCACTAAGCAGACTTGCATTGCTCGGTCAACTATGGAATCCGAGTTTATAGCACTAGACAAAGCAGCTGAGGAAGTTGAATGGCTGCGGAATTTCTTGGAAGATATTCCTAGCTGGGTGAAACCTGTGTCTGCCATACTAATCCACTGTGATAGTCAATCGGCGATTGGAAGGGCACAGAGTAATATGTATAATGGGAAGTCACGACATATACGTCGTAGACATAATACCATTAGGCAGTTGATCTCGAATGGAGTGATTGCAATCGACTATGTTAAGTCCAAAGATAATTTGGCAGATCCTCTAACGAAGGGGTTGAGTCGAGATCAAGTATACTGCTCATCAAGAGGAATGAGATTAAAAAATCTACAACTAAAAACGACTGTTGTCACGCCCCCAGAAGAGTCCCTGTCCGAGAAAATTTCGGCAGCATCTCCCCTGTACGGCGGACAATCAAAAATTTCTACAAGCACTAAATACTCAGCCACAGGCGGCTGGAATCATAACAATAATAAAAATCAATCACCACGAAGTTTATATATATATTCAGCCTCTGGCTGACACAACCACGCAGTAATAATACTCTGACTCAAAAACCACCCTACTCAACTACACTCGTAAAGCTCAAAACCGACGAACTCACCTCTTCTGCCAACCAGGCAGGCATGTAGTAGAATAAAAACCAAATCCAAATCCATCGATATAATAAAATCTATATCATGTCCATAAGCAAATAAATCCAGAACATAACGAGTTCAAACAGTTAAAACGGAAAGAAACCAAAGAAAACCAAACATATCCTGGAGGTCTGCAGGACCAGCACTACGTGCAGTGAGGACTAGCGACTGGAACTCCCTCCTGACAGCATCAACCTGAAAATATCAACAATGGAGGCGGGGTGAGTCCAACACTCAGCAGGTACAGTTGATATGCAAAGTAAAGAAACAACACCTAGCACTAATCATGCGTACAGTCTCCTGATAAGAAAGATAAGAATGCATCTGAAATAAACAGGAGAATACTGTACTAACCAGGTCCTGAGTATAAGGTCAAGCAGTTTGAGGAATAAGGAAATCAGATGCATGTCAAACATAGGTATCCAAACAATATGCAATATAAATGCAGCAAACACAAACACAAGCAATAAATGCATCATACATATGATGCCAATGATGCGTCTCGGTCACGACGCCGGTCGATCATCTCATACAAAAGTGAGGCCGAGTGGGTAGGGCTGTGACAACCTGCACTCTGTCGTCACTACTCCCGATGAGTGACCGAGTGGACGGGATCTTGTCGAGTACACCTATCCTCCTACCCCAAATCATAGATGGGGAGCGCAATGCTCTCAACTCCGTACTCAAAGACGGGAGGAATCCTGCCGGATAACACGTTGTGTCACACTACCCATGAGCGGACCAACGGTGCCTAACAGAGTCCCTGCTGCAACACACTCAGCCTGAATCGACCACTAACCCATGAGTGGTGGTGTGTGCAGATCCATGTAACTGGCGATGTGCTCAACAATAATGGAGCGGACTATCGCACAGCATGCAATCATGCAAATGGTGCATGGCACTAACCACAAGAATATCCTGACCTAATCCACATATATATAAAAATGCATCAAAGGTCAACGAATCCAAAACAATCCAAAGGTATACAGAAGGTATAAAACCTAGGTCCTGAACATGGTCAAGCATGGCATATCACTACCCCTATAAGCATGTATAAACAGGTAAAATATACCTGAAATGCAAAACCAATCAATCAATCAAGCATGTAAGATTTGGGTAGTGATTAACCGTAACAGATAAGAAACACAATTAATACAACGTGTTAATTTAATTACTAAGCATATCAAATGACATAAGTCAAAAGTACCCGCCTCCAATCGAAATGGTCCAATACGCTAATCGAGATACCCGTCGAGACACCGTCTCAAATCAAAGTCCTGTATCACCAATATATACATTTTTATTTAGCCAATATCCAAATGAAATAGCTAAATAAAAATCTTTAACACTTAAAATAGGGCAAACCCTAATTAACACATAATATAAACCTAATTCTATTTACACATATACAACTAATTACGAAATCCATTTTCTACACCTCACCTCAATTCACTGCCTCCTATTGATCAACAACAAGGATCGTGGCTGCAGGACACAGAATGTCTGCTGGACTAAAAATACTCCACAACAAGACCAAAAACCAAGTATTTTACCTTGATTTCTTAGCAACTGCTGGATGGATTTGTTGCCGGATCAGGCTGCCGGCTACTGCAAACCAATGGAGGTTGCTACAAGTTCGCGTCGAAGCAACCGAATACCCTCTGAAATCACAGATCATAACCTAGGGCACGACACTGGTGAGGAAGATCCCTGCGATCGCCGGCTGCTCAAGCAAGGAACAAGACAGTGGTCGGCAGTGGCGTCGGAGCCGACTAGGGCACTCGAGATGGAGGAAAGCTCGGCTTTGATGTGAGGTGATCGGAGATAGGCGGCAGCGCTGGGTCGAACCTAGTGGCCGGCGATGTCTCGGAAAGAAGAAAGGAGGGGGTCGCGGTGGCCGGCGCTGCTTCGGTCCAGAGAGAGCAGCGACAAGGGATCGGCGGAGTCGGCAGAAGCATAGAGAGAAGGAACACAGAGAGAAGAAGAAGGTCGGCTTCTCCCTTGGTCCGGCTTAGGCACGAGTGGGATAGGCGGTTGGTGCTCCGGCGGTTAGGGCTCAGAGAGGGTGCGGCGGCGTCGGGGAGAAAAGGGAAGAGATGCGGGGAATGGCTCGGGTTCGGCGACAAAAAGAAAGAAATAAAGAAAATAAAAAGGAAAAAGGATATATAAATATAATCTTTTCCTCGCTTAAATCGGGTAGCCTAAACAGGTTTTTCCCCCGGCCCCGTTTTTATCCCCGTTTACTCGTCTGTACGAGCTCCGAAAAATTCCCGAAAAATGTCCAAAAATTCCAGAAAATTCCTTTATTAATAATCGTCATTTTTCTGGTATTTTACATTCTCCCCCACTAATAAAAATTTGGTCCCCAAATTTCGTTATCTACCATCAGCAAGTACAAACAACAGATATAGAGTATAAATGCTGAACGGTAAATAAATCACATACCTCAAGTGAAAAGATGGGGATATCGAGCTCGGATAGTGTCCTCGAGCTCCCAAGTAGCCTCCTCGTCCGAATGATGCTGCCATCCGACTTTAACCAGCCGGATGGTCTTGTTCCGCAACTGACGCTCCTTCCGGTCGAGAATCCGTACCGGAACCTCCTCATAGGTAGCATCAGGCTGAAGGGGAACTGGAATATCTGTCAGCACATGCGTCGGATCGGGCACGTATCTCCTCAGCATGGATACATGAAATACATCGTGCACGCCTAACAGGGACGGTGGTAGTGCCAGTCGGTAAGCTACTGCTCCGATCCTCTCCAAGATCACGAAGGGACCAATGTACCGTGGAGCTAGCTTACCTCTGAGGCCAAATCTCTTCACCCCTTTCGTGGGTGAAACTCGTAGAAATACATGGTCGCCAACAGAGAACTCTAGTGGTCTGCGTCTCCGATCAGCATAACTCTTCTGGCGATCCTGCGCCTCTGACATCCTCCGTCTGATAGTACGGACCAACTCTGCATCCTGCTGAACCCTATGAGGTCCCAACAACTGAGCCTCTCCAACCTCATCCCAAAGGACGGGTGTCCGACAAGGTCTACCATACAACGCCTCAAACGGTGCCATCTGGATAGCCGAATGGAAGCTGTTGTTGTAGGCAAACTCTACTAACGGCAGATGGTCCTCCCAACTGCCTCCGAAATCCATAACACATGACCTCAGCAGGTCCTCTAAAGTCTGAATGGTCCGCTCTGACTGTCCATCTGTCTGTGGATGGGAAGCTGTACTGAAACGGAGCTGTGTGCCCAAGGCCTGCTGCAGACTCTGCCAGAAACGAGACTTGAACCGGGGATCTCTATCCGAAATGATACTCAATGGAACACCATGTAGTCTGATAATCTCTCAGCAATACAGATCTGTCAATCGATCCAGGGAATCAGTCCTCCGAATCGCTAAGAAGTGCGCTGATTTGGTTAATCGATCAACGATTACCCAAATCGCGTCATGACCTCGTCGTGTACTCGGCAACCCTACCACAAAGTCCATGGTAATGTGATCCCACTTCCACTCAGGAATAGGAATCCGCTGAAGTAATCCTGCAGGTCTCTAGTGTTCAGCCTTCACCTGCTGACAAACAAGACATCTAGCTACGAAATCCGCGATGTCTTTCTTCATACCGTTCCACCAATAGGAACGTCTCAAGTCTCGATACATACGGGTCCCGCCTGGATGGATCGCAAATCGAGAACGGTGTGCCTCCTGAAGTAGCTCCTGTAAGACCGGATGAGACTGAGGTACGCATAATCTGCCTCGGAAGAATATAATACCCTCCTCGTCTCGTGTAAACTCGGTCTGCTGCCCGGAAGCTATCTGACTGCTAATAAACTGCAAATGCTGATCACTGGCCTGTGCCTCTCGGATCCTCGTCCTGATCGACGACTGAGCAACCATGGTAACCAGAATACCCTGCTCTGTCGGTCCCTGCTCCTCAAGATCTAACTCCGAGAAACTCTGAATCAAGTCCGTGACTGAAGTCCGGTGGCAAGCTAAAGTCCCTCTGGACTTCCTGCTGAGTGCATCTGCAACCACATTAGCTTTCCCCGGGTGATAGCTAATGGTACAATCATAGTCCTTCAGGAACTCCATCCATCTCCTCTGTCGGAGATTAAGCTCCTTCTGAGTAAAAATATATTTGAGACTCTTATGATCAGTGAGAATCTCAAATGTGATACCGTATAAATGATGACGCCAAAGCTTCAGAGCAAAGATGATGGCAGCTAACTCCAAGTCATGAACTGGGTAGTTCTTCTCATGCTCCTTCGGTGACGAGAAGCATAAGAGACTACCTGCCGTGCTACATCGAACAGCGCCCAAACCACGAGACGCGTCGGTGTAAAGTACAAATCCATCCTCTCCGGAAGGTAAAACCAAAACCGGGCCGACACTAATCTTCCCGGAAAGCTGGTCTCGCAATCCTCGGACCATATGAACTTCACGCCTTTCCGGGTAAGACGTGTCGGTGGCAGCAATATGCGAGAAGCCCTCGACAAAGCGTCGGTAATATCCGGCCAATCCCGGATCTCTGAGCCGACTTGCCCAGCCGGTGACGCCTCGATCTTCGAGGATCAAGTGAAATACCTCTGCTAGAAACCACGTGTCCCGAAAACCGATGAGGATAGCGAATGCACACTTGCGAACTTGCGTCTGGTGATGTCGTCGAAGAATCTCCAAGATCGTGCGAAGATCTTGTGCATGCTCCTCCTCGGGCGAGTAGACCAATATGTCATCAATGAAAACGATAACAAACTGATCCGGATACTCGAAATATGCGGTTTATCAAGTCCATAAACACCGGAGCATTGGTAAGCCAAATGGCATTACCAAAACTCATAATGACCGTATCCGATGCGAAAATCTTACGAATATCGAGTCTCGACCCTCGGTGATGATATCCGGATCGTAGATCAATCTTAGAATATGATGATGTACCTCCGAGCTGATCAAACAAATCCTCAATCCGTGGTAATGGATATTTATTTCTGATCCGCTGTCTGTAGTCAATACATAACCTCATGGTGCCGTCTTTCTTCTTGACAAATAGAACTGGAGAACCCCATGGTGAAACACTAGGGCGAATGAATCCTCTGTCTAAAAGCTCCTGGAGTTGAACCTTCAGCTCGTTCAACTCTTTTGGTGCCATACGATACGGAGCTTTCGATGTCGGCGCAGTTCCCGGAATAAGCTCAATAGCAAACTCCACTGGCCTTCTGGGAGGCAAACCTGGCAGCTCCTCTGGAAATACATCTGGGTATTCCCGGACAACAGGAACGTCGGCTGTCTTCAGTACTAATCAGCGATAATAGAAAACCATGACAGCCGTGAGACGGCAACTTCTACACCGAATCGCGAAATAATCGAGATGCCGTCGTCTCGATGCGGTGAAACTCCACGAGGGCGGAAGGTGACCACCCTCGTCTGGCAATCAACGGTAGCATGATATACTGATAGCCAATCCATACCAAGAATGATATCAAACTCGACCATCTCCAATACTAGAAGATCTACCGTAAGTATCATGTTGCCAAAATCTAACGGGCAACCTCTGATCTCCTGGGTGACGTCTAAAGTATCACCGGACGGTAGGGAGACAGTCAATCGTCGCAACCTAACAGTAGGTAATCTACCAATCTCCCGCATAAAGGTACGGGATATAAAAGAGTGCGAACTACCAGTATCAATCAAAATATCAGCAGTAAATGCATAAATGGAAATCGTACCGCGGAAAACGGATCCGTCGGCCCGCTGAGCATCCTCTCTGGTAATAGCATGAACACGACCAGTCTCTGGCGGAGGAGGAGGTGGTAATGCTGCCAGCGGCTGCTGCGGCTGGGCAGAAGCCTGCCACTGAGGCGCTGCTGGACTATGTGCCAGATAAGACTGAGAGGATGGTGACTGATACTGTGCAGCTGGCTGGAACTGAGTCTGATACTGCCCCTGAGTCGGATAATAAGGTCCTGGAGCAAAACTCTGGGGTGCTACAGAAGCACTGGAGTACTCCTGTCCAAGCATGCCAAATGCTGCTGCGGAGGGAGCTGCTCCCTGCTGACGCTGTGAAGATTGGGCTTTCTGCCCTCCTCGATGTTGGTTGCTACTCGGAAAACCTAGAGGTTCCACTGTACAAAAAGTTTGTACAAAGGTCTGAACCTTTTCCTAGCTACCATGTGTTCTTTTAAATTAAATTTTGGATCGCCTGCGGAACTTAACACGTTTGATCCAAAACTTAATCTATTCGTTCTTTTAGGTTTTGACTTGGGTCTCCTGCGGAACTTAACACGTTCGACCCAAATCACCTTAAGTTATTAATTCCATTAAATATTAATTTCCATAATTGGTTCCCAGTACTGACGTGGCGAGGCACATGACCTTCTTGGATATGGGAGCAACCACTACCGACTAGACAAAACCTTTTATGGAAAGCTAATATTTAATTTCCTAAAATAACTTTAGGTTAACCGAAAAGAACAATCAAATCACAAGAAAAAAAAAACAAAAGAACACAACATCGAAAAACATATTCGAAATACTAGAATCGCATGCCTCTTGTATTTGGTATTATTTTCAAAAATAACTAGTATGATGCGGAAAGAAAAATTACTAGTTATACCTTTTAGAAAGACCTCTTGATCTTCTACCGTATTCCTCTTCTAACCTCGGACGTTGTGTGGGCAACGATCTTACGAGATGAGAAACCACCAAGCACCTTCTTCTCCTCCTAGCTAGGTTCGGCCAACACAAAGAAGCTTCACCAAGGACGAAGAACAAAACACCAACCAAGCTCCAAGGAATACAAGCTTTCTCTCCTTCTTCTTCTTCTTCTCCAAGTAGTATCCGGCCACCACAAGAGCTCCAAGCCAATAGAGAAGGTTCGGCCACCACCAAGAGAAAGAGAGGAAGAGAGGTTGGCCGGCCACAACACCAAGGAAAAGAGGGAGAGAAATAATAGAGGTTGTTCACTCATGAAGCCTTCTCTACCCCCTCTTTTATAATCCTTGGTCTTGGCAAATAAGGAAATTTAATTAAAAACTTTCTTAATTCTTTTGCCATGAAAAAGAAAAATTTATTTAATTAAAACAATTTTCCTTTTCTCAATTTACATGGCCGGCCACACCAAAGCTACAAACAAGGAGAGTTTTAATTAATTAAAACTTCCTAATTTGTCTCCAGAAATTTATAAAATTTCTTCAATAATTTAATCCCTTCATGATTGGTTTATAAAAAGGAAATTTAATAAATTAAAATCTTTCTTTTAAACATGTGGATAAAAAGAAAGTTATCTCTAAAAATTAAAATCTCTTTTAATCTACAAATAAGGAAAGATATCAAATCTTTTCTCAATCTTTTGTAGAAACTAATAAAAGAGAATTATTAATTTTTAAACTTTCTTTTAAATCATGAACATGGTTAAAAAGGAAAGTTTTCTTAAAATTTAAAATCATCCTTTAATCAACAAATAAGGAAAGATTTCAAATTTTAAACTCTCTTTTAAACATGTAGATGATTTACAAATAAGGAAAGTTTTTACCAAAAATTAAAACCATCCTTTTAATTTACAAATAAGGAAAGAGATTAATCTCTTCTCTTAATCTTTTGTAGAAAGTTATAAAAGGAAATTTTTAATTTTTAAAATCTCTTTTAAAATCATGATATCCACATAAGAAATAATTTTAATAAAAATCTTTTTAATATTCTAGTGGCCGGCCACCTAAGCTTGAGACCCAAGCTTTGGCCGGCCACCTACTTGACTCATCCACTTGGTCTTGGCCGGCCCTAGCTTGGGTTCCAAGCTAGCTTGGCCGACCCCATTGGATGGGTAAGAAGGTGGGTATGCGGTGGGTATAAATCTATATATACTAGAGGCTACGATAGGGACCGAGAGGAGGAATTGGTTTTGGTCTCCCGATGAAATTAAGCATCCCGTGTTCGCCCCGAACACACAACTTAATTTCATCAATAATAATTCATTCCACTAAAGAACTATTATTGAACTACCGCACAATCCCAAATTACATTTTAGGCTCCTTCTTATTATGAGTGTGTTAGTCTCCCTGTGTTTAAGATAACAAATGTCCACTAATTAAGTAAGTTACTGACAACTCACTTAATTAATATCTAGCTCCAAGAGTAGTACCACTCAACTTCATCGTCATGTCGGACTATGTCCACCTGCAGAGTTTAACATGACAATCCTTATGAGCTCCTCTTGGGGACATTCTCAACCTAGATCACTAGGACACAGTTTCCTTCTATAATCAACAACACACACTATAAGTGATATCATTTCCCAACTTATCGGGCTTATTGATTCATCGAACTAAATCTCACCCATTGATAAATTAAAGAAATAAATATCAAATATATGTGCTTGTTATTATATTAGGATTAAGAGCACACACTTCCATAATAATCAAGTCTTTGTTTCTTTATAAAGTCAGTATAAAAGAAACGACCTCTAATGGTCCTACTCAATACACTCTAAGTGTACTAGTGTAATTATATAGTTAAGATAAACTAATTCCTAATTACACTACGACCTTCCAATGGTTTGTTCCTTTCCATTATGGTCGTGAGCTACTGTTTATAATTTATAAGGTACTGATAACATGATCCTCTGTGTGTGACACCACACACCATGTTATCTACAATATAAATTAATTGAACAACTTCATTTATCATAAATGTAGACATTTGACCAATGTGATTCTTATTTCTAGATAAATGTTTATACCAAAAGCTAGACTTTTAGTATACACTCTAACAATCTCCCACTTATACTAAAAGACTAAGCTGCCATATCTGCTGCCATACATCTGATTCCCAACCCTTCAACATGTCCATCAAAAGCTCTCGCCTTAAGGACCTTAGTGAAAAGATCTATAGGTCATCATCTGATGCATTCTAGGCAGCAACAACTTCTCCTCGTTTATACGATTTCTCGTATTGGGTGGTACTTGCGCTCTATTGTGTTTACTTGCCTTATAGACTTATGGTTTCTTCGAGTTTACTACTGCACCAACATTATTACAATAAATTGTAATAATCTTTGGACAAACCAGAAATCATATCTAAGTCTATCTTGAGGTTATTGAGTCATTCAGCTTTTATGGCTACCTCAGAGGCTTGCCATATACTAAGCTTCTATGGTGGAGTCCAGAAAAACACCTATGCTTATCACTCTTCCATAGTTATGACTTTACCTCCTAAAGTAAACACAAAACCCCGAGGTTGACTTATTATTGTCCCTATCCGATTGGAAGTCAAAATCCATGTAACTCACAAGGACCAAACTAACTGCCTTGTAAGCTAGCATATAATCTCTAGTGCCTTTAAGGTACTTCAATATATGCTTTACTGCAGTCCACTGTCCTTGTCCTGGGTTACTTTGATATCTGCTAACTATGCCCTTGGCAAAACAGATTTCTGATCTCGTGCATAGCATACATTAGGCTTCCGACAGCCGAAGCATAAAGAACTGCCTTTATTTCCTTTATCTCCTTTGATGTTTACAGAGACATATCTTTAGATAAAGTTACTCCTGTTAGGACCAAAAGTAGCTAGAGGGGGGGGGGGGGTGAATAGCTCGTCGCGTTCGCTCGGTGCTCTTCGTTGCTTGTTTCTTCTTGGATGTGCAGCGGAAAATACAGAAACAAACACAAACACGCTAACACTAGGATTTTACTTGGTATCCACCTCACAAGAGGTGACTAATCCAAGGATCCACACCAACGCACACACCCTCCACTATGAATAACACTCCTTTATGGTAACTACCAAAGGCGGAGAAGCCCTACAACACTCTCAATACAAGAAGAAGAAAGGGAAATACAAGTTAAGCAAAAGCTTACAAGATGTGCCGTAAAAACCCTAACCCTAACTTCTTCCTCTTGCAATAGATCCGCCTCTTGACTTGGAAAGCCTCCAAGAACCTTCAAGAACTAGCGATCACGTGCTTGTAGAGAGTCGTGGAGGAGAATGAATCGAGAAGAGCTCGTAAAGAGATTGCCGAAGACCACGCTCGCCTGCGGCTTTAAACACGCAACGGTTGGATCCCGATCGATTCAAATGTTCCGAATCGAGAGGCTGGATCGATCCACGGATCGATCCGAGCGCCTGTGATAAGCGCTGGATCGATCCACGGATCGATCCGGCTATTCCAATCGATCCGTCGATCGGTGATACAGTAGCCACCTGAATCGATCCACGGATCGATCCGGAAGCTTTCTGAGGAATCTGATCGATCCACCGATCGATCCACTGGATCGATCCACGGATCGATCCAGACTTGGTTTTTGCCCAAACCAAGTCCCAAACCTCTAACCAACATCCGGTCAACCTTGACTGTTGGTACATCATGCCTCGCATCCGGTCACTCCTTGACCTGCCAGACTCCCCACCAAGTGTCCGGTCAATCCCTTTGACCCACTTGGACTTTTACTCGTCGTGCCAAGTATCCGGTCACTCCATTGACCTACTTGGACTTCCACCAGATGTCTGGTCAACCTTGACCCATCTGGACTTCCTTCCTTGCCAAGTATCCAGTCAATCCTTTGACCTACTTGGACTTCCCAACACCAGATGTCCGATCATCCTTGATCCATCTGGATTTCCTTCCTTGCCTGGCTTCACTCACCAGGACTTTCACCTAGCTTCACTCACTAGGGTTTTCCATCTGCCTAGCTTCACTCACTAGGACTTTCACCTAGCTTCACTCACTAGGACTTTCTTCTGCCTGGCTTCACTCACCAGGACTTTTCTTCTGCCTGGCTTCACTCACCAGGACTTTTCCATCTGCCTAACATTCCAGTTAGGACTTCCCAGTCAAGTATCCAGTCAACCTTGACCTACTTGACTCTTCTTCAATCAATATCTTATTGTCAAACATCTAAACCCAAACCAAGACTCAGCTTGGTTACCCAGGTCAACCTTGACCTGAGGGATATTGCACCAACAACTCCATGCTGAAAAGGTAAGAAACCTTTCTTGGAGTTTTGCATGCTTTAAAACGAGCAAGGATTTTTCCGATGTATGAAGCTTGGGATAAGTAAAATATTTTTTCCTTGCGATCCCTTATTACTTTGATCTCAAGAATATATACATTCTCCCAAGTCCTTTATATCGAATTGTATGGACAACCATACCCTTACTTCTGACAACATTTTGATATTGTTTCCAACTACCAAAAATGTTATCTACATATAGTACAAGAAATACCACCACGCTTCCATCACACCTTTTGTATACACAAGACTTATCCGGTTACTAAATCCATAGATCTGGATTACTTTGATAAACCGGATGTTCCAAGACCTTGAAGCTTTGCCTCAGTCCATAGACTGATTGAGCTTGCACACAAGATGCTCTTAGCCCTTTGCAATGAACCCTTCTGGTTGCTTTATATGGATGCTTTCTTCAAGACTTCCATTAAGGAATGCTGTCTTGACATCCACTTGCCAAATAGATAAAAGAATCCGGATAGACTTAAGCATGGCTACCATTGAAAAAGTTTCCTTTTTCATCAAGTCTTGCTTTGAAAGTCACTACCTTCCTGTCTATCCCTCTTTTCCTATTATAGATCTTTTTACACCCAACGACTTTTACACCATTTGGTGATTCTACAAGCTTCCAGATTTTATTAGAATACATATATTCTAATTCTATTATTCTTTACTTTTTGCCAAGATGATGCATCTTTATCTTGGAGTGCTTCATCATATGACCGGAGATAAGGTTCATGTCCTCCAGGGATCGAGTCCAAAAACTCTCCCAAAACATGAATCTTTTTAGGTTGCCTAACAACCCTCCCACTACGACAAGGCACTTACTGCAATTGTGTATCATTTGTGATACGTGTTGCAGTTTTCTTGTGGTATCTCATCTTGTACAGTTGGTACTAGGTTAGACATGTCCTTTACAAATTTAGTTATGAGCACGTGGTTCATTATATAGTCCTTTTCTAAAAAATCAGTCATTGATGCTAACAATGACCTTCTGATTTTTAAGACTATAAACCTACTTTTGTTTATCTAGGATAACTTACAAACAAGTGAACTCCTATCCAACTTATCATTGTCTCTCTTTAACATATGTGCTGGATTACCCGAATCCGAATATGCTTCAAAATAGGTTTTCACCTATTCAGCAATTCTATATGAGTAGAGAGTTCTAACTTGGAAGGTACTGTGTTCACTTTCGTTTTCAGAGTTTATCCTTAAAACTAATTTGGTAATTTTCTGAATAACTCATCATCTATCTAATTATTCCATAAGAGTCCTTTACCTTCTTTCTACTACACCATTCTGTTGGGCTGTATCAGATGCAGTTAGTTGGGATTGAAATCCAACTTCTGATAAGTGACTCCTAAAATCTCTCAAGAGGTACTTGCCACTACGATCTTCCATAGTGACTTTTTACTTTAACATTTCTCCGCATCAACTTTGTACTCTTTGAACTAATCAAAGTACTTAGTCTTGCGGTACATTAAGTAAATTTATTTGTATCTTGAATAGTTGTCTATAAAATAGACAAAATATTCAATACTACCTCTTGTCTGGATAGTCATAGGATCACACAAATTAGAATGAACCAATTTCAACATATATTTGACTCCATACCCCTTAAAAGCTTCTTGGTTATTTTCTTTCTAAGTAAGACTTGCAGGTTGGAAAGATTTCCACTACCAATGAACCCAAAAGTTCATCAGCTACCAATGAATCCTACTCAAGTATAACCTAGCTTTTAGACGCCAAAGATATAATTGGTTCTTTTCTGAAGGTTGCTTTCTCTTAAAATTAGAAGATGTGTTACTAATTTCCATTTGTTGCATCGTGGGAGTTATTGGATTATAAATTGTCAAACATCATACCAGAATAGATAATTTCCTTATTTTTCTTGATAACATCTTTGTTATCAAAATAGACACAATATCTATAATAGTTTAGAAACTGAAATCAGGTTCTTTCTAAACTTGGTACGTAAAGACAATTACTTAAAATCCATATTTTATTCTTATCAAAGGATAAACATCTCCCACTGCAACAACTACCACTTTTACAGTAGTGCTCATGTGGACGGTGATTTACCTTTCATTTAGTTGTCGGGTTTCCTGGAACCCTGCAATGAATTGCAGACATGATTAATGGCATCTTGTATCTACACTCCAGGTTCTGGTAGATAACACCACTAGACATGTTTCAACTAATGAATTAAATACACCTAAATTGTTCTTAGTTCTAAGAAGACAGTCTACCTTAATGTCCAAGTCCTATTTCCAATCATTACAATTGGGACTACTAAGTCTTTTTCTATAGTATGACTACTAGGGATTGACAAACATCCTAAGAATCACAAAAATATTTGGTCAAGATCAACTCCTTAAAATCTCCATGAATTTTGTATATACAAAATCGAAGAGGAGATTTTATTCATTAATTTTATTATCTCGTCAACTTTACTTTATGACGAATAAAATTAATAGTTGATCTGTCTTTGATATAATATTTGGTCAAAACTCTTTGAATTTAAAATAACATTGATTCCTCAAACAATATTATTTAAATTCACCAACACCTCAAACACCGTGAATTTTGCATGTCACGTTAGTGTGGACGTATACAAAATTTAAACATTTGTAAGAGGAGGGTTTTACCCATTAATTATCTTGTCAATAAATCTTTATGACAAATAAAATTACCTCAAACACCGTGAATTTTGTATGCCACGTTAGTGTGGACGTATACAAAATCAAACATTTGTAAGAGGGGTTTTTAATTTTATTATCTTGTCAACCTTTTTATTTGACAAATTAATAGTTGGTTTTCTTCAGTCACACAAATAATAGCAGTGACTCCGATGGGGAGGATACTATTAGACATGCCTAAGTGTATACCATTACTTGACACTAAGTCCATTAATAAGATTATGCCCCTTCCGTTGGGGAAGATCACACGCTCTTAATTAACTTCCTATAGTCATCCAAAATGAGAAGTCTGCTCTAGTGATCCACAAACAAGCTCATCCGTTATGGAGGAAGGCACTCAGAGCCAACGCGCAAGCTTGTTTGCATCACTTACAAACCAGTAATGGAGACCATGGGATTTATTTAAAACCCCTCTCCCACTTAGTTATTTATAAACGAGGAATTTTTAACTATACTAGTCTATGTATACTAACATGCACACACAGTACAATATAAAAGCAATAAATAGAAAATCTAATTTTCAACTATTATGGCTTTTATCTATTGTTGTCCTCCGTGTGTCACCAACCCTAGCTGCTGCCATCTTTGGCCACTGCCACCGGGTCTAGTTGTCGCATCCATCTTGCTCCTTGTTCGCTGCGCCTTTGGTCCTCAAAAGGTTCCACGCCTTGCAAGATTCGATCCGCGACATAAATAGAATTTTACATTTTTCGATCCTATATTACTCGAAGGAATGTACATGTATCTAGATCAAAAATAAAATCCTAATAAAACTAAATACAGCTCCTGCTGTATTTTATAATACAATCATGCACACACAATAAAATGCCCTTGACATGTCCAAGGGTCCAATCACACACATAATAACTATAAGCCATAATAGTTGGATCCTGCATCCACAAAGTTAGCACATCCTACTATTATCCTGCCTAAATTATGTATGACATGTGCATAATTAAACTAATACCAAATACACAGAGGCAAAACCCTAGCTCTGATACCAATTGTTGGTTGCTACTCGGAAAGCCTAACGGTTCCACTGTACAAAAATTTTGTACAAAGGTCTGAACCTTTTCCTAGCTACCATGTGTTCTTTTAAATTAAATTTTGGATCGCCTGCGGAACTTAACACGTTTGATCCAAAACTTAATCTATTCGTTCTTTTAGGTTTTGACTTGGGTCTCCTGCGGAACTTAACACGTTCGACCCAAATCACCTTAAGTTATTAATTCCATTAAATATTAATTTCCATAATTGGTTCCCAGTACTGACGTGGCGAGGCACATGGCCTTCTTGGATATGGGAGCAACCACCACCGACTAGACAAAACCTTTTATGGAAAGCTAATATTTAATTTCCTAAAATAACTTTAGGTTAACCGAAAAGAACAATCAAATCACAAGAAAAAAAAAATAAAAGAACACAACATCGAAAAACATATTCGAAATACTAGAATCGCATGCCTCTTGTATTTGGTATTATTTCCAAAAATAACTAGTATGATGCGGAAAGAAAAATTACTAGTTATACCTTTTAGAAAGACCTCTTGATCTTCTACCGTATTCCTCTTCTAACCTCGGACGTTGTGTGGGCAACGATCTTACGAGATGAGAAACCACCAAGCACCTTCTTCTCCTCCTAGCTAGGTTCGGCCAACACAAAGAAGCTTCACCAAGGACGAAGAACAAAACACCAACCAAGCTCCAAGGAATACAAGCTTTCTCTCCTTCTTCTTCTTCTTCTTCTCCAAGTAGTATCCGGCCACCACAAGAGCTCCAAGCCAATAGAGAAGGTTCGGCCACCACCAAGAGGAAGAGAGGTTGGCCGGCCACAACACCAAGGAAAAGAGGGAGAGAAATAATAGAGGTTGTTCACTCATGAAGCCTTCTCTACCCCCTCTTTTATAATCCTTGGTCTTGGCAAATAAGGAAATTTAATTAAAAACTTCCTTAATTCTTTTGCCATGAAAAAGAAAAATTTATTTAATTAAAACAATTTTCCTTTTCTCAATTTACATGGTCGGCCACACCAAAGCTACAAACAAGGAGAGTTTTAATTAATTAAAACTTCCTAATTTGTCTCCAGAAATTTATAAAATTTCTTCAATAATTTAATCCCTTCATGATTGGTTTATAAAAAGGAAATTTAATAAATTAAAATCTTTCTTTTAAACATGTGGATAAAAAGAAAGTTATCTCTAAAAATTAAAATCTCTTTTAATCTACAAATAAGGAAAGATATCAAATCTTTTCTCAATCTTTTGTAGAAACTAATAAAAGAGAATTATTAATTTTAAACTTTCTTTAAATCATGAACATGGTTAAAAGGAAAGTTTTCTTAAAATTTAAAATCCTCCTTTAATCAACAAATAAGGAAAGATTTCAAATTTGAAACTCTCTTTTAAACATGTAGATGATTTACAAATAAGGAAAGTTTTTACCAAAAATTAAAACCATCCTTTTAAACTACAAATAAGGAAAGAGATTAATCTCTTCTCTTAATCTTTTGTAGAAAGCTATAAAAGGAAATTTTTAATTTTTAAACTCTATTTTAAAATCATGATATCCACATAAAAAATAATTTTAATAAAAATCCTTTTTAATATTCTAGTGGTCGGCCACCTAAGCTTGGGACCCAAGCTTTGGCCGACCACCTACATGGCTCATCCACTTGGTCTTGGCCGACCCTAGCTTGGGTTCCAAGCTAGCTTGGCCGGCCCCATTGGATGGGTAAGAAGATGGGTATGTGGTGGGTATAAATCTCTATATGCAAGAGGCTACGATAGGGACCGAGAGGAGGAATTGGTTTTGGTCTCCCGATGAAATTAAGCATCCCGTGTTCGCCCCGAACACATAACTTAATTTCATCAATAATAATTCATTCCACTAAAGAACTATTATTGAACTACCGCACCAATATCAAATTACATTTTAGGCTCCTTCTTATTATGAGTGTGTTAGTCTCCCTGTGTTTAAGATAACAAATGTCCACTAATTAAGTAAGTTACTGACAACTCACTTAATTAATATCTAGCTCCAAGAGTAGTACCACTCAACTTCATCGTCATGTCGGACTATGTCCACCTGCAGGGTTTAACATGACAATCCTTATGAGCTCCTCTTGGGGACATTCTCAACCTAGATCACTAGGACACAGTTTCCTTCTATAATCAACAACACACACTATAAGTGATATCATTTCCCAACTTATCGGGCTTATTGATTCATCGAACTAAATCTCACCCATTGATAAATTAAAGAAATAAATATCAAATATATGTGCTTGTTATTATATTAGGATTAAGAGCACACACTTCCATAATAACTGAAGTCTTTGTTTCTTTATAAAGTCAGTATAAAAGAAACGACCTCTAATGGTCCTACTCAATACACTCTAAGTGTACTAGTGTAATTATATAGTTAAGATAAACTAATACCTAATTACACTACGACCTTCCAATGGTTTGTTCCTTTCCATTATGGTCGTGAGCTACTGTTTATAATTTATAAGGTACTGATAACATGATCCTTTGTGTGTGACACCACACACCATGTTATCTACAATATAAATTAATTGAACAACTTCATTTATCATAAATGTAGACATTTGACCAATGTGATTCTTATTTCTAGATAAATGTTTATACCAAAAGCTAGGCTTTTAGTATACACTCTAACACTCGATATGCCCCTGACTGACTAGACTGTCCCCTCTGACCTGACCCTCCGGAAGCCGTGTGCTGAGCCTTCAGCTGACAATCTTGACTCTGGTGCCCCGGCAGTTTGCAATAAAAGCAAACTGACTGTCCCAGAGAGCAAGCTGGGGTGAGGTGATCTCTGGATCCACATCTGAAACAATGAGTATCACCGGAAGGTGGTTGACGGTTCTGCTGAGAAAACCGGGAACGTCCTGAAGAAGACCGCCCTGATTTCTGAGGCCTACGAGACGCCCCAGAAGTACCCTGACCTGACCATCTGTGACTACTCTGAGGCTGTCCTGTCGCCTATGTCAGCTGGACCTGCCCTGATGTCTGACCCGTATGCTTTCTTTTCCTGTCCGGATATGCTGTCTGACGAGCTAACTCTATCATCAAAGCTCGATTCAATGCATCAGAGTAAGATGAAATCCCTAATCCGGCAAGCTGTACATGCAGATAACCATCCAATCCCTATATAAACTGCATCATGCGAGTTCTATCCTCCGCAACTAACTCTGGACAAAACTGAGCCAACCGGAGGAATTCTGTATTATACTCGATCACTGAGCGGTTATTCTGCCTCAGACTCATAAAATCCTGTCGGCGAGACATCTGATAGGACAGTGGAAAGAAACGACTCTCAAAAGCCTCTCTGAACCTGGTCCATGTGACGTTGCGCTCACCAATAATAGAACGCTGAGTAACCCACCAGGCATTAGCTTCATCCCGTAAATGGTAAGCAGCCAGCTCTGCTTTCTCCCACTCGGAGCAAGCCATATAGAAGAAAGTCTGCTCCATAGTCTCTATCCATGACAGAGCCATACTCGGATCGAGATCTCCGCGGAAAAGAGTGAAACGAGTCTTCATCGACTCGGCCAGTGCTGGAATCCTAGCTCGTGCAGCGACAGTATCAGTGAACTGTGTCGGGACGGCTGCAGGAACTGGCGGAAACACTGGAGCTGATACTACAGGTGGTACCGCGGAATAAACCGGAGGAGGAACTCCCGGTGCTGCTGTATATACCGGAGCATAAGCCGTCGGTGGTACTGTCTGGGGAACAAAAGTGGTGGCAACTGGAGGTACGGTAGGAAAAGGTACCGGATATGGTGCAGCAGTTGCTACTGTAGGCACTGGTATAGGATACACTGTAGATCCAAGTGGTGGTGGCACTGAATACGCCGTAGGCTGCGCTGGAGCAGATGTCGGGTACACCAATGGTACCCCTGATGGTACTGTAAACAGGGTAGGCGTGGATACCGTCGGTGTGGCCAAAGTAGGTATCTCTACAGGAGCTATCGGAATTTGAGAGCCCGATGCTCCCGCTGCATCCTGAGTCTATCTCTGACTGACAGGCTCACTAACAGTGGGCATCTCTGGCATATCCAGAGATCCCGTGGTCCTCGCACGTGGTCGTCCAGCACCACGTCTCGCAGCAATACGAGTAGATCGTCTCATATCTGTTAAATTAAATTACAGATATCAATACCAATATAACCAACATAAAATAACAACATACCTATTTGCCGTCTGGAGATGTTCCGTCGCTGTCCAGTCCCCAATTTGACCTCAAAATTTCGAACGTACATATCGCCGGAAATCCAAATAAATCCGAAACGGAAATCCGAAACATAACCATATCGAAAATCCGATAATGCCCAGTTTGACTCGCAAACCTGGCTAACCCAAATATCCAGAATACCAACAACAGGTATCCGATAAATCTCCAGAATACCAAAAGCAGGTATCATAACCCGCTCTGATACCAATAAATTGGTATCAGATAAATCCCGAAAATCTAAAATACGAAACAAAAGATCGTAAAATTGTGCTCTGATACCACTAAATTGTCACGCCCCAGAAGAGTCCCTGTCCGAGAAAATTTCGGCACCATCTCCCCTGTACGGCGGACAATCAAAAATTTCTACAAGCACTAAATACTCAGCCACAGGCGGCTGGAATCATAAAAATAATAAAAATCAATCACCACGCAGTTTATATATATATTCAGCATCTGGCTGACACAACCACGCAGTAATAATACTCTGACTCAAAAACCACCCTACTCAACTACACTCGTAAAGCTCAAAACCGACGAACTCACCTCTTCTGCCAACCAGGCAGGCATGTAGTAGAATAAAAACCAAATCCAAATCCATCGATATAATAAAATCTATATCATGTCCATAAGCAAATAAATCCAGAACATAACGAGTTCAAACAGTCTAGAACAGAAAGAAACCAAAGAAAACCAAACATATCCTGGAGGTCTGCAGGACCAGCACTACGTGCAGTGAGAACTAGCGACTGGAACTCCCTCCTGACAGCATCAACCTGAAAATATCAACAATGGAGGCGGGGTGAGTCCAACACTCAGGCAGTTGATATGCAAAGTAAAGAAACAACACCTAGCACTAATCATGCATACTCTCGATAAGAAAGATAAGAATGCATCTGAAATAAACAGAGAATACTGTACTAACCCCTGAGTATAAGGTCAAACAGTCGAGGAATAAGGAAATCCGTATGCATGTCAAACATAGGTATATAAACAATATGCAGCATAAATGCAGGAAACACAAACACAAGCAATAAATGCATCATGCATATGATGCCAATGATGCGTCTGGTCACCCGACGCCATCGATCATCTCATACAAAAGTGAGGCCAAGTGGGTAGGGCTATGTGCACTCTGTCGTCACTACTCCCGATGAGTGACCAAGTGGACGGGATGCTGTCGAGTACACCTATCCTCCTACCCCAAATCATAAATGGGGGAGCGCAATGCTCTCAACTCCCGGTACTCAAAGACGGGGAGGAATCCCTGCCGGATAACACGTTGTGTCACACTACCCATGAGCGGACCAACGGTGCCTAACAGAGTCCCTGCTGCAACACACTCAGCCTGAATCGACCACTAACCCATGAGTGGTGGTGTGTGCAGATCCATGTAACTGGCGATGTGCTCAACAATAATGGAGCGGACTATCGCACAGCATGCAATCATGCAAATGGTGCATGGCACTAACCACAAGAATATCCTGACCTAATCCACATATATATAAAAATGCATCAAAGGTCAACGAATCCAAAACAATCCAAAGGTATACAGAAGGTATAAAACCTAGGTCCTGAACATGGTCAAGCATGGCATATCACTACCCCTATAAGCATGTATAAACAGGTAAAATATACCTGAAATGTAAAACCAATCAATCAATCAAGCATGTAAGATTTGGGTAGTGATTAACCGTAACAGATAAGAAACACAATTAATACAACATGTTAATTTAATTACTAAGCATATCAAATGACATAAGTCAAAAGTACCCGCCTCCAATCGAAATGGTCCAATACGCTAATCGAGATACCCGTCGAGACACCGTCTCAAATCGAAGTCCTGTATCACCAATATATACATTTTTATTTAGCCAATATCCAAATGAAATAGCTAAATAAAAATCTTTAACACTTAAAATAGGGCAAACCCTAATTAACACATAATATAAACCTAATTCTATTTACACATATACAACTAATTACGAAATCCATTTTCTACACCTCACCTCAATTCACTGCCTCCTATTGATCAACAACAAGGATCGTGGCTGCAGGACACATAATGTCTGCTGGACTAAAAATACTCCACAACAAGACCAAAAACCAAGTATTTTACCTTGATTTCTTAGCAACTGCTGGATGGATTTGTTGCCGGATCAGGCTGCCGGCTACTGCAAACCAATGGAGGTTGCTACAAGTTCGCGTCGAAGCAACCGAATACCCTCTGAAATCACAGATCATAACCTAGGGCACGACACTGGTGAGGAAGATCCCTGCGATCGCCGGCTGCTCAAGCAAGGAACAAGACAGTGGTCGGCAGTGGCGTCGGAGCCGACTAGGGCACTCGAGATGGAGGAAAGCTCGGCTTTGATGTGAGGTGATCGGAGATAGGCGGCAGCGCTGGGTCGAACCTAGTGGCCGGCGATGTCTCGGAAAGAAGAAAGGAGGGGGTCGCGGTGGCCGGCGCTGCTTCGGTCCAGAGAGAGCAGCGACAAGGGATCGGCGGAGTCGGCAGAAGCACAGAGAGAAGGAACACAGAGAGAAGAAGAAGGTCGGCTTCTCCCTTGGTCCGGCTTAGGCACGAGTGGGATAGGCGGTTGGTGCTCCGGCGGTTAGGGCTCAGAGAGGGTGCGGCGGCGTCGGGGAGAAAAGGGAAGAGATGCGGGGAATGGCTCGGGTTCGGCGACAAAAAGAAAGAAATAAAGAAAATAAAAAGGAAAAGGATATATAAATATAATCTTTTCCTCGCTTAAATCGGGTAGCCTAAACAGGCTTTTCCCCCGGCCCCGTTTTTATCCCCGTTTACTCATCCGTACGAGCTCCGAAAAATTCCCGAAAAATGTCCAAAAATTCTGAAAAATTCCTTTATTAATAATCGTCATTTTTCTGGTATTTTACAACTGTAGCGGTAACCCAACCTTGTTGACTGGAGATCCCAAGATCTTGGTTCAATGGCACAACGAAGTTACAGAAGTTGTAGTCCAGCACATTAGATAGTTTATCTCTATCCCAATCCTAGGATGAATTTGTGCTATCCTACCTCATGTAGTGAGGTTAAGCTTATGCTTTTAGTGACTTCTATACCTGATAAAGTGGAGTATGGTAGGATACTCTTGATAGAAGTGTCACCTATGTGAGTGTGAAGACAGGCCGCTTCAATGAAACACTCATGAATCCAAGATGGTATCCATGGCCGAAACGGAACCAACCATGAGAACCTAAAGTAGGTGAGATAGATCTCTGCGTGGGTGTTATTGTCTCAGTATACACCAACAGCTGAGCAGTTCAAGACATCACGTTCACTGCGCAGCCTAGTATACTCGATAGCATTTCACTACGGAAGGTTCAAAGCCACAAGCTACCTCTCCCGATGCAGTGACTTATCGATTGGACTCTTGTAAAATGTCAGCATGCATACACGCATTGCATTAATTTCCATTCATGTGGGAGATTGTTGGATATTGGGGCCTTAAATGGACCAAAACGATTTAGAAGAAGGAAGCCATCAATTGTTGAAAGTCGTAATTGACTTCAAAATTGAAATCTACGATTCGCGTAGATAGATTTAGACTATTAATTTGCTCAAAACCGATTAAGGGTGAATGAGAAATTAATGTTTAAAGTCAGCCCAAAATAACATTTATTATTCATTAATAAAGTGCATGGGAGAATAGTCCCACATCGAAAATTCTCGATGTGTATTCTCTACTTATTAATGAAGATGTGTTAATGGAGTTAACACAAAAATAAAAGGACAGGTTACCCCTTAGCCCAGGGCAAGCAGGTGCTCGCACCTGTGAGCCCGCCACCCGCCACGTGCGCACGTGCGCAATGGGCGCAATGGGCGCTTTGTAGGCGCACTTACCTGACGTGGCAGCACCTATGCGGCATCCTCGTGGGCAAAGGGAGATGACTGGACAGTTGACTTAGGGAATGGATGGCTACCGTTGATCAACGTTGATCAAATAGGTAAGATGGATCGCTTGTGATGCGATCTAAAGCGTTGGATCGCAAAGAGTAACGATCTGACGGCTTGGGATGAGACTTGACTCAATCACTCAATCCTCTCTTCTCTTCCTCAAGCATTCATCTCATCTTGTGAATTCAAGAGTCCAAGAAGTCTACTAAAAGGTTCGCTGGTCTCGGAAGTCGGAGTACTACGATTCCGAGACGTTCGTCGTCGTTGTATCTTGGGAACGAATTGCAACAATCCGTTAAGCACCGTAGCGGAGTAATATCGTTTATGAAGATAGTGTCGAACACTAGCCTCGACGATCAGTTTGCATACTCCAGAAGCTACCCGGGGGTCAACAGTTTTTTCCCTAACTTGAACTTGAATTGATGCAAATCAAAAAGGGGGTAATTGTTGGACCCTGTGGTTATTTTGTTGTGATCAACCAAGTTAGGTTAGGTCCTGTTTGTTATTTGATCCCTGTGTCTAAGTGTGCAGTAGTTTATGAGCATAGGAAGTCGAGCGGAAGACGCAGCTAGCGAGAAAGACGACAAGGGAAGGGAGCCGACGGGCTCGGTGCATCCGAAGGATGAAAGAGCTGTAGAAGAGTACACTAATGGACGAGAAGGACGTGCGTGGCATTCAAGGGATGAGAAGTCGGGACGGAAGCCTACTCGAGGAGAAGGCCAGAAATTAGGTTCGGGTGAGCCCTATTTTGGTTGGTCGCAATAACCCAAGCAATCAGAGCTTCAGAAGACGAAAAGAAGGCAAAAAGAGCTGGAAAAGCTAGCTTGAGGTGTCTTCAACGAAAAGTTGAAGGCGCCTGCGCTACCTACAGTGCTGGAGGCGCCCTCATGGCCTTGAGGGTGCCTTCAACCTTGTCCAAGGCGCCTCAAGGTCATTGGAGGCGCCTCAGACCCAGTCTAGTGACCGTTTTCGCAGATGAATAAAGTTTTATCCATCTACTCGGCTGGAGGCGCCCTCAACCTCGTTGGAGGTACTTTCAAGGCTCGAGATAAGTTTTCCAGAAGCTATATAAAGGCCCCTAGAGCTAGGAAATTATTGAATCAACTCTGTAACAACTTTCTAGCAACTTCTGAGCATTCTTAGTGTGTAAAAAGGCTTCTCCACCTACAGTGAAAGAGACATTCTAGTAGAGTTATTCGACTATCTTGGATTAACAATCCTCTGGGTTGTAACCAAGTTAAATTCCCTGTCTCTCTTTTATTACTGTTTATTTTAGATTTTATTGTTGTTATTGTTATTCTTTGAGTTGAAAAGCCTTGAGGAGGGTATTCTTTATTTGTAGGCAATTCACCCCTCCCCTCTTGTCGGCCCAGCTGCTCCAACACATTTTAGTTTGCACACTTAGTCCACACATTAGAAAATATACATATCCTAACTTTAAACCTTGGCTCATACATCAAAATATAGGAGTGGTGCTATCGACACCAACAACATGGACATGATCTTGAGCGGTCTTACTAATGGAGATTCAAATCGGGATGGAAAGGTTCATGGTCAGAGGTTCAAAATCTATGGAGTCAACTTAGGAAGAGGGTGAAAAGAAGGCCCTCTCCTCAATTTTAGATCTCGAGACCTAGAGGGAGTAACCATCTCTTATGATAACACGTTGGTAATACGAGCCGCCATAGCCAACTATGGTGTGGGTAGAGTGTTCGTAAACAATGGTAGCTTGGTCAATATGTTGTTAAAAGAGGCCTTTAATCATATGTAAATCGACAGAGAAGATCTATGCCCCATGTCCACCTCCCAGTTTAGGTTCACAAGGCATGAAGTGCAACCCTTGGGACAAGTCAACCTCCCATTGTCCCTAGGGGAAGAGCCCTTGCAATAGACTTGGACTGTTGTATTCACAGTGGTTGATGCTGTTAGGACCTTTGTGTTCGGCTAGAGGGGGGGTGAATAGCCTTTCTTTCGCTTTTGACCTACAACATGTTAGTGGAAGATAAAGGAAACAAATGAACAAGTATGAAAACAAAAGCTCAATGCTAACTCCCTTTGTTTACTTGGTCTCCACCTCCTTGAGGTGACTAATCCAAGGCGCACACACCCACACAATGAAGTTCCACTGTAAACTTCTCCTTCTCGAATGACAATCGAAGGTGGAGAAACCCTTACACAATCTTCTCTTCCTTTTACAAAGTGAAAGTTAGGATCAGAAGGAAGAGTATGAGTATCTGTAGGCTTGAGGATTACTTGATGAGCACTTTTTCGGTTTTAGAACAGTTAGTTATCTCCAAGCTCTAAGAATTGCTTTTATAGTTTTCCCGACATCAGTCGACCGGTATACCTATCAGTCGACTGATGGGCTTTAACGGCACTAAGGATTTGACGAGATTTTGAGCCGCCACTTCATAACGGTCATCTAACAGTCGACTGGTACCAGTACCAGTCGACTGGTACTTGCCTCCAGTTACCCTGGCGACATTCTGTCCATTCTGTGCCTTGGTACCAGTCGACTGGTATAAGTACCAGTCGACTGGTACCTTATACTTCTGAAATTTACAGCAGTTTGTACCGTCTCAGTTTTACATTATTTTATACACTTGAATTTACTTCCTTAGCTTAGACTTCAAGCCTCAAAGCACCTTCCCTCAGCCTTACGCCCCTAGGATGCTTCTGTCTCCACGACTCCTCATCCTTGCGCTTGCCTTCAAGGGCTACCTTTGGCTCCGTCATGCTAAGTCTCCTTTTTGCCAATAGATCACACCTCCTGATCTTTTCTTGCCAAAACTTCATACTTGGTCTTTTCTTTGTATCTGCTCACTCAATACTTATGTTAGATCACAATTAATGTCTAGCTTAAACTATTTTAACCAAACATCAACAATGAGTAATGTCTTGAGCAAGATTGCTCCAACAATCTCCCCCTTTTTGATGTTTGGCAAAATGTGTTTAAGTTAGGTCTTTAAATATACAACATCTAGAAAGTATGATGATATTCACGAAGCATAAGCATACAAAATATCTTCATATAACATGAATCATGAATGAAGCATAAGCATACAAAGCATAAGCGTACAAAATATCTTCATATAACATGAATCATGAATGAAGCATAAGCATACAAAATATCTAACTTAAGATATCCACATCTCCCCCTTTTTGCCATACACAAAAAAAAGTTACAACTCCCCCTTAATCCATGATATCGTCTAAGAGCAAGTGATAGGAAGACACAAATGACAGATAATAAAAGAAGACATATGCGAATATAAAGGAGCTGACAAACTAGCAAGAAAGAGAAAAAGAAGCAGCAGTGAAAGAAAATAAGCACGAGTCACATAATGTCATAACACCAGGCGTACATCATAGTCAGGAAGCTAAATGTTCGAGATGAACAAAATATAGCACTGTCGAAGCCAAAACACATCTCGACACCAACACACAAAGAAAACCAGAATCATAGTCCTAGTGATCATCACTGGGAGGAGGTGGAGGAGCCTGGTATGTTAGATCCCAGCGCTGCAGCATCGCATACATATCCGCCTGACGCTGCTGAGAAGCAGTCCAGTCCTGCCGGAACCCCCGAAACTCCTGAAACCCCTGGCGTACTGTCTCCTCCAGCTGAGTCAATCGAGCCTCGACAGTCACAGGGACTGGATGCGATGCCAATGCAGGAGGAGGTACGTCAGCCTCCTCAGCGTCAGAATCATCCGCCTCCTGAGCACGCCATACCATCTCCCCCTGGCGTCGCTCAATACCTGCAAGAGACATCTGGCGGGCCCCAATTTGATCATAGTCCTTAGATAATTGATGCAGTTGACCCCTCATGACATCGAGACCCCGAGAAGCAAAGAAAGACGTCAGGATGTGACAGTAAGGCATGTATAACTTCTCATTAGAAGGACTAGAGAAGTGCACGATGGACTCAAAGACGTGAAGAGCGATGTTGATGTCGAGCCGGTGCTCCAAAGCATACATCATGACCAGATGGGGCAGCCGAATCTTGGCTTGCCCCCGAGTGACTATAGGTAAGATACACCCAATAACAACCTTATAAAGGATGTTGCTGCGGGCAGACATACGGGTAGCATTGAAGATGCGCCGCAGAGGAGCTCGGGGGGCATTGAAGTAATACTGATGTATCACTTCAATGGACAAATGAGAGAGTGAATCGGTGAATGGCTCAACAACTGTAGGAAAACACGTAAAGGAGCTCTCAGAAGCCCGACACTCTAGAAAAGATTGGAGAATGCTGGGAGTGAACTCAATGTCGACACAACCTACACGAGATACCCATGTATGACCTCCACTACCTCTAGGATGCAAATTGGTGTAGAATTCCTTACATAAATCCAGATTGACTAAATGCGTGCAATGCACTAACTTATCTAAACCAAAATACTGAATGATCTCCATGACATCTGGCACAATTGTAGTAAAATAGGTCTGATTCAGATACCGACAGGGTATCATAGCGAAATCAGTAGCCGCAAATCGTTGTCGTGCGGCTTCGGATCGGAATCGATCCCCCGAGGGAACGGGAGCAGACTGCCGGGAGGTTCCCTCACCAGCCCTGCGTTTTTGCCTAACCCTAAATATGGTAATGCAATGCATATGATCCAAAAGTAACCCCAAAACAGGGAGAAGAGCACAGAATCACAGCAAAAACAGCAAGGTATTAGGGTTAAATCACACTTGATCTTGAGAAAAGATGAGGGAGAAGGATTACCTTCGTTCCATAGCCACGAAATCAAGGAAGAACCGAGGAAGAAAGAGGTTACGAGCCGACTGGCGTGGAGAGGCCGTAGGAGAAACAAACTGAGCAATGAGGGAAGATGAGGACAGATCGAGAAAGAAAAGGAGGTTTAGGCGGCCGGAGAGGACAAGAAACGGCGACGAGCCGCGCTGGAATCCAGGCGGCAGCAGGCGGCAGATGAAACTAGGTTTTCCATCGGGCCACTGCACGCGGAAGGATATATAAAAACGCGAGTACCAGTTGACTGATGCTTTCATCAGTCGACTGGTGCCTAAAACAGAAACCCACAGAATCATTCTGTTCGCAAAAGTCACTGTTACCAGTCGACTGGTACCTGAACCAGTCGACTGATACCAATTCTGGCCTTATTCTGCCCAAATTTCAGAAACCTACAGATAATTATACCAACCTCCAAAAATTCTCAAATTTGGTGGAGAAGTATATTTTAACCTTGTCTATTCGGGAAAAATATGTAGAAAAATATGTCTATCATAGATCCTAAGATTGACACATGCTTTAACACTAGTTGGATTATGTAGTATATCGGTGAGTGAAAGTCCCAATTTGAACTTCCCTATAGGTGATGTACCTATATTACAACAAGGCTTCTTTCTTACACCTCTTTATATGGTATTTTCCATATCATCTTAAATTTCATACAATAGGTTGTGATATTTGTATTTGAAGGAAATATCCAATCATGTTCAAAGAGCTATGTACACATTAATTGTGCACAAGCCTTCCCAATGATTGGTCCACTTAAGGATTAATGTGACTAGATGTCATATTGGCCCAAAGTCATGTATCATGACAAACATGTGGAACCAAGGACATCATCCTAAACATCTCACATGGTATCTAATTGAAGAAATACACAAGCAAGGCTCCTTAGGGCTATGTGAGAAGAAAAAGAAAAAACATAATGTGATGTAACAACATGCGATGCTATACTCACTATTCTACAAGACACATACCAAGTTCCCTCCTAATAGAGGTGAACTCTACTTCGGGCAAAGGCTTGGTAAAAATATCGGCAAGATTAGATTGAGATTCAACATAAAGTAGTTCAATGTCTCCTCTTGCCACATGATCTCTAATAAAATGATGTTTCACCTCAATGTGCTTTGTCCTAGAGTGATGCACCGGATTTTTGGTTAAGTTGATGGTGCTAATATTATCACACAACACCTTAACTTTAGAATAGTGACACTCATAATCTTCTAAAGTATGCATCATCCAAAGCAATTGAGCTACACAACTACCCATGGCCACATACTCGGCTTCGGTTGTGGATAAGGCCACACAAGGTTGTTTTCTACTACTCCAACTTACAAGGGAAGGTCCAAGAAATTGACAACCACCGCTAGTACTTTTTCTATCTAATTTGCAACCCGCATAATCGGAATCGGTATACCCAATCAACTCAAAATTCCTAGTCCGAGGATACCAAAGACCTACATTAAGAGTACTCTTGATGTATCTCAAAATTCTCTTTACCGCTACTAAGTGTGATTCTTTGGCACATGATTGGTATCTTGCACACATTCCTACGGCAAATATTATATCCGGTCTACTAGCGGTTAGGTATAGCAAACTACCAATCATGCTCCTATATAGTTTTGGATCAACTAATTTCCTTCTTGATCACTATCTATCTTGGTATTAGTCCCCATAGGAGTAGATGCTCCTTTAGCATTTTCCAACCCAAATTTCTTAATAAGTTCTTTAGCAAATTTGGTTTGGTAAACATGGGTTCCTTCGCTAGTTTGCTTGACTTGTAATCCCAAAAAGAAACTCAATTCTCCAACAAGACTCATTTCAAACTCACTTTCCATGTGTTTGATAAAGTCATGAAGAAGTTCATTATTTGTTGAGCCAAAAATGATGTCATCAACATAGACTTGTGCAACAAAAATTTCCCCATCCTTAGACTTTAGAAATAATGTTGGGTCAATTGTTCCTCTTCTAAAGTCCTTGGAGATTAGGAAGGATGAAAGTCTCTCATACCAAGCCCGAGGTGCTTGTTTTAACCCATATAATGCTTTCTTAAGCTTATAAACATGGTTTGGGCAATCTATATTTTCGAATCCGGGTGGTTGCTCTACATAAACCTCTTCCTTAATGAAACCATTTAAGAAAGCCGATTTTACATCCATTTGGTGGAGTTTAAAACCCATGTAAGCGGCATATCCTAATAATATTCGGATGGACTCTAACCTAGCTACCGGAGCATAGGTTTCATCATAATCAAGTCCTTCTACTTGATTGAAACCTCTAGCTACCAACCTAGCCTTATTTCTAGTGACTCTCCCTTGATCATCCAACTTATTTCTAAAAACCCATTTTGTTGTGACGATTGTACTCCCATTAGGTCTTGGAACCAACTCCCATACATCACTCCTTTCAAATTGGTTCAACTCTTCTTGCATTGCTAAAATCCAATCCGTATCAAGTAAAGCATCATCAATTGTTTTTGGTTCAAGTTGTGATATTAGAGCAATTTGACTAGTATGATCCCTAAAGTAGGATCTAGTCCTTACCCCTTGTGCCACATCTCCAACTACTTGATTAATAGGATGATCTTGATGGTGCCTTAAGGTCCTTGGGGTAATTGAATCATCATTGTTGAAAGTATCATTGTTTACATTGTTTCTTTCATCATCCGAACCATTTCTTTCTCCCCCTAGATCAATACCCCCTAATTGTAGATTTTGCATTTCTTGAGTGATGTTTTGATTATTTTCAATTATATCCTTGTCAATAGAGGATTTTCTAGGATAAGTTCTAGTAGACTCATCAAACTCAACATTAGACGATTCCTCAACCATTTGAGTCTTTTTGTTGTATACTCTATATCCTCTACTAGTGGATGAGTATCCAACTAAAATTCCCTCATTAGACTTGGGCTCAAATTTTCCTAAGTCATCTTTGGTATTGAGAATATAAACCTTACAACCAAAGACCTTAAAATAGTGAATTGTAGGAATTGTGCCATTCCATAATTCAAATGGTGTTTTCCCTAAAAACTTATGAATCAAAACACGATTTTGGATATAACATGCGGTATTAACCGCTTCGGCCCACAAATAGCTAGGTAGGGAGTATGCATTGAGCATGGTCCTAGCCGCTTCTTGTAAGACCCTATTTTTCCTCTCCACTACACCATTTTGTTGAGGTGTTCTTGGGCAAGAAAATTCATGTTTATAACCGTTATCCAAACAAAATTTAGAAAAGTTCAAATTCTCGAACTCTCCACCATGATCACTCCTAATTCTATCAATTTTGATGTTCTTTTCATTTTCTACCCTCTTGGTAAACCCTATGATAGTTTCTAAAGTTTCCCTTTTGTGTTTTAAGAAATGAACCCAAGTATATCTAGAGTAGTCATCTACTATTACCAAACAATATTTGTTACCCGTTAAAGAGGGTGTTCTATGACAATCGAAAAGATCCAAATGCAATAATTCTAATGGTAATGAAGTGCTAGTTAAGGTTTTACCTTTATGTGATGACCTTGATTGCTTACCCTCTTGGCATGCATCACATAGTTTATCCTTGATGTACTTGATTTTTGGTAGCCCCTTAACTAGCTCCATCTTGGCTACCTTGGCTATGTTCTTCATGTTGATGTGTCCAAGTCTTCTATGCCATAGCCATCCTTTTTCTTCTTTTGACATCAAAAACTTAATAGAGGGGTTAGAAGCATATGAAAGATCAATATAATAGAGATTTGCCTTTCTAAATCCTTCTAGCATCACATTCTCAAGATTCTTGTGTTTAACTATACACTTATTTGGGTGAAACTCTACATTATATCCGGCATCACATAGTTGGCTAACACTAAGCAAATTAAATCTCATATTTTTAACCAACACGACTTTATGAATGATAATTGTGGGTGATACCTCAATTGTACCTTTACCTATAATCTTGAGCTTCCCACTATTTCCAAATGATACCGTTCCTTTCTTTATATAGTTTATTGTGGAGAACTTGCTCACATCACCGGTCATATGTCTTGAGCAACCGCTATCCACAATCCACATACTTGCATCCTTTTTCTCTTCTACCTAGACAACATAAAACACACAATTCTTTGGTACCCATGCACTTGATTCGGAAATATCATTCAAATATTTCTTAGGCACCCAAGCTTGTCTTGCCTTTCCTTTAGCATTCTTCTTAACATTGTTTCTATCACTTCTAGTGCCATTAATTAGAGACATGTATGCAACTTCCTTTTCTTTAGGTCTATATCCTATACCGACTTTGTTGTAAACGGCTCTTTGGTCTCTAATGATCATATCTAAGTATTTGGATCCATTTGTAAACTTCACTAGACATGCTCTTAACTCAATCACGTCATTCTTCAATTTTTCGTTTTCTTCCTTGAGCATGTTTGACTCACTAGATGAACATGCATCAATTTTAATAAGCTTAAGCTTTCCCTTCAAGGTTTTTACCTTAGATTGTGATTTAACAAAAGCATTTTTGAGATGAGTAATAGTTTTGTAAAGAAATTCTACTTTGGGAGATTCTTTTACCTCATCATCATCACTTGATGATGATTCATCGCTTGATTCCTCTTCATTTGATGACTCCTCTTCACTTGACACCTCCTCTTGACTTGATTCATCTTTGCCCTCTTCAAAAGCCATAAAGGCCATATGTCGAGTAACATGGCATAGCTCATCTTCATCCGATGAGTCAATGCTTGGTGTATCCCATGTAGCTTGGGCCATCATAGCTTCCTTCTTTTTCTCCTTTTTCTTCTTCTCCTTTTCTTCTTTCTTCTTTAATTCCGGGCAATTCGGCTTGATGTGTCCTTTCTTGTTACATCCATAACAAGTGACATTAGTATTAAAGTTTGAACTTTGGCTACTCTTACCTTTTGAGAGTTGAAACATCTTCTTCACATCCTTTCTTGTGAATTTTCTTGATCTTCCCATCATCTTTTTGACATAGTGAGCCACTTCACTTGCCGACATTTCATCATCACTATCCGATGATTCTTGCTCGGATTCGGATGATGAGGATTCCACCTTCTTTTCCTTCTTCTTTTTCTTTTCCTTCTTCTCTACAACAAGAGCCATACCTTTCTCTTTTGAAACCGCATTAGCTTGCTCATGAAGTTCAAATTCGCAAAATAATTCATCAAGTTTAACTAAAGAAAGGTCTCTAGAAACCTTATACGCATCAACCATTGAGGCCCATAAGGTGGTTCTAGGAAAAGATTGAAGAACATACCTTACTAGGTCCCTATTGTCAATTTTCTCACCTATAACATGAAGAACATTTACTATTTCCTTGAATCTACCGTGCATTTGACTTACGGTTTCATTTGTCTTCATAGTGAAGGTTTGAAGTTGTCCCAACAAAACATCTCTCTTGGCCCTTCTTGACTCGCTTGATCCTTCATTTAACTCAATGAGTTTCTCCCAAAGCTCTTTGGCGGAATCGAACGGTCCTACTTTGCTTAGTTGCTCCTTTGAAAGTCCACATTGTAGGGTTGTTGTGGCTTTTGCATTAGCTTGGGCCTTCCTTGCCATCTCCTTTGTCCACTCCTTGGTAGGAAGAGGTGCTCCCGATCCATCCTTTGGCTTTTCAAACCCATCTACAACACTAAACCAATTCTCAATATCATTCATTAAATAGTATTCCATTCTACCTTTCCAATATGCAAAGTCATTGCCATCAAAGAAGGGTGGTCTAGCGGTGCTATATCCCTCTTGAAACGCCATTTCGATGCTTCGGTTGACGATGAGTTCTTCCGATGCGTTCCTTGCTCTGATACCAATTGTTAGGACCTTTGTGTTCGGCTAGAGGGGGGGTGAATAGCCTTTCTTTCGCTTTTGACCTACAACTTGTTAGTGGAAGATAAAGGAAACAAATGAACAAGTATGAAAACAAAAGCTCAATGCTAACTCCCTTTGTTTACTTGGTCTCCACCTCCTTGAGGTGACTAATCCAAGGCGCACACACCCACACAATGAAGTTCCACTGTAAACTTCTCCTTCTCGAATGACAATCGAAGGTGGAGAAACCCTTACACAATCTTCTCTTCCTTTTACAAAGTGAAAGTTAGGATCAGAAGGAAGAGTATGAGTATCTGTAGGCTTGAGGATTACTTGATGAGCACTTTTTCAGTTTTAGAACAGTTGGTTATCTCCAAGCTCTAAGAATTGCTTTTATAGTTTTCCCGACATCAGTCGACTGGTATACCTATCAGTCGACTGATGGGCTTTAACGGCACTAAAGATTTGACGAGATTTTGAGCCGCCACTTCATAACGGTCATCTACCAGTCGACTGGTACTTGCCTCCAATTACCCTGGCGACATTCTGTCCATTCTGTGCCTTGGTACCAGTCGACTGGTATAAGTACCAGTCGACTGGTACCTTATACTTCTGAAATTTACAGCAGTTTGTACCGTCTCAGTTTTACATTATTTTATACACTTGAATTTACTTCCTTAGCTTAGACTTCAAGCCTCAAAGCACCTTCCCTCAGCCTTACGCCCCTAGGATGCTTCTGTCTCCACGACTCCTCATCCTTGCGCTTGCCTTCAAGGGCTACCTTTGGCTCCGTCATGCTAAGTCTCCTTTTTGCCAATAGATCACACCTCCTGATCTTTTCTTGCCAAAACTTCATACTTGGTCTTTTCTTTGTATCTGCTCACTCAATACTTATGTTAGATCACAATTAATGCCTAGCTTAAACTATTTTAACCAAACATCAACAATGAGTAATGTCTTGAGCAAGATTGCTCCAACAGATGCTCCTTCCTTCTACAACATCATCTTGTGAAGGCTGGTGTTAAGCTCATTCCGCACGGTGGTACTTGTGTTCTACCAAAATATCAAGTTCCCTATTGGTGACCTGGTTAGTGAAGTTAGGGAAGACCAAAATATAGCAAGAAAATGCTATGTGGAGATGGTATGAGATGATATTTGTAAAGTCCAAAGAGCTAAGAGAATAGAAGTATACAAGCTCTTCAAGACATGTCTATGACTTTGCCAGCTAGCCTAATCGAGTCAGGTTGTGCTAGGTCTGCCCGATCAAGTTACTCAGATTGTGACCGTCCTAACACCCTAGCTGAAATAAAAGATTATTGTTTATCTCATTCGAAACAAAGGCATCTTCCCCTAGTCACCCCAAGATGTTATCAACATCTCCCCTTTTGTGATGGAGCATTGCCACAACATCACCCCTCGAGACCCGGTCAGTCAAACAGAAAAAGTGTCAATAGAACAAGGTGATCCGGATCAAAATTACCAAGATGTTGGAAAGTCGGACATATTCAAGGTCCAATTCCCATCTTGGCTAGCGAACTTGGTGGTCATACCCAAACCAGGAGGCAAATGGCGCATCTTCATAGACTTCCGCGACCTCAACAAAACTTACCTGAAGGATTGATACTATATCTCTTGAATCGACCAGTTGGTGGACTTGACCTCTGGATACGAACTCATCTGCATTATGGACGCATACTAGGATTATCATCAAATTCCTCTAGCATCCGAGGACAAGGAAAATGTTAGTTTTGTCATCTCTGACGAGACTTTTTGTTATACATTTATGCATTTTGGACTAAAGAATGCAGGAACGACTTACTGATGACTCATGGATCGAGTCTTCAAAAACCAGATCAGGAGGAACATTGAAGTATACGTGGACAACATTCTAATCTGTTAGGATGTATACTAAAAGCCTAGCTTTTGGTATAAACATTTATCTAGAAATAAGAATCACATTGGTCAAATGTCTACATTTATGATAAATGTAGTTGTTCAATTAATTTATATTGTAGATAACATGGTGTGTGGTGTCACACACAGAAGATCATGTTATCGGTTCCTTATAAATTATAAACAGTAGCTCACGACCAAGATGGAAAGGAACAAACCATTGGAAGGTCGTAGTGTAATTAGGTATTGGTTTATCTTAACTATATAATTACACTAGTACACTTAGAGTGTATTGAGTAGGACCATTTGAGGTCGTTCCTTTTATACTGACTTTATGAAGGAACAAAGACCTCAGTTATTAGGGAAGTGTGTGCTCTTAATCCTAATATAATAACAAGCACATATATTTGATATTTATTTCTTTAATTTATCAATGGGTGAGATTTAGTTCGATGAATCAATAAGCCCGATAAGTTGAGAAATGATATCACTTATAGTGTGTGTTGTTGATTATAGAAGGAAACTGTGTCCTAGTGATCTAGGTTGAGAATGTCCCCAAGAGGAGCTCATAAGGATTGTCATGTTAAACCCTGCAGGTGGACTTAGTCCGATATGACGATGAAGTTGAGTGGTACTACTCTTGGAGCTAGATATTAATTAAGTGAGTTGTCAGTAACTTACTTAATTAGTGGACATTTGTTATCTTAAACACAGGGAGACTAACACACTCATAATAAGAAGGAGCCCAAAATGTAATTTGGGATTGGTGCGGTAGTTCAATAATAATTCTTTAGTGGAATGAATTATTATTGATGAAATTAAGTTGTGTGTTCGGGGCGAACACGGGATGCTTAATTTCATCGGGAGACCAAAACCAATTCCTCCTCTCGGTCCCTATCGTAGCCTCTTAATTATAGAGTACTATACCCACCTATACCCACCTTCTTACCCATCCTATAGGGGCCGGCCAAGCTAGCTTGGAGACCAAGCTAAGGCCGGCCATGGGTATGTTCATGGGTGAATTCATGTGGCCGACCCTATTAAAATAAAAAGGAATTTTAATTTTAAAATTTTTCTTATGTGGATAATATAATTTAAAAGAGAGTTTAAAAATTTAAATCCTTCCTTTTATAAGATTCTACAAAAGATTAAGAGAAGAGTTAAAATCTCTTTCCTTATTTGTAGATTAAAAGGTTGATTTTAATTTTGGTAAAAACTTTCCTTTTAATTATATTCATGATTTAAAAGAAAATTTAAAAATTAAAAATTCTCTTTTATTAGTTTCTACAAAAGATTAAGAAAAGATTCAATATCTTTCCTTATTTGTAGATTGAAAGGAGATTTTAATTTTTAGATATAACTTTCCTTTTTGGAAATTATCCACATGTTTAAAAGAAAGATTTTAATTTATAAAATTTCTTTTTATTAACCAATCATGAAGGGATTAAAATTATTGGAGAAATTTTTATAAATTTCTAGAAACAAATTAGGAAGTTTTAATTTTTGTTTTAATTAAAACTCTCCTTGTTTTGGGGAGAAGAGTGGCCGGCCATTATAATTTGAAAAGAGAAAATTATTTTAATTAAATAAATTTTCCTTTTTAATGGCAAAAGAATTAAGGAAGTTTTTATTAAATTTTCCTTATTTGCCAAGATCAAGGATTATAAAAGAGGGGGTAGAGGAGACTTCAATGCTAACGACTCTATTCTATTTTTCCTCTCTTTTCTCCTTGGGTGTGGCCGGCCCTTTCTTTCCTCTCCTCTCCTTTGTGTGGCCGAAACCTTCTCATGGTGGAGATAGCTTTGGTGGCCGGATCTAAGAAGGAGAAGAAGGAGAGATCAGAAGCCTCTTTCTAGCATCCCTTGGAGCATGGTGGTGGTGGCCGAACCTCTTCATCCTAGGAGAAGTTTTGATGGCCGAAACTTGTAAGGAAGAAGAAGGTGCTTGGTGGTTCTCATCTCGGAAGATCGTTGCCCACACAACGTCCGAGGTTAGAAGAGGAATACGGTAGAAGATCAAGAGGTCTTTCTAAAAGGTATAACTAGTAATTTTTGTTTCCGCATCATACTAGTTATTTTTAGAAATAATACTAAATACAAGAGGCATACGATTCTAGAGTTTCGAATTTGTTTTCGATATAGTGTTCTTTTATTTTTTTTTTTCTTGTGATTTGATTGTTCTTTTCGGTTAATCTAAAGTTATTTTAGGAAATTAAATATTAGCTTTCCATAAAAGGTTTTGTCTAGTCGGTGGTGGTTGCTCCCATATCCAAGAAGGCCATGTGCCTCGCCACGTCAGTACTGGGAACCAATTATGGAAATTAATATTTAATGGAATTAATAACTTAAGGTGATTTGGGTCGAACGTGTTAAGTTCCGCAGGAGACCCAAGTCAAAACCTAAAAGAACGAATAGATTAAGTTTTGGATCAAACGTGTTAAGTTCCGCAGGCGATCCAAAATTTAATTTAAAAGAACACATGGTAGCTAGGAAAAGGTTCAGACCTTTGTACAAAATTTTTGTACAGTGGAACCTCTAGGTTTTCCGAGTAGCAACCAACATAATCAAGTCTGTCCAAGCTGAAAACTTGATCAACGATGTTGAAAACATAGTACGCTTAAAAGATACGGTCTCAAGTTGAACCCGAATAAGTACATATTCAATGTCAAGAGTGGTCAGTTCCTTAGCTATATAGTCATTGAACGAAGAATCGAAGCTAATCAAGAGAAGATACAATCTTTGTAGAATATGAGCCTACGTGGCAACCCTAGAGCTTGAATATGGGGTTCATGCATACCTCTTAGGAAATGGTATAAAAGAGAGCTCGCTTTTGTGGGTACAAGTATGCACACATTGTGCATCTCAAACTCTTTCTACTTTTCAACTTCTTGTACTAACTTAGCGTCAGAATGACTCTACACCTTGGTATCATCAATCTAACATCTTCGATTGAGTTTTTTAGGTCTTGTAATTGCTACTCTCTCGGGAGCCTTCAGAATCTTTCCTCAATCTTTGTGCATTCTCCAATAGCTCAATCATCCATAGTCCCAGTCGAAATAATGATCAAAGAGCTTTCCTAATTATAAGTGTTTAAATTGGATGATTAGTACTTAAAAAAAATAAAAAGTACATAAGAAATTATTCAAATAATTTAATCTAATAAACATATAAGTTAACTTAGTAAGTAGTTTAAGATATCTTTTTTTTAAACAATATAATTATAATCACAAATATTCATTTTTAAAATATGCATCCAATCTCTTTTATCGTTAAACTAATTAGGAAGATATTTTGTAATTTATCTCGAGCCTCTAAAGTTACCCGGATTTATTTATAATTTATCAAATTGTAAATTGGTAGCGAGGCCAACAGTCCAAGATATTCTTGTTATGGTTTGACTTCTTAAAAGATGGCCGCCAGCCTGCCATATTGTACGAAGGAAATTTTTGACACGTGTAATCAAAGAAGAAAATTTTAACAACAACTCGTCCACTCCTTGACTCTTCTGTATAAAACTCCAAAAATGCTTTCCCTGTACTTATCCATGAACCTTCGTCAACCATTGAGAGTCAGCGCGCCGCCACAGCTCAACATCCTCCTCTGCTCGATAAATTCTACTCTCTCTTCGCTCATTTCCATCATCTCTTATTTCACCTTTCACCGAAACAGAGTCGCTAATGGCTCTCCCCAAATCTATCCCTATGACACTCGCGGTGGCCCTCCTTCTTGCTGGGATCGCGACTGCGGAAGCCCAAAACTGCGGCTGCTCCACCGACCTCTGCTGCAGCCGCTTCGGCTACTGCGGCACCAGCGACGACTACTGCGGCGCTGGTTGCCGGGAAGGGCCGTGTTACACCTCTCCCACCAACGACGTTTCGGTCGCCGACGTGGTGACACAGAGCTTCTTCGACGGCATCATCGGCCAGGCTGACGGCGGCTGCGCTGGCAGGGGATTCTAGTCGCGCGACGCTTTCCTGACCGCCGCCGGCTACTACCCCAACTTCGGCCGCACCGGCTCCGCCAACGACTCCCGCCGTGAGATCGCCGCCTTCTTTGCCCACGTCACGCACGAGACTGGACGTGAGTTCGATCGTTTTCTCCACCAATTGGAAGATCATAAATGCATCGCATTTACTTCTAATGGAAATATGCAGATTTCTGCTACATCGAAGAGATCAACGGCGCGTCGAGGGATTACTGCGACGAGACCAACACCGAATGGCTGTGCGTCGCCGGGAGGAACTACTACGGCCGCGGCCCCATCCAACTGTCCTGGAACTTCAACTACGGCCCCGCCGGCCGGGACATCGGCTTCGACGGCCTCGGAGCGCCGGAGACGGTGGCCAATGACGTCGTCATCTCCTTCAGGACCGCCCTGTGGTATTGGATGAGCAACTGCCACTCCCTCATCATCTCCGGCCAAGGGTTCGGCGCCACCATCCGCGCGATCAACGGCGCCCTAGAGTGCGACGGCAACAATCCGGCGACCGTCAACGCTCGTGTTGGCTACTACAGGGATTATTGCAGTCAATTGGGCGTTGACCCCGGCAGCAATCTCACTTGTTGAGTTCTTAATTGATGATCATAGATAAATCTGGCACAGATTTACTACACATTAATAACGTAACAATGAATAAATGTGCTTGGAAGTGGATTTATTGATTTTTCAAAGTTCATAAAAACCAGTCGTAAATAATTACAAAATTAAAGGACACAAAAAGCATATAGTTTTATAGTTTTTAAATACAGTTTATCAATTTGAGTGTCTGAAAATTAAGACTTCGATATATAATTAGTTTTTAATTCTCAACATTTATTAATTTGTCTCAACATTTATATAATTAATTTTTTTTATCTATCATTAGATTAATTTATTGAGATTGAGACTTATTCTTAAATAATTGAAAAATTAAGAAGGTGACACCATCTAAGGGTGGTACCAAAAAAAAATTAAATTGACATTAAATTTAGGAAGACTAGTCCAATTTTATAAAAGTTTTTCACCAATCGTGCACCAGGTAAATCAAAAATATTTACAATGAGTAGTTCAAAAATCTAATATTCTGTTATGCATCTTAGTTAGAGAAAAAAATTTCTATAAATATATCATAATTTAGAAATTAAATCATAAATATTTCCATAATAACTTCCGCTAGCGCCCGCGCCCTGGGCTCTAAGGGTGGTACCCAGCTAGTTACTAGTATACGATGTTTCCGTGTCTCATTTTTTTTTTCTGGATAAATATCTCATGAACATTTGAAAATTATTAAATCGAATAGTTCTTTTTTGGAATTTCTGAGAAACTTAGGGTGCATTTGGTTTGTCCTATTTTTATTTTCATTTTCTAAAAAACATGGATTTTTCATTTTTTAAAAAATGACTTTTCCGTATTTTTCATTTTCTTATAAAACGCTCTATCATTTTCTTAAAAATAAACGTGGAAAAAATAAACCAAACGTGCTTTCCATTTTCTCATAAAATAAAAACAGAAAACAACGTGGAAAACGTAAACCAAACCATTTTCTCAAAATAAGTTTGCAGAAGCAAATTTTTGATATGTTCTTTCTTTCCCTATTAATTGCCTTGCAGAAGTATTCTCTATAGAGACTTGTGCATTTGTCATCGATTACCTGTGGCTGAAGAACTCTTAGTTCTGTTATGATCTATAAATTCCACTGTCTTCTCCATTCAATTGCATCGTCTCCTCGTCCACCTCTTCCCCTCCTAGTAAACAGACCAATGGCTCAAATGCCGTTCTGCTCGTGTACCTTCCCTTCACTGGAATCGCCGCCACCGCAGCCCAAAACTGCAGCTGCTCGGCCGACCTCTGCTGCAGCAGATTTGGATACTGCGGTACCGAGGATGACTACTGCAACGACGGATGCCAGGAGGGCCCCCTGTTACTCCTCGCCGAACAACGGCGGCTCAGTCGCCGAGGTCGTGACGCATGACTTCTTCGACGGCATCATTAACCAGGCTGACAGCGGCTGCGCCAGCAGAGGATTCTGCTCGCAAGACGCTTTTTTGACCGCGCGCCGCCGGCTGCTACCCTGACTTCGGCAGCACCGAATCCGCTGATGACGCCCGACGTGAAATCACCGCTTTCTTCGGCCTCGTCACGTATGAGACCGGACGTGAGTGTTTTTTTTTTTTTTTTTTTTTTTTCCTTTTTTAGGTTAGTCATCTCTAATGCGTAGTTATCATACTTGGTTGATACTCTCCTCCTCGAATAATCTACACACTCCTTAATGCTAATCATTTCTAATTACAGTTGTTTAACTTTGTTGATCCATTCCTTTTGGTCGATTCCACTTCATATTAGTGGTATTAACAGTTGAACTCGCTGCTTAAGATGATATTGCTCCACTAAATACTTTCAATTTATTAATAATTAATTCTAAAAACATATTGATCTTTATTTTAATAGAAGTAATTCAAATTTTGAGATGTGACAAGTGATACTCTTATAAGAAAAGGAAAGAAAGGAAAACTCAAGAGAGAAAAATAACATGTGATTTTAGTGAATTAGAATTCTTGTATAATGAGGTCTCTTTTATAAAATTACATTCCTATTTTCAAATTTAAAAATTACATCCTTTATCTTCAAATTTAAAATTTTATAGGGAAATAATGGGGTGAAAGATGATTCGCTCGTCCAGTATCCCTGTTAACTTGTCTCTAGTTTAATATGAAGGAGATAAATTATAGATGACTACTAGTCATTAGTACAGTGGTCAAGGCATGAGAGAAGGCATACTCGAACGTGTCGAGTTTCAATCCCATGATCTAATATGGCAACGCTCCATGCCTCAACTACTGCACCGCCCTGAGGGGATAATTTTAGAAGAAACAAGTTGGTAAAAGACGACTATGCTCATCCTCAGTTCCCCCGTCAATCCGTCTCAGGGCTAATACAGAGGAGATAAATCACGAGTGTCTACTAATGCTTGGAATAATGACAGGCGTATGAGGGAAGTATTTACCTTGACTATACCAAAATTCAAACCCTAGATCTCAAGTTATTAGCATCTCATGTGTTAGCCACTAAATTACTTCAAGGGAACTAATTTTATAGTGAAACAAGCTTCTCCGTAAGAGGTTGTTGGGCTTAAATTGGGATCCAATAAAAACTTCATTAGTATAGAAATCGAAAACATAATTTCATGTGTTGATGCAATCATGCCTCAACAAAATTTTATACGGACAAAAGCTTCCACATAAGACTTTGTTTTGATATTGGGCAGTGTTTAAGTTAAGGTAAATTGTATAGGCTCAAATGATTGTCAAATGTGCAGAAGTAATCAACGTGACAGAAATGATGAAGTCCAAGAAGAGACCGGATTCTCGGTAGGTTTGATAATTCAATCAAGGTGATGAAGTCCAAAATGATTAGAGGCCGAATTGTTGAAAAAAGAAAAATCCTAGCGGATTAAGTGATCGGATATTAGGCGATAAAACCCCAAATTAAAGATTATTAGTGCAATCAGCCATCTAATCAAGGTTGACCAAGCTCGAGTTAAATTGAATTAGGATTTTAATATTTGATCAATATGTTAATTAGTCGAATGAGACGTCAAATAGGTAGATACTTGATAGTCGATCAATATGTTAATTTTATTGAGAGAAGAGTTAAATAGATCAAGATTGATTGGATACTTAACAAGATATGGAAAATCTAAGTGGATCACAGTTGACTGGACACTTAGTAATCGAAAGTCGAATAGGGAGTTGGCATGAGGTATGAAGTCTTAGCAAGTCAAGGTTGACTGAATGCTAGATAATAGGTAACTCCCGACAAGTCAGGGTAATTCACCGGATATCAGACAATGATGAAATCTCAACAGGTCAAAATTGATCGGATACTAGGCAACAGAAAGTCTCAATAGGTCAAGGTCAATCGGGATGCTGAGAAGAGGAATTCTTAGTAGGTTGAGGTCAACCGGATATTAGGCAAGTTGACAATACGACTTTGGTAAGGCTAAAAAATGAGTATCAATTGATTGATAGAGTGTATCAATTGATTGATAAACTTTACACCTCAAAATTAGAATTTGAGATGTTTTAGGGGTTTGCTACAGTAATTTCAGGGTTACTATCGTAATTATGGTTTCCTACAGTGCCAATTGACTGATGAACAGTTAAAGCCGACTATTACAACAACGAATAGAAAATTTAGTTTGAAACTCGCTAATTGTTCAACTCGACTAATCTTAATCAGTCAATTGATAGCACTGTAGCAGCGTATAGAAGGTTCAGAACTCGACTGTAGAATTCGACTATTCATGATCAGTCAACAGCAGAGTTTAGTAGTCAACTGATGGTGGTCCAACATGTCAAAAAAAAATTGTTCTACAGATTTAAATAATCAGATTCTACATGGCAATCAACTGATGGGTAAGATTAGTTAACTGCTAGGCGAAAATCAACCTCAACAACAACCTTATAAAAGAAGGTTTTGAAGTGTTTTGTGTTAGTGCAGGGAGCACCAGATAGTCGAAGCTAGGTTTTGATATTGACAAAAGGTTCAAAGCTAAGTTTCATTATGATCTAATGAGGTTGACTAAGTGTTCAGATAGCTCAACCAAAAAGTCCTAGTAGGTCAAGTTGATTGATACTAGGCAAGACAATTGTCCTAGTGGATTGATGTTGCCATTTTACATGTCACTAGGCACTTCAAAATTAATAAAGATTGGAACCTACTGAAACTAAAGATAAGAGTTGTAGTAAGGAGTCCTAAGTCATATTTTTTTCTAAGGATAACTAATGAGTGTATGTGTAAATTCTTGATTCAAAACTATTTTCAGGTTTTTCTAATGGAAGTGATTGCTTTATTTTTTTGTTTACAATTAAAGAGATTATCTAATTAGCAAGTCATGTGCTACACGTAATTATTCTAGCTCAATCAGTGACAATATGAAACATTCAAATAAAACTAAGTTCTTATTCAAATACCTAGTGAAACGTCAGTTCAAGTGATACTATTCAGAATCAAGCTAATAGATACAGACACTAATGTTTATAAAATATAATCAGAAATAAAGTGGAGTTGATTACAGACTTCAACTGATTCTTAACTAAAAATCAATAGATCCACTTAATTAAACTCAAATCCTAGCCTCAGATTATTAACACAATTCAAATTGCAATGAACCGAATGTAAAGATTAAGGGTTTTTGATTTTAGCATTTGAATTGATGAAAATGCAGTAACAAAATGCACAAATTAATAGGAAACAAATTGCAAAAATAAGTATCAGATCATCAGATCTGAACAAGAGTATCAGAAATAAAAGGTAAATAAAAACAAATATGTTCCACATCCCAAACCCGAGATCAAACTCCTTCTCTCTGTGTTGACACAGAGATGCTCTTGGCGACCTCTCTTCAAGCTCCGACGATGAATGACCAAGCTTCCAGCTATTACCAGGCGGCACTCACAGCTCCTGGGAATTCCCTTCAAGCTCCATTCGTTTGGTAATCTCATCAACTGAAGAACAGAGGAAGAATTCTGGAATTGACAAACCAGATCGATTGATCAAATCGATCTAGTTTCGTTGCAGAATGAGGATCGAAAATAGGATTAGAAACTCCTGGGAACCTCCCTTCAAGTTCTGATGAATGCGAAGATCACCGATTGGGAACCTCCCTCGATCAGGAACGCGGTGGTGAAATAGAATCCAAATCGCGGACTGGGGTACCTCCCTCTGCCGCTCTCTGATCTTGGAAGATGAACGTTGACAGCTCAGAGATCGTCGTCAGTGAAGAAGACTTGCTCTCCGATCTTGAACGTGGATGGGAGCATCGGGCGAAAGAAGATGAACATGACAATGTCGCGAGAAGAGAAATACAGAGGTCCAAGATCACTGTAGCTTCTCACTGGTTTTTAAATCAACTCAAATTCAATTAATGGCTGAGAATGCTTCAGATCTCATCTAACGACTAGATAAATTTAAATTTAGATCAAAAGCTTTGGATCTTGATCAATAGTTGCGATCTACTTCCCCTTGACTTGGATGGATCAGATCTTCAATGGATGATTCAAATCTCTCTTGTTCTTGATTAACGGTCCAACTTGCTCCAATCCTTGATCGTCTTGTTTAAACTACGATTCAAGCACAAATCTAGTTTGATCTAATCGGGTTCATGCCCCTTTTGATGCCTGCAAAGAATATATCGAATATTAACATCAAATACCATGATTATAAGCTAATTTATAATTAAGTCCAAGATTAAATGAAATGCATAAAATGTTATGTAAATATGAGTTTCATCTATAAACAAGATATCAAATCATGCATGTATGAATCAAAATAGTATAGAAAAATCATGATTATCAAATCTCTCACACTTAGTCTTGAACGTCCTGTGCAAGTCAAGAAAACCTAAGAATCAACTAAAAATCATCTCCGCAATAATTCCCTAGTAATACCTAGAAGATAGTAAAAGGAATTTAACTAAGACCATCTAAAGATCACAAACAATCATGAATTCAATCCAAACAATAATCAGTAGGTATGATGGTTTCAATCCAATTGAAAAATTAAGCAAGATACAATCTCACAAGGTATTCACCTATTCTAACTCTTACACTCAAACATGTATATAAGTGGAGCTCAACTCAATGTCACTCACAACATTTCACTACCATAAGCTTGCTTGTTTTCTAATTCTCCACTACTATAAAACATAGCATACATGAATCAAAAGGATTTCATTAAGAACTAAAATAGAATCAAAAGAATTAAGTGAAGTAAACAAAATGGTTAAGGAAAAGGAATTAATGAAGAAATGAGAGTATTGGAGGAATATACTTGATGAGTTGACCAATTTGATGTGAAAAGAGATGAATACCATTTGACAATACCAACACAAAATATCAAGCCTAACCCTTCTTCAATTAGATAGCTATCCAAAAATCTTGATACATTGTCTCCACACTTGATACTTTCTTTATTTGCCACTGTTTGTTGTTGTTTTTTTTTCCACACTTCAATTCCAGAATTTGGAAGCTAAAACAATCTCAAATCACCTTATGAAGAAGAGCTCCCCCCACACTTAAAATATTGTCTGTCTCGGACAATGCAATACATCAACTATCTAATTACTTGATATTCCTTTAGCCACTGTTTTCTTTCTTTTTTCTTCCTTCATTCTACAGGTTTTTCCTATTTTTTCTTTGTTCCTACAGATTCAAACTTTGTTTCCTGTCCAACAGCAACCTTCTTCCCTACTTCGAACTCGAATTCTACTGAACAAAAACTTCGTCAACAATTGGAACAAAAATGAGTTCTCCCCTTCATCATTAAAATAGTTTTCCTCTTCCAAAAATGCTTATCAATTGGAAGGAACACTTCATTCATCTTCCTGAAATGTCACTACTGAAATAAGACTCAGTAGAAAACCTTCTTTTTAGTTTTAAAATCAGGGATTCAAATCTGTTCTGCAACTCATAGTTGTTGGATCGAGACGCTCTAGAGGGGGGTGAATAGCGCTCGTGGCTATAATCGTTCAATTATCGGAATCGTAAAACGTAAGAGTTAATGCAGCGGAATAAAATAACACAGAGAGACAAGGGATTTTTACTTCGTTCGGAGCCTGTGACGACTCCTACTCGAAGGCCCGCGATCCTTGATCGCTTTCCGTGGGCAACAACTATAAGCTCGACAAGAGTACAAGTATTACAGTTAAGTATTAAAAAGAATACAGTTATACCGACGACAATATCGTAATCTGAAGATTCAGAGCTCCGGGTCGTCGATGTCTCGCAACAGCACTTTGGAATCGTCTCGTGAGCAGCCTGTAGCAGTAAGATCACTTGAAAGTTGTTTTTTGAAGCTGCTGGTCGAGACCCCTTATAAAGGGGGTTCAAGGCGCCTTATACTGTTCACCAAGGCGCCTTGAACGAGCCGAGTCACCCGCGTGGATCAGCACAGACCTGGTCGAACTCTATCTGGTTCAAGGCGCCTTCAGCCTATCCAAGGCGCCTTCAACCTCCGGTCTAAGGCGCCTTGAACTCCATTCAAGGCGCCTCCAGTCTGCTGCGCTGGCCTTTTCCTAGCCTCGGCACTGTTCATCCGAGGTCTTTTTTGTACTTTGGTCCCTGCAAGATATGTTAATCCCAAAAATACCCTGCAGCACAAAGTTAGCACAAAACAATGATATAACTATTGAAATATTTAACAGTCTCTTGACTGTCCGAGTCTGACTTCAGGTTTCCTACCGGAAACCCTAGGTCGACCCGACGCCTACTGTTCCCTCTACGGGGAACGCGTCCTCACCTACTCTACTCAGGAGATTTACCTGTTGCCAGTACGATCCTCCAGATCGACTGGACTTTTGCTCGGCACTCGATGCTTCTGGACTTTCTGCTGAACATCCGCTTCACCGGCCAGTTCAGACTTTCACCTGGTTCGCGACACCAAGGCTTTCCACCTAGGGTTACCACCCCCTAGGACTTTTGCCTGAAGCCATCGACCTGCCAAGACTTTCCGCATAGGGTTACCACCCCCTATGACCTAGGGTTACCACCCCCTATGACCTAGGGTTACCACCCCCTAGGGTTTTACCTTGCCTAACCGCAGTTAGGACTTTCCTGAAACACTCAGCAAAAGCTGTCAGATAACAAAGCACCTTAACTTTGAATCCTTTGCCATTATCAAAACTTAGGTTCGATCATCGGATGCTTCCCGCACCAACAATAGTTTCAGTTTTAGAAATTAATTCTCAGAGAACTTCATTTGATACTCCAAGTCCATTTATGTGTAGTGAAGGTTCAATCCTAGGTATTGAATCCAGTCAAACATTTCCAAAATTCAGTTTCAATGAAGTTTCTGTATTTCAACAATTCAGAAATTAAAATTTGGCAAGAATTCAAAGGTTTGTAGCTGCCCAAAGTTTCAAAGTTTCCAAAATCAGATTCAGTGAGACTGAATTCTGGATTCTGATTTTCTAACAGTTTTAGTTCTAGAATTCACAATTCAAGGAAATTTTGACCTGAATTATGAAATGTTTAGCTTGGAATGAGATCCCATTTAGGATTGAATTGATAGAACTGGAATTCAATTCGTATTCTGAATAAAAACAGCAAGAGAAGTTGGCACAAAACAGGGTTGAGATGCCAAGTTATGAATCTCTGAATTCTTGTCAATTCCTGTTCCTTATTTCCTTTGGACTTCAGGTTCTTCAATGGCTCAAGTGATACCATCCACACACCCATAGTCTTCTAAATTCAAAATGTAGATCTTAGTGTGACGGCAATTATATTCGGGTCATCAGCTGTATTTGGAGCATCTATTCTCCCACCAGCTTCCATTGCGAAGGGATTAGTAAATTCTTCAGAAGAGTAACCTGTGGAAAGATTTTCAAAGGGTTGTGAAGCTAAATATTGTAAATATTCAATGTAATTATTGTTATCGGATTCGGACTCCAGTGTTGTTGTTTCTGAAAGGGCCATGCATAAATATTTACTGGAGGATGTTGTTGGTAGGGAATCTAATTACTGCTTTAATTCAGCACGATATGTTATGGAATCTCTCAGTATCCGATAAGTGTCTTCAAAACTTTCTCCATAGGAATACCACTCTGGCTCATCCAATGTTTCTTCGCGTATGAGAGCCCTTTGAGTTTGGATGCGAGCTTGGACCTCATGACAGTCGTCGTCATTTGTGTATTGTATTGCAACTTTTGACTTGGGTGGTTGGTATTCAATATATTCACGCTCATCAATATAATCAGGGTGGGGTGTCACATAATAGTCATATGGAGCTGCACTTTCTTCACCATCATTACAATTAGGACATCCGTCACTGAGTGGATTTGCTTTTTCACTAGTGCATGGATACTGTTGGCTTGTTGAACCAAAACTCTTGTCTTGTCGTTTTATTTTATCAAGGTCATGGACTTGAATGATTGGAGGAGTTTTACAGCATTCTAAAATGAGTTGGGCAATACTTTCTCCTTCTGCAAAATTCATTTCATCATCAGAATAATTATAAACAAGGATTTTGATTTCACCTCTATAATCAGGGTCAACCACTCCTCCTCCGATAGTCATGCCTCTCATGGCATAATTAGACCTTGGTGCTATTCGCGCATAAGTCCCTTTGGGTAATTTGATGCTAATGCTTGTATTTAGCATGGCCTGCCCATATGGTGGAATATGGTAGCTTTGATTGAAGATGAGATCATACCCAGCGGCCCCTTCGGTCTTTCTTTGTGGTAAGACCGCTGTGCTTGTGAGACATTTGACGTATAGTACATCTTCTTCGTTATCCTTTAATAAGACCGCAATAGTATGAGCTCTTTCTTTGTCTTCATTATCATAATGATCGTCTCTTGCTTGCATAGATGCTGCTGCAACTTGATAATTTTCAAAATGTAGTGAAATTCTACCATCTAGGAGGTTCCTTGTGTTTACCTCAGTAGGTTGCATTGGAATGTTGATTGTAGATTGTCTAATAATCCAATTTTGTCCGAGAACATCCCTTGTATTATATCGTCGCCCTGGTAGTGCTCTTATTCCGCTGCTTGCTAAGTAGTCAACGACGTTTTGGACTTCATAAGCGAAGCCTACATTTGGTGTATTTGAAAGTCTTCCAACTAACCCTCTTGTAAGTAGCAGGTTAGCTTCCCCATGCTGCCATGCTTCGTATCCTCGAGCAAGGATGGATATTTGAATATTTCTGTAAAAATCAGAGATTGTTAGCATGGTATCAGGTATTACATATACCAGTTGACTTCCTCGTGTTAAGTCTATTTCCATCGTTGCAAAGATGACCTGATCTCCCTGCCACCTATTATCCCTGAATACCACAAGAGCTAGTGTTCCTTCTTCTTGTCGGTGTAAGATTTGAATGCGGACCTGAATGACTCCCATATGGATGAATCACATCCCACTACGTTGTAGTTGATTGAAGCTTTCTGGCTGTATGAAAGGTTTGTCTACTTGATTGGTAGTTACGAGCAGAGCTTCTTCAGAATGGTGGGTGTATACCCGGTGGTGCGTGTCATCTTGTCGAGAATGGTATAAGACTTCAGCAGGGACGATTGCAACTCTTTCTTGCATAGAAAGTCTTAATTGTGCCTGAGGGTCTAGCTGTTGTTCTAGAGACTGATTGTAACTTCTTCCAGTTATTCTTTGGGATGCCCATTGTAGTCTTCGTTGCGCATTGTACCGCCTTCGTTGATGCTGGCAATAATTTCTAACTTGGTCCTCAAAAAGAGGATTTTCTTCTATTGCAGTCCCTCTTGTGATTGTGGTGACTGGAGGGTTTGCAGTGGTCCTCATTATTTCTTGGCTTGTTCTTTGAAGAGGTCGTATGGGTCCTTGAAAATGTGAAGCTTGCCTTTCCCTTCCCTTGGCTTCTCCTGAATTGATAAACTTTTAATTTTGTCAGATAAATTTTTGATTACATCTTCAGGGAGATTAGTGCTAGTGCTTGACTCTTTTGTTTTAAGCTTTCTAATACGCTCGTCAAGCGCTTCCAATCTTTCAAGAATTGTCACCAGAAGTTGTATTTGAGTATTGGCTTGTTTGATGGTGGTTGCTGCTCCTGATGTAGGGCCTTTATGATCAGCTGGACGAACAAACCCTAAGCTTGGTGCTTCAATATTTTTCGTAGCTTTCAATGCTTCTTTATAGCTGTTTGTTGCCTGGGTGTTTATATAACTCATGAAGAGGTCCAGGCTTCTAACTTGTAAAGGAGTTTCTCAACCCTTTCAAGCTTCTTACTCGAGTCTTCTTTTACCATTCATTCTTCAACAACTTTGGGTTGTTCTTTTATTTTAGCTAATAGGCTATTGATTTGTCTTTCTGTCAAAGGCCTATTTTCAAGAACTTCTTGGGTTAGGTCCTTTAATGCTTGGGTTAGCCTTTTGTTTTCAGATTTAAGAACTTCCAACTCTTGAATTTGTTTGAAGTTCTTTAAATTAATTCTATTGACAAACTTACCATATCATAAGTTACTGCAATGTTATGAGCTAGTTCTTTTAAGGTTGGCTTGGTTTTTGCTAAGTTGAGATATTCAAGGTTTGCGGTTGGTGATTTAGAATATCATTCTTGTATAGCTATTTCCCAACGTCTAGACATATAGTTGTCTCTCGATTAGGTTGGCTTCTGGCTATTCACCAATCATACCCAGCTAAGGCTTCTGGCTATCCACCTTATCCAAAATTGCTAGGCTTGCGGGCGATCAAGCAATTCCTTTTTCAATTCAGACTTTATGTTTTGACACTCATAAGTATATATCTTTCTTCAAACTTTATTTCCTAACTACTTACGGCTTAGAGGTTTCTAAAAGATTTCTTGCTCATGCAGGTGTGCCCTTGGGCTTACCTTAATTTATTGCCAAGTTAGGACCTGCCCTTTTGCAACCCACTCGTCGTTCCCCGGTCGCCTTATTATAGTTAAGAACTATAAAGCCCGTTGAATGATGGATCCTTAAGATACCCCCCCCCCCCCCTTTTTTTTTAAGGATATCCATTTAGAGTTTTGGGAAATCGCTAATGCCTTTGTATTATTATATCCTAATTATTGTTGGTTGCTACTCGGAAAACCTAATGGTTCCACTGTACAAAAATTTTGTACAAAGGTCTGAACCTTTTCCTAGCTACCATGTGTTCTTTTAAATTAAACTTGGATCGCCTGCGGAACTTAACACGTTTGATCCAAAGCTTAATCTATTTGTTCTTTTAGGTTTAGACTCGGATCTCCTGCGGAACTTAACACGTTCGATCCAAATCACCTAGGTTATTAATTTCATTAAATATTAGTTTCCAAAATTGGCTCCCAGTACTGACGTGGCGAGGCACATGACCTTCTTGGATATGGGAACAACCACCACCGACTAGACAAAGCCTTTTAAGGAAAGTTAATATTTAATTTCCTTAAATAACTTTAGGTCAACCAAAAAGAACAATCAAATCACAAGGAAAAAAAATAAAAGAACACAACATCGAAAATAAATTCGAAATACTAGAATCGTATGTCTCTTGTATTTGGTATTATTTCCAAAAATAACTAGTATGATGCGGAAAGGAAAAATACTAGTTATACCTTTTAGAAAGACCTCTTGATCTTCTACCGTATTCCTCTTCTAACCTCGGATGTTGTGTGGGCAATGATCTTCCAAGATGAGGACCACCTAGCACCTTCTTCTTCTTCTTTCAAGTTTCGGCCAAGCACCAAAATCCAAGGATGAAGAACTTTTTCCACCAACTAAGCTCCAAGGGATGCAAGCTTTCTCTCCTTCTTCTTTTTCTTCTCCAAGTAGTATCCGACCACCACAAAAGCTCCAAGCAAGGTAGAGTTTCGGCCACCACAAAGAGGAAGAGAGGGAGAGAGGATGGCCGGCCACAACACCAAGGAAAAGAGGGAGAGAATAATAGAGGTTTTTTTTTCATGAAGGCACCCCAACCCCCTCTTTTATATTCCTTAGCTTTGGTAAATAAGGAAATTTAATTACAATAAAATTTCCTTAACTTTCTTTGACATGAATTAATTAAGAAAAATTAAACAAAATTTCTTAAAACTCCATGTCTTGGCCGGCCACATCAACAAGGGCAAACAAAGCAATTTCAATCAACAATTAAAATTTCTTATTTGTCTTTAGAAATTTTAAAAAATAAAATTTCCCTTTAAAATCCCTTCATGGTTGATAAAAAGAAATTTCTATAATTTTAATTTTTCAACATGTGAATAATTTACAAAGAGAAAAAATAAAATATCTTTCCTATCTACAAATAAGGAAAGAGATCTAATCTCTTTTCTCAATCTTTTGTAGAAGAGATATTTTAATTTTAATTCTCTTCAATAAATTATATCTTCCACATAAGAAAAATTTAAAATTAAAATTCTTTTAAAATTAATGGGGGTCGGCCACCTAAGCTTGGGTTCAAGCTAGGGCCGGCCACCCATGAATCAAGGCTTGGTCGGCCCTAGCTTGAACCACAAGCTAGCTTGGCCGACCCCTACATCATGGGTACGAAGGTGGGTATAGTACTCTATAAATAAGAGGCTACGATAGGGACCGAGAGGAGGAATTGGTTTTGATCTCCCGATAAAATTAAGCATCCCGTGTTCGCCCCGAACACACAACTTAATTTTATCAATAATAATTCATTCCACTAGAGAACTATTATTGAACTACCGCACCAATCCCAAATTACATTTTTGGGCTCCTTCTTATAATGAGTGTGTTAGTCTCCCTGTGTTTAAGATGTCGAATGTCCACTAATTAAGTGAGTTACTGACAACTCATTTAATTAATATCTTAATCCAAGAATAGTACCACTCAACCTTATCGTCATGTCAGACTAAGTCCACCTGCAGGGTTTAACATGACAATCTTTATGAGCTCATCTTGGGGGCATTATCAACCTAGATTACTAGGACACAGTTTCCTTCTATAATCAACAACACACACTATAAGTGATATCATTTTCCAACTTATCGGGCTTATTGATTCATCGAACTAAATCTCACCCATTGATAAATTAAAGAAATAAATATCAAATATATGTGCTTGTTATTATATTAGGATTAAGAGTACACACTTCCATAATAACTGAGGTATTTGTTCATTTATAAAGTCAGCATAAAAGAAACGACCTCAAATGGTCCTACTCAATACACTCTAAGTGTACTAATGTAATTATATAGTCAAGATAAACTAATTCCTAATTACACTACGACCTTCCAATGGTTTGTTCCTTTCCATTTTGGTCGTGAGCTACTGTTTATAATTTATAAGGTATTGATAACATCATCTTCTGTATGTGGCACCACATACTATGTTATCTACAATATAAATTAATTGAACAACTATAACTAAATGTAGACAATTTGACCAAATGTGATTCTTTATTCAAAATAAATGTTTACAAAAGCTTAGGCTTTCAGTATACACTCTAACAATTATTATCAGTGCCGCTCGCCAAGAATACCTCGTTAAGTGTTTACTCAGCCATGAAACTAGCTCTGATACCAAAAAGTTTGTGGAAGCGTGTCTTCTTTGCAAACAAACTAAGATAATGTACCAAAAGAACTTGAAAGTACAAAACTTAAGTTTGTAAGAAAGGAAACTTGAAACTTGAAAAGAAAACTTACAGAGAACTCAGAGTAAGACTTGTGTCGTGAACTCGACTTGTGTCTTGCAATGAGATTTCTAAGCGCTTATAAAGAGAGGAGAAATGATGAATCGGGTGCTCATTGGGCTCCATCGTCATCCTATCATATCTCCTTTTACTAGTGGCCTAGTAATAGGCTTATTAGATGCACACTCAGCTTCTTATCCTTTGAGACAGGTGGACGGCTCCCCGAGGCTCAGTCCATCGAATCAAAGGTAAAGTTGCCTTTATTATAGTGATATGTAACGCTGGAAAAGTTGGATTGTTGGGCTCACCATCGCTTCGCATTTATGGTAGGTTGTCTCTTATCCTCTCAAATGTTGTATTGCCATCAAGCAGAATACAATTCCAAGGAAATCAGAATGTGATTTGTAAAAACATTCCAATACCAACTGCTTCCTTGTTGGCCGGATGCATGAGTTACTGAATTAAAGCCAACTGCCATCTTGCATCTTAGATAGCTTAAATTTATTTGGATTTCTTAAATTCTAGTTTCTAGATTACAATATCAATTTTTTTCAAGATTCGATTCACCAAAGGTTTTTAATAAAGGGCAATCACCATACATCAATAAGAAAGCAATGTGTTCCTCTTAGACTTTCACTGAGTATATACTTGCAATGGATACTTGGCACACAACTTATAATAATTGATATTTCAATTTCATGTTTCATTTATGCAGATTTCACAAAGTTGCAATCATTTCAGCACTCTATTTTTTTTTTCTGTGTAAGCCCATCTTCTTGTGATAGTTTCTACTTACTTGAACCTCTGTTTGCAACTCTAAGAGCCCATCATCAATTCTTGCATGCTTTTAACTCCTTCCCATCCACATTACAAATTCTTATTGTCTCAAAATCATTCTGCATTACATATTAAGAATCTATATTCAGAATTTTCAACATTTGATAGCGTTCATCACCTATCCTATCCAATCAACACACAAGATACTCAAAATTCACACATCAAACTGATTGGGAATCAGCAGGCATCTAATTAGCCAGATTTCTTAAGATTCTCCTTTTCAGAAATCAGATTCCAATTTAAGAATTTCCAGAACTGAGCTAGGTTATGAAATTCTGTAAACTTAAGCTCATAGTTTCAGAATTAAGGAATCAAAATAGCTTCAGATTAACTAGTAAAGAATTCACTTTAGAAGTTGGTATTATTTGGACATGAATTAACAGATTCTCCAATTAAAAGTGTCGGTGGTCATCACAACAGTCCCAAAATGGCACACTAGATATATGAAAGTCCCTTCCTTCTCTCTTATACTTCATTTCCTTTTCTGCTATCAAGTTTACTGAACATAAATGGACAATTTACAAACACTTTTGTTCACTTCCCTTCTTGAAATAGCTTGTAGGTTGTATCCTTGCTATCTGCTGCTGCTTCTTGAAATAGCTCAGGAATTCTAAATTGCAAACTGCTGCTTAAAACTCAATCTTACAGCAACCTCTAATTACTAGCAATGCAGTGAAGCTATGCAGTTTCAAAATCTATAAATTAAGGTAGTTTCAACTTATATCATGAGAATTCTTGAGCTATGAAGTAACTACAATGCTGATCAAAAATAGCATCAACAATTGGCATAAAACAGTTCTGGAATTCATTAGCTGACTTGTGGCTACTATTTTTTTTTTTAAAAAAAAAACAAGAACAACTTCTTCAGATGGCTACTGTATGTATCTTGGACAGTTATCAATTCAATCTCAAAATTATGAGCCAACCTCTTTACTTCCAGTACCTGTTGTGATCATTTTCATCAGTAACATCTAAAGCTAACAACCACACCAAGACTTGAAATTTGAAAATGAGCTCAAATTGTCCTACTAAACTGATGGGGAATCCAGCATTGGTTGGTTTTCTTTGTTAGCATATTTATTGATTTGATTGCTTATCTTTTTGTATCTTCATGTTGGCTTATTTTTGAATTATTAAGGTTTTAATATTCATATATTCATGTGTTTGAAACTATATGCTCTTGAGTCTTCTAATATTGATTGTTAGTATTGTAGTAGAAGAACAGGAGATTTATTTTAACATGGATCCATATTTTTAATATTTTGGAGATGAAATAGATAATCAGTATTTTTAGTCTGAGCATTAATTTTATCCAATCATGGATCAACAAAAGAGGCATGAGTTATTTTCTAATGCTTACAATTTTAATTGGATGGACCATTTATATTTCAGAAATAAAAATACACAAGGATAATTTTTTAAACCAGATATAATCTACCAAAATTCATATGAATTTTAATAGAACAATCCTCAACTTAAAGTGTCAAAATTTTACAATGTGGCACTTTATGTCACTAGGTTACTCCTCGCCGAACAACGCGGCTCAGTCGTCGAGGTCGTGATGCATGGTTTCTTTGATGGCATCATTAACCAGGCCGACAACAACTGAACCAGCAGAGGATTTTGCTCGCGCGACACTTTTCTAATCGCCACCAGCTGCTACCCTGACTTCGGTAGCACCAAATCCGCTGATGACGCCCGGCGTGAAATCACCGCTTTCTTCGGCCACATCACGTATGAGACTAGACATGAGTGTTTTTTTTTACTTTTTAGGTTAGTCATCTTTAATGCGTAGTTATCATACTTAGTTGACACACTCCTCCTTGAGTAATCCACACACTCCTTGATGCTAATCATTTCTAATTACAGTTGTTTAACTTTGTTGATCCATTCCTTTCGGTAGTCGACCCACTTCATATTAGTGGTACTAACAGTTGAACTCTCTGTTTAAGATGATATTACTTCCACTAAATACTTTCAGTTTATTAATAATTAACTCTTAAAACATATTCATCTTTATTTTAATAGAAGTACTTAAAATTTTGAGATGTGACAAATGTTCAACATCTGATACTCTTATCGAAGAAAAGGAAAGAAAGGAAAACTCAAGAGAGAAAAATAACTTGAGATTTTAGGCTACGTTTGGTTGGGTGTAATATAATTGAGGTTGTAATGTAATCAAATTTGTAATGTAATGTAATGTAATCCTGATTACATTACTACGTTTTGTAATGTAATGTATGTAATCTTTGATTACAAGGGTGATTACATTCTTTTGTTTGGTGTCCATTATTTTTTATAAGGAATGCAATTCGTATTATTATAAAATGACAAAAATATCCTACGACCTCTACCGGTGGGCGCTACATCTCTGTCGGAGTTTGCGGTCGTTGTCGTCGCCGCCGCCGGTCGTCGGCCGCTGCCACCGGTTGTCGGGCAGCGGCGGCGACGGGCGACGATGGGCGGCGACTGATTAGGGATATATTTGACATTTAAATTTTTGTTAAACGATGACATTGTAATGTAATCAGATTACAATGTGTTTGTTTTGTAATCCAGATTACAAAACTTCATTACATTTTGTAATCCAGATTAAATTACATTACAAGTTAAAAATGAAACCAAACAAATTAATCAGCCTTGTAATGTAATCTGGATTACATTACAAGGCAGATTACCCCCTACCAAACGCAGCCTTAGTGAATTATAATTCTTGTATAATGAGATCTCTTTTATAAAAATTACATTCCTATTTTCAAATTTAAAAATTGCATCCCTTACCTTCAAATTTAAAATTTTATAGGGAAATAATGGGGTGAAAGGTGATTTGCTTGTCTAATATCCCTGTTAACTTGTCCCTAGTTTAACATGAAGGAGATAAATCATGGATAACTACTAGTCATTAGTACAATGGCCAAGGCATGCGAGAAAACATACTCAGACGTGTCGAGTTTCAATCCCATGACCTAATGTGGCAACACTCCATGCCTCAACTACCGCACCGCCCTGAGGGGATAATTTTAGAAGAAACAAGTTGGTAAAAGACGACTATGCTCACCCTCAGTTCCCCCGTCAATCCGTCTCAAGGCCAATACAGAGGAGATAAATCACGGGTGTCTACTAATGCTTGGAATAATGACTGACGACGCATGAGGGAAGTATTTACCTTGATTATACCAAAATTCAAACTTTAGACCTTAGATTATTAGCATCTCATGTGTTAGCCACTAAATCACTTCAAGGGAACTAATTTTATAGTGAAACAAGCTTCCCTATAAGGGGTTGTTGGGCTTAAATTGGGATCCAATAAAAGCTTCATTATTATAGAAATCGAAAACATAAGTTCATAAGTTGATGCAATCATGCCTCAACAAAATTTTATACGGACAAAAGCTTCCACATAAGACTTTGTTTTGATATTGGATAGTGTTTAAGTTAAGGTAAATTGTAGAGTCTCACATGATTGTCAAATGTGCAGAAGTAATCAATGTGACAGAAATGATGAAGTCCAAGAAGAGACCTGATTCTCAATAGGTTTGATAATCCGATCAAGGTGATGAAGTCCAAAATGATTAGAGGCTGAATTGTTGAAAAAAAGAAAAATCCTAGCGGATTAAGTGATCGGATATTAGGCGATAAAACCCCAAGTTAAAGATTATTAGTGCAATCAACCATCTAATCAAGGTTGACCAAGCTCGAGTTAAATTGAATTAGGATTTTAATATTTGATCAATATGTTAATTAGTCGAATGAGACGTCAAATAGATAGATATTTGACAGTCGATCAATATGTTAAGTTTGTTGAGAGAAGAGTTAAGCAGATCAAGATTGACTGGATACTTGACAAAATATGAAAAATCTAAGTAGATCATAGTTGCTTGGATACTTAGTAATTGAAAGTCCAACAGGGAGTTGGCATGAGGTATGAAGTCTTAGCAAGTCAAGGTTGACTGAATGCTAGATAATACGTAACTCCCGACAAGTCAGGGTAATTCACCGGATATCAGACAATGATGAAATCTCAGCAGGTCAAAATTGATCAGATACTAGGCAACAAAAAGTCTCAATAGGTCAAGGTCAACCGAGATGCTGAGAAGAGGAAGTCTTGGTAGATTGAGGTCAACCGGATATTAGGCAAGTTGACAATACGACTTTGGTAAGGCTAAAACATGAGCATCAATTGATTGTTAGAGTGTATCGATTGATTGATAAACTTTAAACCTCAAAATTGGAATTTGGGATATTTTAGGGGCTTATTACAGTAATTTCAGGGTTACTATCGTAATTATGGTTTGCTAGAGTGCCAATTGACTGATGAACAGTTAAAGTCAACTATTACAACAACGAATAGAAAATTTAGTTAGAAACTCGCTAATTGTTCAACTCAACTGATCTTAATCAGTTAATTGATAGCACTGTAGCATCGTATAGAAGGTTCAGAACTCGACTGTAGGATTCGACTGTTCATGATCAATCGACAGCAGAGTTTAGCAGTCAACTGATGGTGGTCAAACATGTCAAAAAAGAGTTGTTCTGTAGATTTAAATAATCAGATTCTACATGGCAGTCGACTGATGGGTAAGATCAGTTAACTGCTAAGCGAAAATCAACCTCAACAACAACCTTATAAAAGAAGATTTTGAAGTGTTTTGTGTTAGTGCAGGGAGCACCAGATAGTCGAAGCTAGGTTTTGATATTGACAAAAGGTTCAAAGCTAAGTTTCATTATGATCTAATGAGGTTGACTAAGTGTGCAGATAGCTCAACCAAAAAGTCCTTGTAAGTCAAGTTGACTGATACTAGGCAAGGCAATTGTCCTAGTGGATCTAGGCAAAAGGAAAGTATTAGTTGCGGCTAGGCAAGGAAGTCCTAGTCAATGGAATTATCAAGGAAGTCCTGATTGCTGGGATTGGATAGGAAAACTTGACAGATTGAGAGTGAATTAGGTGGGAAATCTAGACAGGACTGGAGGACCCGACGTCAAGCAAGTCGATGGGGTTTGGAGGACCAAACATTGAGAGGAAGCCCTAGGGTTTAGAGGATCAGATACCGAGTAGGAAGTCCAAATTGTTGGGATCTTAGATGGCTAGAGGGGGGGGTGAATAGCCTCTTTGAAAAACACTAAACGCAAATTTCTTCAAGAACTTTGTTAGCACAGCACAGCGGAAACAGAAAACTAAAGCGAAGGAAAAACAAACACACAGCAGACACAAGGATATACGAGGTTCGGGGATAACTTGCCCCTACTCCTCGGCGTGTCCGTAAGGAGGACAACTCCTTGATCTTTCGGTAGATCACACCCCGGACAAGATCCGGCTAAAGATGTCTCCTTCTCGGTGGAGCAACCTCTCAACAAAGTCTCAGTTGATTATAGATTTAAGCACAAGACTTACAGTGGCTGAGAAAAATATTAAGATGAGCTTACAGCCACGCGAAGAAGAGAACAGAGCAGAGAGCGCACAATCAACCTTCTCAGCAAGGAGCTCACAGCTTCACCAACTTGCTCTCTCGAAGGCTTGATCACAAAAGACAGAGAATTCAGAATATCCTTTCTGAACTCCTCTTCTTCCTTCTTATGTCTCTCTGCTTTACTGGCTCGAATCACCGCCGTCTGCAGAATCGCTGCTGCCAGCAAGGCGTAGCCAATCACCTCTCCTCCTCTTCTGATTCTCTGAACACATGCCAATGGAAATCACTGGCGTCTCTGGATACCAACCAATGGGTAGAAGTCAAACTGAGCAGCCCAATCGTAATTGGATTTCGCCAGTGAACGTTGATGCCTCAAATGTATCTGTTGCAGCAAATTACAGTGAAAAGGGTACTTGTCTCCTTCTCTTAATGAAGCTTAATTTGAATCCAAACATGAGAATGTGACCTGCAACCTGCAAGCTAGAAAGACTCACAGATGGTTAAAAATAGATGGTGAAGACAAATACGGCAATCGAAAAAAGTACATGCAAAACAAACAATCGTGGATCGGTCGCGACCGATCCATGCTTGGACCGATCAGGATCCTCGCGGACCAGAATAATCTGATCGGTCCCGGACCGATCAGAGGTCGATGAGTAAATAGTGATCACGATCGCGGACGATCGAGAATATCTGATCGGTCCCGGACCGATCGATAGCGTTCTTCCCAAGCGTTACTTCACGATCGGTCTCGACCGATCGGTAACATCATGAGGCTGCGATCGATTTACGATCGGTGCCCGCATCGATGGCGTTCGATAGCTCGATCAATTCCGATCGGTCGGCGATCGGTATAAAGCTGGATCGGTCCGCACCGATCGGTGTCAGGTTTCACGGATCGGTGCCGACCGATCCAGCTTCTTGACTCAGTCCGGGTCGAGCCCTCTCGACCTAGTCCGGAGAAACGAGCTCCCTAGCTCTCTCCGACTTCATCCGGTCCTAGAGAACGAGCTACCGAGCCCTCTCTCACTTGCATGCCAAGCTTCCTTCTTGGACTTTTCAACACCGGATGTCCGATCACCCTTGATCCATCTGGATTTTCCTGCCTGGCTTCACTCACGGGACTTGCACCTAGCTTCACTCACTAGGGTTTTACCGGCTTCACTCACCAGGATTTCCAATCTGCCGGCTTCACTCACCAGGACTTTCCAACCGCCTAACATCCCAGTTAGGACTTTCTCGATCAGGTCAACCTAGTCAACCTAGATTAGTAATTAATCTGAGTTAAATATCTGATACAACTTAAATCAGTGTCAACAGCAAAACAACATCCAGGTCAGACTGTATCAACAATCTCCCCCTTTTTGTTGTTTGACAACACGATTTAAGTTTAGATCAGAAATGCTCATCTACCCATAATTTTAGGGAAATCAGGATCCTCCCCTAAGACGGATACACCACCAAGTCAATGACGGGAATCAAGATCCTTCCCGTTATCCTCTCCCCTAAAATCAAGCTTCCATACATTTCTAAACTTAGGTATCCTCTCCCCCTTTGTCAAACACCGAAAAGGTGCAAATGAGGTGACAAAAACTCAAAAGGCTCCCCCTAAATCCATACTGCCTTCTCTTAACTGACCTAGAGTTCCCTCTAAGGTCACAATATGACAGTAAGAAAGACAAAAGATACAATCAAATCATGGCATAGGAACAGCATAATAAAAAAAAAAACATAGAAAATGAAGCATAATAAGGAGCAAGCAAATATAAAACCGAGTAGCATAAATATAGGAGTAGCATCAGAAGTGCAAACATCCAGGTCCGACATAAAGACTAACAAATAACATCCAAAATGCAGACAGCCAACAAACAAACTGTATCAATCAACATCCTCACACTGAGGAACACCGCCATCATCGGCAGGAGGGGTGAAATCCTGAGGCGGCACGCTGGAGGATGAATAGCCTGGGTAAGACTGCGGCGGCGGGTAGCTTGTCATCCATCCGAGTAGCAACTGCTGTGTCACCACCTGATGACTGCGCATATCATCGAAGCGCTGGTCAATATGCCCGCGCAGGTCATCATAGCGCTGGTCTATCCGAATACGTAGTCCATCGAACTCAGCAGCCACCATCTCCTCGTGTCGATCAAAGCGACTCTCCAGCTCGGCGCGCAGATCAGGATCGGCCTCCCCATCGTCAGCAGCAGGAGGAGCAGCAACAGGAGCAACCTGTCGTCGAGGTAACTCACCAAGTGCCCTCCCATCCTTCCACCTAACTGTCTCATCCTGTCCTAAGATTCCAGACTTGGAAAACGCACGTTTCCCAAGTCGACAATCCTACTTAACCATCTTTACTACCCTCCCCTTAGAGACATCAATACCCAGGGTCTCAAGCCAGTCAGTAATTACATGCCCAAAAGGCATATAGATGGTGTAACCGCTTGGCTCGCTATGGGATATGATAGAAGTATAGACACTCGACATGACATCAAAGTCAAGACGCCTACGCAACCCGTAAAGCATCAGACAATGATACGGTCGAATCTCTGCCAATGGTTTAGAAGTAATAGGGAGAAGACAGTTTGTAACAATTTTGAAAAGAATGTAATCAGGAGCAGAAAGGCCAAGGGCTGCAAATATAGGAAAGTCGACATCTAACTCATCTAATCCATTTGGTCTCGGATGTCCAAAGAAGTACTCATAAATCGAATCAGATGATACATCAAGAGGATGAGGCACGGGTTCAGGCAAAGAAGGATAGAATGAGAACACCGTCCCCGAACACATACGACAGCCTAAATAACCAAAGAAGGCAATTAAGCTGAAATCAATGTTTTGCTTAGCCACTCTTGATCTATAACTACCATCAATAGTCTGATGAAGGTTGTTATAGAATTCAGAGACTAGGTCAAAATTGATATCTCTCTCTAAATAGACCAAGGAATCAAGTTTATAGTAGGCTATGGTTTCCGTAATGGCTGGACAAAACTCATTCATGTATTTTCTATCGACTGATCTACATGGGAGCAATTTGAAGGTCCTTTCCTTAAAGGATTGTTCAAACTGTTGGTTGGGAAATCTTCCCGAACTGGATGGTTGAGGTCGGGAAGGAGCAGCAGGAGCTTTGGATTTATCTTTGGACTTGGAAGTACCCTCACCTACTGATTTCTTCCTAAGGGGACACAATGGGGTAAAATGGGGCAATGAGTGAGCACCGGAGCCATCAACAATTAAGAACCGAGACAACTGTTAGAGTGTATACTAAAAGCCTAGCTTTTGGTATAAACATTTATCTAGAAATAAGAATCACATTGGTCAAATGTCTACATTTATGATAAATGTAGTTGCTCAATTAATTTATATTGTAGATAACATGGTGTGTGGTGTCACACACAGAAGATCATGTTATTGGTTCCTTATAAATTATAAACAGTAGCTCACGACTAAGATGGAAAGGAACAAACCATTGGAAGGTCGTAGTGTAATTAGGTGTTAGTTTATCTTAACTATATAATTACACTAGTACACTTAGAGTGTATTGAGTAGGACCATTTGAGGTCGTTCTTTTTATACTGACTTTATAAAGGAACAAAGACCTCAGTTATTATGGAAGTGTGTGCTCTTAATCCTAATATAATAACAAGCACATATATTTGATATTTATTTCTTTAATTTATCAATGGGTGAGATTTAGTTCGATGAATCAATAAGCCCGATAAGTTGGGAAATGATATCACTTATAGTGTGTGTTGTTGATTATAGAAGGAAACTGTGTCCTAGTGATACTAGGTTGATAATGTCCTCAAGAGGAGCTCATAAGGATTGTCATGTTAAACCCTGCAGGTGGACATAGTCCGACATGATAATAAGGTTGAGTGGTACTACTCTTGGACTAAGAAATTAATTAAATGAGTTGTCAGTAACTCACTTAATTAGTGGACATTCGATATCTTAAACACAGGGAGACTAACACACTCATAATAAGAAGGAGCCCAAAAATGTAATTTGGGATTGGTGCGGTAGTTCAATGATAGTTCTCTAGTGGAATGAATTATCATTGATAAAATTAAGTTGTGTGTTCGGGGCGAACATGGGATGCTTAATTTTATCGGGAGACCAAAACCAATTCCTCCTCTCGGTCCCTATCGTAGCCTCTTATTTATAGAGTACTATACCCACATATACCCACCTTCTATACCCACCTAAAGGGGGCCGGCCAAGCTAGCTTGGGAACCAAGCTAGGGCCGGCCTAAGCTTGGGTTTGAGGTGGCCGGCCCTAGCTTGAACCCAAGCTAGTAGGGCCGGCCATAATTAATTAAAAAGAAAATTTAATTTTAATGTTTATTATTATGTGGAAGATTTAATTTAAAAGAGAATTAAAATTAAAATATCTCTCTTGTAAAAGATTTACAAAAGATTAAAGAAAGAGATTAGATCTCTTTCCTTATTTGTAGATTGGAGAGATGTTTTATTTTCTCTTTAAAATTATTCACATGTTAATAAAATTAAAATTATAGATATTTCCTTTTATTAACCATGAAGAGATTTTAAAGAGAAATTTTATTTTTAAAATTTCGGAAACAAATAAGGAAAGTTTTAATTGTTGATTGAAACTTGTCCAATTTGCTTCCTATTGATTTGGCCGCCATCATTGTTTAATTGGGGAAATATTATTTTATTTTTCTCAATTAAATCATGTCAAGGAAATTAAGGAAAATTTATTGTAATTAAATTTCCTAATTTACCTAGGCCAAGGAATATAAAAGAAGGGGTGAGGGTGCCTTCACAAGATACAACATCTATTATTCCTCTCCCTCTTTTGTTCCTTGGTGTGGCCGGCCATCATCTCCTTCTCTTCCTCTTGTGGTGGCGAACCTCTCCCTCTCCCTTGGAGTTCTTGTGGTGGCGGATACTACTCGGAGAAGAAGAAGAAGAAGAAGAGAAAGCTAGCATCTCTTGAAGCTTGGTTAGTATTTTGATTTTTCTCCTTGGTAAAGCTTTTCTTTTGTGGCCGAACCTTGCTTGGAGGAGAAGAAGGTGGTTGGTGGTTTCTCATCTTGGAAGATCGTTGCCCACACAACGTCCGAGGTTAGAAGAGGAATACGGTAGAAGATCAAGAGGTTTTTTCTACAAGGTATAACTAGTAATTTCTATTTTCGCATCATGCTAGTTATTTATGGAAATAATACCAAATACAAGAGGCTTACGTTCTAGTATTTCGAATATGTTTTTCGAAGTTGTGTTCTTTTGTTTTCTTTCTTTTCCTTGTGATTTGATTGTTCTCTTTGGTTAACCTAAAGTTATTTTAGGAAATTAAATATTAGCTTTCTATTAAAGGTTTTGTCTAGTCGGTGGTGGTTGCTCCCATATCCAAGAAGGCCATGTGCCTCGCCACGTCAGTACTGGGAACCTTTTATGGAAATTAATATTTAATGGAATTAATAACTTAAGGAGACTTGGGTCGAACGTGTTAAGTTCCGTAGGAGATCCAAGTCAAAACCTAAAAGAACAAATAGATTAAGTTTTGGATCAAACGTGTTAAGTTCCGCAGGCGATCCAAAATCTAATTTAAAAGAACACATGGTAGCTAGGAAAAGGTTCAGACCTTTGTACAAAATTTTTGTACAGTGGAACCTCTAGGTTTTCCGAGTAGCAACCAACAACAACAAAACAACAGAAGATTCAGTGAGAAATGAAAACACAATGCCAAGTTCTTAGAGAGGCAAGAAGTTACCTTGGTGCCATTTGAACTTTAGACTAGGGCTTCCGAGGGCTAGAGCTTCGGCTAGGTTTGGCGTGCAAAGAGAAGAGAAAGGGTGGTCTGTGGGAAGAGTCGGCTAGGGTTTCGCGTGAATGAGGAAAAGGAGGGATCGGGAGGTTTTAAGGGTTTAGATGGGTGTACAGTGAAGAAATGATCGGACGGTTGTCCGATCAGAAGGTATCCGAAGCCCCCTGATCGGTCACCAGACCGATCAGGGAACCTCCTGATCGGTCTGTAGACCGATCAGAAAGTGATCAGTAGCATTCAGCGAAGCTGATCGGTCCCCGGACCGATCAGGGAACTTCCTGATCGGTCCGTAGACCGATCAGAGATCGATCAGTAGCCCAGTGAACTTCTTGATCGGTCCGTAGACCGATCAGAGATCGATCAGTAAGCCCCTAAGTCACAGACTTAACCAATGGAACCACTGATCGGTCTATGGACCGATCAGAAGAGCCCTATGCGTATCAGATTATCCTGATCGGTCCCTGGACCGATCAGTGAGGCGCACAAAAATAACCTGATCGGTCCTTGGACCGATCAGATTACAGACAGAAAGGTTGGGAAGTTTTTGGATCGGTCTGTCGACCGATCCATCTTCTCCTGATCGGGCTGTAGCCCGATCAGTGTCTGATACTGAAATTTTCAGTGATTTCAGTAACCGAAATCCTTAGATATGTTTGATAGTTCGTAGAAGTTTCTCCAGTAAAACTTTCAAAATCAATATCTAGAACCCTGAGAATCTACAAGCATAACTATGTCCTAACGATGGGCTCTTATGGTGTGAATTTGTTTATAACTTGAGACTTTCAAATTCGACCACAAACACTGAGATTTCAGACAAGTTTCAAGTTTGTCAAAATAGACAACTCAAGGTTAAAGATTGAAATCTTCAACCTTGCTATGTTCAGTCCCAAATTTGGCAAAATATGTCCAAATTTCTATCATTATTTCAATGACTTATCCTAGTTTCAATCAAAATCACGAAAGGTATCGATCAAAGGTATCAAACATTCCATCAATCAAGGTTACATGATTTATAAGGAAAAGTCCAACCAAGTTTCCTTGGTTGGAATATATGAGTAAGATCTAGGAACCAAATACACATGAATTATGTAATGGTCTTCCCCATACTCAATTAATGTCTCTTCAACCTAATTATTCAAGGGATGCATGATACATTTTGAATAATTTGGTTGTTCCTAGCATCTCACCCCATTTCTAGCAAACAAAAATATTTTGTTAAACCTTATAGTTTGTGTGAGATGTTCCCAAGTTGCCCAAAATATTGTCCCAATTACTCTTGTCATTTTAATAGTCCTTATTGATCATGGTGAAGTTCTAATGACCTAAGGAGCCAAACACATTCCCAACTCCCTCCTTAAATGACTAAATTCATTCTCCGGAAGGGGTTTGGTAAAAATATCAGCTAGGTTTGACTTTGACTCAACATATGTGAGTGCAATGTCTCCCCTAGCTACGTGATCTCTTATGAAGTGATGACGCACTTCAATGTGTTTGGTCCTCGAATGATGGACTGGATTTTTAGTTAGGTTGATCGTGCTAATGTTGTCACATAGCACTTGTACACCCTTATAAGAAAGTCCATAATCCTCTAGGGTGTGTATCATCCACAACAATTGTGATACACTCTCTCCCATGGCAATGTATTCAGCCTCGGTCGTGGAGAGAGCAACACAATGTTGCTTCCGACTTGACCAACTAACTAAAGATGAACCTAAAAATTGGCAACCCCCACTAGTACTTTTCCGATCCAATTTGCACCCAGCATAATCGGAATCGGTATAGCCTATCAAGTCAAAAGACTCTGTACGAGGGTACCATAAACCTACTCGAATTGTGCCCTTAAGGTATCTCAATATTCTCTTAACTGCAATTAAATGAGATTCCTTGGCACAGACTTGATATCTAGCGCACATGCCCACAGCGAAAAGTATGTCCGGTCGACTAGCTGTGAGATATAGAAGACTACCAATCATGCTTCTATATTGCGTTAGATCAATTGGTTTTCCACTCTCATCATTGTCAAGGCGATGTTTGTCGCCATTGGAGTAGACACTTCCTTAGAGTCACTCATATTGAATTTTCTAAGCATCTCTTGAGTGTATTTCGTTTGATGGACATAAATGCCATCTCGAGTTTGTTTGATTTCTAATCCAAGGAAGAATGTCAATTCTCCTACTAGACTCATCTCAAACTCACTTTCCATGTGAGAGATAAATTCATTCAAATAGCCCTTGTTATTTGAGCCACAAATTATGTCATCGACATATACTTGGGCTACGAAAATGTTTTCACCATCTCTACGCAGAAATAGTGTTGGGTCTATTTGGCCTCTTACAAAGCCCTTTTCTAGTAAATAAGTTGATAATTACCAAGGTGCTTGCTTAACCCATAAAGAGCTTTCTTGAGCTTGTATACGTGGTTTGGAGCTTCGGTACTCACAAACCCCGGGGGTTGTTCAACATAGACCTCTTCTTTAATGAAGCCATTTAAGAAGGCAGATTTAACATCCATTTGATAGAGCTTGAAACCTCTATGTGCAGCAAAAGCTAGCATCAAACGAATGGATTCTAATCGGGCCACGGGAGCATAAGTCTCATCATAATCGAGACCTTCGACTTGACTATAGCCCTTGGCTACAAGTCTTGCCTTGTTTCTTACAACTTCTCCCTTTTGATTTAACTTATTTTTGAAGACCCATTTAGTTCCAATAATGGTGGTCTTCTTAGGTCTAGGAACTAAGTCCCACACTTGGCTCCTTTCAAATTGACCTAACTCATCTTGCATAGCTATGATCCAATCAGGATCGCGCAATGCCTCATCAACTAATTTTGGTTCAATCTCTGAAATCAATGCGACTTCATTAGACTCATTTCTAAAGAATGACCTAGTCCTAACCCCTTGTTGGATATCTCCCACAATTTGGTCTTGGGGATGACTAGTGGTTATCCTAGATTGTCTTGGTGTTGGTGGTGCCTCATGAATGGTCTCACTAGGCACAGGCAAGGACTCAATATCAGACAAGGGATCAACCGGAGCCCTTTGTTGCCTTTGCTCATCGTCATCAGAGTCAACCTCGACTCTTTCTTCATTTTGATCATTCAAACTTAGATTTCTAAGTTCAAGTTGAATTTCTCCTACATCCCTTGATTGATCATTTGATTTAGGGATTTCTTCAAAAGCTACATCAGAGGACTCTTCAATCAATTTAGTCATATTGTTGTAGACTCGATAGGCTTTGCTGGTGAGCGAGTAACCGACCAGTATCCCTTCATCAGCCTTGGCCGAAAATTTTCCAAGATGGTCCTTGGTGTTCAAAATAAACACCTTACAACCAAACACCCTAAGATGTTTAATTGTAGGTGGTTTCCCAAACCAAAGTTCATGAGTCTTTCCTAAAAACCTATGTATCAGGATTCGGTTTTGCACATAGCAAGTTGTATTCACAGCTTCAGCCCACAAGTAACTCGGTAGTGAGTACTCATTGAGCATGCTTCGTGCAGCCTCTTGTAAGACTCGATTCTTTCTCTCCACAACCCCATTTTGCTGTGGGGTCCTTGGAGTTGAGAACTCATGTCTATACCCTTTTGCTTGACAAAATTCTAAGAACCTATGGTTTTGAAATTCACCACCATGATCACTTCTAATGGTTTTAATTGTTGTTGATTTTTCATTTTCAGTTCTTCTACAAAAAGAAATAAAAATATCTATGGTTTGATCCTTAGTTTTCAAAAAGAAAGTCCATGTATATCTAGTAAAATCATCAATAATTACTAAACAATATCTACTACCATTCAATGAAATAACATTGTTACAATCAAACAAGTCCATATGTAATAAGTCTAAGGTAGTAGATGTACTCACAATGCTTTTACCTTTATGAGATGCTTTTGTTTGCTTACCCATTTGACATGCATCACATAGTTTGTTCTTTTGGTACTTGATGCTTGGTAAGCCTCGTACTAGTCCTTTGTTGGCCAACTTCCGAATGTTCTTCATGTTTACATGTGCCAACCTTCTATGCCAAAGCCAAGACTCTTCTTCTTTTGACATGAAACACTTAATCAAAGCATTAGAAGCACTTTTAAACGATACTTGATAAATATTATCAACCCTTGTGCCTACTAGTACCGTGTCAAGTGTGTCAATGTGTTTAACCAAACATTGACTTGAATGAAATTCAATTGTGTAACCCGTATCACACAATTGACTGACACTTAGGAGATTAAAAGTCATCCCCTTGACTAGAAGGACATTCTTGATATGGAGACATTCGGATATATGAATGTCTCCAACCCTATAACCTTAAGACTACCATTATTGCCAAAAGACACATTACCTCTATTTTTATTTTGTATGGTAGAGAATAGTGACTTGTCCCCTGTCATGTGCTTGGAGCATCCACTATCAACAAACCAAGTTGATAGACGCTCCCCCTCGACCAATGCCTACAAGACACGAAAGACGGATGTTTTAGGTACCCAAATTCTGGGACCTAATGCATCTACAATGAGAGACTTAGGCACCCATGCCTTAGTCACCTTCTTCCTAGTCTCATGAACCCTAGAAACATGTGTTCTATGAAATTGGGTTCTTGACACTAAAGAAATAAAGCTAGACTCCTTAGGTTGGTATCCTAATCCAGCCTTGTTGTAAACCGCCCTTTGGGCATTTAGAATCATGTCTAAGGTCTTAGAGCTGGTTGAGAATTTCTCAAGCATTTTCTTGAGCTTCTCAATTTCATCCTTCAAGGTTTTGTTTTCATCCTCTAGGGCCTCTTGATAAAGGTCATCGACCTTATCTTCCCTAAGGGCCCTTAATTTCTCTATTTCATCTTTTAGCAGTTTAGTTTCTGTTTTTGATTTTTTAAGGGAAGTAGACAAATGTGCAATTGTTTTATAACACTTTTCTAAATGGGAAGAGGTTACCTCTTCATCATCCGAAGATGATGAAGTCGCGGCTGAAGAGCTTGAGTCCTCACTCTCGGACTCGGACTCCTCTCTTGCCATGAGGGCTAACTGCCGTGTACTCTTCTCCCTCTTCTCTTCCTCAGATGAACTTGAAGAAGACTCATCCCATGTAGCTTTTAGAGCCTTCTTCTTCTTGACTCTTTCCTCCTTCTTTTTGGCTCGTTCCTCCTTCCTTTTTAATTTCGGACACTCGCTCCGATAGTGTCCCTTTTTGCTGCACTCATAACATGTAACATTAGTTTTGTCAATATTTTGTTCACTAGGTTTACCTTTCCCTTTGTATCTTCTGCTCCTTCTCATGATTCTTCTCACGAAGTTGGCCATCTCGCTTGATGATGATTCACCTTCATCATCGGACTCGGAGGAGGATGAAGATGAAACAATTTCTTTCTCCTTCTTCTTTTCTTTCTTCCTTCTTCCCTCCTTGCTCTTTTCTTCTGCAACCAAAGCAATACCTTTCTCTTTTTGCCCTTTGTTAGCAAGTTCATGTAATTCCATTTCACAAAAAAATTCATCTAACTTAACAATGGAAAGATCCTTGGATACCTTGTAGGCATCCACCATGGATGACCACAAGGCATTCCTAGGAAAAGCTTTTAGAGCATACCTTACGAGGTCACGGTTTTCTACTCGTTCATCCACCGAATGGAGGCCATTGATGATCTCCTTGAACCTTCCATGTATCTCACTTACAGTTTCATTTTCCTTCATGACAAGGTTCTGTAGTTGGTTTAGGAACAAATCCCTCTTGGCGATCCGAGAGTCTCGAGTCCCTTCTTGGAGCTCGATGAGTTTGTTCCATAGATCCTTCGCACTTGCGAAAGGACCAACCTTGACAAGTTGATCCTTGGCTATCCCACATTGCAAAGTGACAACCGCCTTGGCATCGGCTTGTCCCTTGCGAGTTTGCTCGGTTGACCATCTCGATGAGTCAAGTTCCTTACCTTCTTCGTCCTTTGGAGGTGAGAATCCCTCCTTGACCGAGAACCACATGGAGATATCAGTCTTGAGGTAATACTCCATGCGACTCTTCCAATACTGGAAATCTGCTCCATCGAAGAACGGTGGTCTGTTGGTGCTGAATCCTTCCTTCATGGCCATCTTGTTGCTCCTTGGAATGTTAGTCCAGATGATGAGCAGCTCGTTCTCGAGGACCAGATAAAGTCGGAAAAGGCTAGGGAGCTCATTTCTTCAAGAACTTTGTTGCACAGCGGAAACAGAAAACTAAAGCGAAGGAAAAACAAACACACAGCAGACACAAGGATATACGAGGTTCGGGGATAACTTGCCCCTACTCCTCGGCGTGTCCGTAAGGAGGACGACTCCTTGATCTTTCGGTAGATCACACCCCGGACAAGATCCGGCTAAAGATGTCTCCTTCTCGGTGGAGCAACCTCTCAACAAAGTCTCAGTTGATTATAGATTTAAGCACAAGACTTACAGTGGCTGAGAAAAATATTAAGATGAGCTTACAGCCACGCGGAGAAGAGAACAGAGCAGAGAGTGCACAATCAACCATCTCAGCAAGGAGCTCACAGCTTCACCAACTTGCTCTCTCGAAGGCTTGATCACAAAAGACAGAGAATTCAGAATCCCTTCCTGAATTCCTCTTCTTCCTACTTATTTCTCTCTGCTCGTATCACCGCCGTCTGCAGAATCGCTGCTGCCAGCAAGGCGTAGCCAATCACCTCTCCTCCTCTTCTGATTCTCTGAACACATGCCAATGGAAATCACTGGCGTCTCTGGATACCAACCAATGGGTAGAAGTCAAACTGAGCAGCCCAATCGTAATCGGATTTCGCCAGTGAACGTTGATGCCCCAAACGTATCTGTTGCAGCAAATTACAGTGAAAAGGGTACTTGTCTCCTTCTATTAATGAAGCTTAATTTGAATCCAAACATGAGAATGTGACCTGCAACCTGCAAGCTAGAAAGACTCACAGCAGATGGTTAAAAACAGATGGTGAAGACAAATACGGCAATCAGAAAAAGTACATGCAAAACAAACAATACTGTGGATCGGTCTGCAGACCGATCCATGCTTTCTGGATCATCTCTGATCGATCAGAAGCTGCGCGTATTTGGAAACAGCGCCATCTGATCGGTCTGGGGACCGATCAGACATTAATCTGATCGGTCCCGAGACCGATCCGATAGCGTTCTTCCCAAACGCTTACAGCCTCCTGATCGGTCTCCAGAGCTGGTACCTGCTGCCCTTCGCGCTCGGCTCGTTCCTCGGCCCGCTGCTGCTCGGGCGGCTGTTCGACACGATCGGTCGGCGCAAGATGATCGCCTTCACGTACGGCATCTCGGCGCTGCTGGATCGGTCTGCCGACCGATCCAGCTTCTTGACTCAGTCCGGGTCGAGCCCTCTCTGACCTAGTCCGGAGAAACGAGCTCCCTAGCTCTCTCCGACTTCATCTGGTCCTAGAGAACGAGCTACCGAGCCCTCTCTCACTTCGCATGCCAAGCTTCCTTCTTGGACTTTTCAACACCAGATGTCCGATCACCCTTGATCCATCTGGATTTTCCCTTGCCTGGCTTCACTCACCAGGACTTGCACCTAGCTTCACTCACTAGGGTTTTTACCTGGCTTCACTCACCAGGATTTCCAATCTGCCTGGCTTCACTCACCAGGACTTTCCAACTGCCTAACATCCCAGTTAGGACTTTCTCAATCAGGTTAACCTAGTCAACCTAGATTAGTAATTAATCTGAGTTAAATATCTGATACAAACTTAAATCAGTGTCAACAGCAAAACAACATCCAGGTCAGACTGTATCAACACAAATAAGTCTAAAGGACTGATTGTTTGGCAAATCAGGTAACTTCTCCTAAGAGAAGTAGTGAGGACTCGTTCCCTTGAAGAAAACAATAGTCGTCAGTTTGTCCTAGGATTTCAAATGAAATCCAAAGTTAGGACTGGACAATCTCAAGGCTGTCAAGTTATTTCTGCTCCATATTATTCCTATTTTGTTAAATTTGTGATGCAGAAAATCAAAACAAGAAGCTAGCTGGAAAAGAGCTTCTAGGTGCACAGAGTGAGGTCCAGGAGCTTTGAGTGGGTCTAGGCTCTTGGTTAGACCAGACCCAACCACACATGCAACTGAGTTGGCATAGTCTAGTTGGCTGGTACATGTTAGCTTCTAGACAATCGGGAGTGGTTCAGGCTCCCCGAAAGGGATAAAGATGACTTAGATACAGCTTCACCCAAGAGTAGCCACGTCTGCGGTCCAGGCGCCTAGAGTTGCATAACTCAACGACGAAGGTGGATCGGATAGGCTTTAGTGGGAGCACCTAGAGCTAGTCCAGGCGCCTGAAATAAGCTATAAAAAGGACCTTCGACCAGGAGCTCAAACAACCATTCTTCTATGCTCTTCATACTCTCGAGCGACTCCGAAATCTCTGTCACAACACCAAAACATTGTTCTGACAATAAATTGTCACGCTCCGAGGGTAAGGTTGTCTGATGAAAATCGGACAGTACCTCCCCTGTAACAGTAACAATTAAAACCTAGATACATAGCCACATGACTAAACAAGAATAATAATATGAGCTCACACAGCTGAAAACAAACACAACCATACAAGATAAATAGCAGCTCACACAGCTAGATCAAAAACACAGTAGAAAGCATAAAGTAAATGTAGGACCATTGGCGGTTGGCTAGAAGGGGGGTTGAATAACCTGCAAAATAAAAGAACATCCTTCTCGAACTCTCAACAGAACACTTGCATAAAAGTAATAGCAAAAAGTAAATAAATAAATAAAAAATGAGGCACACCGGGATTGACTTGGTTACAACCGGGGAGGTTGTTAATCCAAGGAAGATGATCGTACTTAAAAACTCCTTCAGGCGGAGAAGCCTCGTACAACGATGAATCACAAAGGAAAGAAGCTAAACTACAACTGAGAGTGCACAAGTGTTAGAATTACAATTTCTGAGTTGTTGAAAAGCTTTTAGACCAAGGTTATATTTATAGCCTTGGTCGGGGCGCCCTGAGGGTTCCGGGGGGATAGAACTTTATCCCCCAACGTCCAGATCGCGTTTGACGCGATCTGGTCAACTTTTTAGGTCCGGGTGCCCGGAAGGGTTCCGAGCGCCCCGGACCCCGAAGTCAACTCTAGTTGACTTTTTCGGTCCGGGTCTTCTACTCCGGATTCTCTCGCTTGGGTGATCTCTGCCATCCAAAAAAGGGCTCACCCGAACCCAAGTTCCGGTCTTCTCAAGCGGGCTTCCGCTCCGGCTTCTCGTCCCTCGGAATCGCTGCATACTTCCTTCTCGTCCGCCAGCGTACTTATCCGCAGTCTTCGTCCCTCGGTCGCACCTCGTGCCGACCTTCTCTCTAGCTGCGTCTCTTGCTCCCCGAGTAATCTTCCGCTCCGGCTTTCGTCCCTCGGAACCACCACACGCTTCCTTCTTGTCTGCCAGTGTACTCTTCCGCAGCGCCTCATACCTCGAACACACCGCATGTCGTCCTTCTCGCTAGCTGCGTCTTCCGCTCGACTACCTGTGCTCCTAAGCTTCTGTACACTTAGACACAAGGTTAGAAACACACAGGACCTAACTTAACTTGTTGATCACACCAAAACAATCTTGGGGTTCCAACAGTAAACATATAAACCCAAAATAACTGATTGTGAGATGGCCTGGCTTGACACAAAATATCAAAACAATTACAAGAAGTCACATGGCTAAACTTCATACAGAAGATACATATTATACGTACAAGTCCAAAACCAGTAAAGCAAGTGGAAGCAATAACGAAAGAAGTCACTCAATGTGACATAGGATTGATGGACAAGATCTCCAAGCGATTCCATAAATCCTCTACCTGCTCCTTGCCGAAAGAAAAACCCGTTCAAGGGATGGTGAGTGTGAGTCACTCAGCGGATAATAGACAGATAGTGCATGAACATAATATATCTAGAGATTTAAAGGTATACAATCTCATATGGAGTGATCAACAAGTACATAGTAATGGCATAATAAGTGTCCATACCTGAATGATGTGTTGAGCACCTAATAACTGTAAGTGCAAGAGAGAAGCTACAACATAACTGCTTGTATCTACTAAAACACCATATATGGTCTATCTAGCTACTAGTAAGCAAATCAATGTCAAGTCCATGCAACTGACATATCTCAACCATATGTAAACATATCACAGACATATGGATATAATCAATTACAAACACATGCAATCACATATCATATGCATATACCAAGCGGTCGAGTGAGTGGCAAGGGTTGACGACTCTCTCAATCATAAGGGAGGTATATTTGCTGGTATGCATACAATGCTATGATGAGCAAGATGCGAATACTCATCACTACATATATAACAAACAACTATGCCACAATATAACCAGTATATCCAATAGAGTACATGTATATACAACAGTCAATGCAAATAAACACAATATCATATATCTACTACATATTATGGATGACAACAAGAGACTGTATAGATAACAAATCAATCATCTCAAAGATTAAGAAATTAACGTAAGTATCAGACTCAGGAAAAATATGAATAGAGTCAAGGTAAATATAACTACCTATCTAGATAATAAGTCATGTATTAAGGTCAAAATACTGTAGAAACAAGTCGAGAAGTACCCGTCTTTATTCGTGGTCTATGTTGGACTATGCTCACATCAGAATGCTCGTCTTGTATCAATGTCCTGCATCATAGGATACATAGTATAGCTTGATAAAACGTAAACCAATTAGCTAACTCTAATCCTATTCCGGTTAATAAATTTGGTAACCCAATCAACCTACTACTTGAAGATTACTCAACCTTTCTAACAATTTGATTCCAACTAACATTATCAACCCATTAATTGATTAATTTGTCTATCTATTAATCAAATTAAATCTCTATCATCAACATATTATCGAATTCCAAATTTGATATGACTCTAAATCAATCTAAAATTAACAACTAGGTATAGATTTATCAACTCATAAATTTGATCAGATTTAGTTTGTTACTCAATTTATCAGCACTTGACTCTTCCGGTGATGATTCACAGCCAGCAATGATAGCACACAAGATGGGTGTAGTGTTTGGTGGTCGTAGGTGGAAGCAACATCAATGGTTGCCAGAGCTTATGAATGGTCGCGTCTTGAGGGCAAGAGGGAGAGCAGGGGATGGCTGGACAACCGCAATGCTGCTTGTGGCAACGAGCAGAGGGTGGCAGTGTTGAGTGACAGTGTCAGCTAGGATCGGACAGCAATGATCCGATGATGGCCGACTATAAACAATAGTGTCGGATGGAGAAGTAGGGCACATGAGAGAAAAGAGGACAAGAGGAAGTGAGGGCGGTGGTGCATGGAATCGGGAAATAGGGCTCTGCAAAATTGAAGGGTGTCGGATCTCTCGCTCGTGGTCGAAAGAAAGGTCGACGACGACTGGTCAAGGAGGGTGTCCGACGGCGGCTTAAGGTGGCGATCGAAACAGCGGCAGTCGACGACGGGGAGGAAAGGAGATCGTTGTTAAGACCAAAAGGAATTTACATATCTCCACAATGACATAATATTGTCCACTTTAGGTCTAAGCTCTCATGGCTTTGCTCTTAGGCTCTATCCAAAAGGCCTCATACCAATAGAGATATCTTTCCCTTATAAACCCATGATATTTCCCATGTGTTTTCAATATGAGACTTTGTTTGTAATCTTACAACCCAACAATCCCCCCTCAAACGAAGGACCTCAAGATTCCCATGTCCAATCCTCGACCCACCAGGTTTTCCTGCCCCTCGGTTCACCCGACCTACTAGGACTTCCTTACCTAGTCGCAACTAGGACTTCCTGCCTGGTGTCTCCCTTGTTCGAGATTAATATTCTACTGACATGGCTCAATTATATCATAGCTCTTATGCACAGTCGGCGGTTAGACCTTCTAGTAGTCCGGACTCTAATACTAATTGTTAGGACCAAAAGAAATTTAGATATCTCCATAATGATATGATATTGTCCACTTTAGGCCTAAGCGCTCATGACTTTATTCTTGGGTTCTACCCAAAAGGCCTCATACCAATAGAGATATCTTTCCCTTATAAACCCATGATTTTTTCCATGTATTTTCAATGTGGGATTTTGTTTGCAACCTTGCAACCCGACAATCTTCACTCTTGCTCGTGGCCTAAGAACGACCGAGAATGGGCATTGGAGAACGACGACTCTGTCTCAACAGCTCCCCTTGAGTGATCGAGCGACGACGTTGGCTGTGGCATTGGGTGTGGAGTGGTGATCAGTGATAAAGGGGAAAAGGTAGGCAGTGGATCAAAAGAAGTAGGAGAAAGAGTCAACAAAATAATGAGAGAACTTAGGTTTTTGCCATTTAAGCCTAAGTTAATTAATTCCAATTTAGTTTAATGAAATCAATTAACTCCCAACTTAATTGGAATATCCAAACAGGTTTTCTCAAAACTCAATTGATTTATTCCTTTAAATAAGTAATATGGTATCCGTTTAAATCCTGAAAAATTTCTAAAAATTTTCAGAAAATTCTATAAGATTATTTCTCTAATAACACTTATTATTTAATTACAGTATCTTACATTCTCTCTCACTAATAAAAATTTGGTCCCTAAATTTACTTCTTAACTCAAGGATTCTCATCTGAGAATAACAACTAATCAACACTCTCATTGACTACTCCATCCTAGTATCGTGAACAAATCTCCAGCCGTGAGGGATTTAAGGTTCCCTTATAAAACTACATGATAATCCACTTCCAAGTAGATAATGATAACTCTGTGAGTTATGAGTTCACCCTATTTTCGCTACTCCCACACTATTGTCTAATCAACTATGGATAAAATCTACTAGACATAAATGGTCTTCACAACTACCTCTAAAATCCATAATGCACTCTCTTAGTAGATCCCCCAACATCTGTATAGTGCGCTCAAACTATCTATTCGTCTGAGGGTGGAAAGTTGTACTAAAGTGGAGTTCTATACTCATGGTTTGCTATAAACTTTACCAGAATAGTGATGTGAATCGCAGATCACTATCTGATATGATACTCAGAAGTATACCATGAACTCTGCTAATCGATCCAAAGAATCCGTCCCACGGATCGATAGAAAAGAGCAGATTTGGTTAACCGATCAACGATTGCCCAAATAGCATCATGTGCTCCTCGTGTCCTGGGTAGCTCCATAACGAAGTCCATCGTAACAAGTTCCATTTTCTATTCTAGTATATGAATCTATTGAAACAAACCTGTTAATTTTTTATGTTCAATTTCCACTTGCTGACATACTAGACATTAAACTACAAAATTTGCGATGTCTTTTTTCATATTGTTCCACCAAAAGAAATGCTTCAAGTCCCTATATATTGGGTACCACCCGGATGTATCACAAATTTGGTTCGGTGTGCTTCCTACAGTAACTCCTTCCAGACATGATGTCACTCAGGAACACACATAATCTCCCACGGTAATAAAAAATATCATTCTTATCACGTAAAATATTCTGTCTATAGTATGGAGACTACTTTGCTGCATAAAAATCGAAGATGCTGATCACTAACTTGAGCTCTCTAAATCTACTCAACAATAGGTGACTGAGCAACCATGGACACCAAAGTCCCTCACTCTTCCTGTCTCTGCTCTACCAATCTTAACTCGAAAACTTTACACCAATCCTATAATCATAACCCGGTGACAAGCCAAAACTCTTCGAGATTTTTTACTCAAGGCGCATTAGCTTTCCCTAGAGGGTAGCTAATTCCAAATCATGAACATGATAATACTTCTCGTGTTCTTTCAGCTAACGAGAAGCATACAATATTACTCGCTCATGCTACATCGAAACTGCATCTAATCCTTGGTATGATACATTTGTGTAGAGTACAAATCTGTCTACGCTAGAAAGTAAAATCAAGACGGGTGCAGTTATTAGTCTTCGTTTCAACTCCTGAAACCAATCTCGCAATCCTCTGTCCAAGAAAATTCCATATCCCTCCTGATATGTCAAATCATTAACACAGCTATGCCGGCAAATATCCCTCAAATGAATACCAAATAATATGTCAGGGTGATTGGATGTTCACAGGGAGGCCCGGAGCACAGGGACCGGGTGTTCACAGGGAGGCCTGGAGCAGGTCAAAGTGACTGGATGCTGGCGAAGAAGCTCAGAGTGGGGGTAAGAGTGACCAGATACTTGTAGAGAAAATTTGAAGTAGGTCAAAAGTGATCGGATGCTCGTAAGGAGACCCGGGCCATGAGACTAATGATAGTCATTCATTTGAAGGGAGGATTGTTGGAATATAATTAAAGTCTCATATTGAAAACTTTTGGAAAAGATAATGGATTTAAAGGAATGTATGATATCTCCATTGACATAAGACCTTTTAAGAAGAGTCCAAGAACAAAGGTATTAGAGTCTAGGCCGAAAATGAATAATATCATATTATTATAGAAATATATAAATTTTTTTACGTATTATTATAGAGATATATAAATATCCTTTGAATCAGCAGTTCCGAATTGAACTAGAGTTGTAACATATGATAAAGGTTGTATTGCTGGCCTAACAGATTATATGACGACTTACAAAATTATAATTTGTTATGGATATTTCTATCCAATCCCATTTGCTAAAAAATCAATTTTCAAGTGATAAATACGAGTCAATTGTAAAGCCAAACGAACCCTTTGAATTAAGAAAAGATTAGCATAACTTTTTTGTTTTTTAATCTTTTTCTCTTCCTTCAGTCTCTGTCGAAAATCTAAAAAAAAATTATGTATTACTTTTTATGAGAAATATAAGTTTATATGTTCTGAATGGATTTTGTTTTTTTTTTCTAACTCAGCTTTCAATTTGTATGACGTGCCTAATTCTGGAGGTCATCAATTGTGTTTTACCAAAATTTTCTATAGGTCCCAAAGGGTAAATCTCGGAAGTGCAGCGTCATGGCATCGGCAGCCAACTCCTGCAGTCTTCGCCGTTCTATAAAACCATTCTAACGCTGAGTCGATACTCTGATTGTGGAAATAAATTTGTAGGCTTTTTCGTCCATGGGTACTTTGGCCCACGGCCACCCAACTCAAGTTTTTTCACTAAAAGCAGCTCCGACATATGTCCCAACAAAGGATCAAACTGTGACACTCTAGAGATCCTCATTGCGCCTCAACCGCCCCACCAAACTTGGGGGCAAATTGAATGGATTTTGTTCCTTGCACAAAGTTATTTAACCTTCACTATAATGTGATCTATCTAATTAGCTACAGAACGATATGGTTATTTGAGCCACTCCAATTGGACGTTGACTAAAGACGAGTACTTTGGTTTTTGTCAATTCACGTAGAAACAAACTTTTGACGTTGTAACTAATTCCACGAACATGACCCAAACCCTACGTTCCAGTGGAAAATATGCACCAAGAGCACTAGATTTCTTCAATTCAAGTGGGAATTGTTGGACAATATGCACCAAGAGAACTTGATTTCTTCAATTCAAGTGGAAATTGTTGACCTCAAATACTTGTGCCAGAGGAACTCTTAAACAATTGTCTACAATGAAAACAAAAACAAACAAAAAAAAAAAGATGAACAGGATTGGATGGAACAGTTTGGAGTAAATACCTAAATCAGATATCAAAATCAAGAACTTTGATATGGTTTTCATGAGTATTTTGTTTCTTAGGCTGTTTCACCAAAATGTAATTAAGATGTAAAAAAATAAGAAAAAAAAACTTTGGTATGAAAAGAAATGAGAGGGGTGGTGATGACCGAAAGGAATTGAAGTCTACTTCTGTTCATTTATTGTGCGATGAAAATAGATCATTTATAAGTCTTCTTGTTCGTTTATTAGTTGTAAACACATAGTCACAATCCCTACATGGTCCTTCCACGATCTCTGATTTCTAGAAGATCGTGATCATATTCTTTGCAAATTAATAACCATAGTCTATGGCATTTATGGTTGGAAGACTAAAATTTATAGGGGCGATTAGGACTAACCAATATTATATTTTATGACAATTAATTTTTTAAAGATTACGGTCACAATTTCTCTGTAAATTTCTCTCATCTTATAATTATAAATACCCTAGTATATTTGTCATTGAGGGAGATAATCCATACTCTCTTGTACATTTTATTCACCAAAATCTTTGAATAACTTAATTGGAAATAACTTAAAATGTCCTCTATTTTTTTCCCCTCTATTTAGTCGGTTCATAGAGCATACCAAGATTATCACAATAAATTACACCTTCACCTCAACATTCATCACTTTGACATATTTTTGAATCATCAACTCATATTATATTTATTATATTATATTATAGTAAAAGGAAAGTGATTGTTTTCTCAGTTAATATATACATAATTCTTCTTTTATCTTTCTCAAATTTAGTGAAAATTATAATATATCAAATTAAACATCATCTTTTTTTATTTATGTATTATCAAAGAGCATTTCAAATTACCTTACAAAATCTAGAGAAATAACATGTAAATTTTACTATTTTATTAAAAAACTCCCCTCTTTACTAATTAATTTTGATGAAGCCTAAAATGAATTTACGTTAATATCCTTTTTCTATTCACACTAAAAATAATTTCAAGGTTTATTAGTAATTTCACAAGCGAAACAATCAGAGATCTAGAGTTTGAGACTCAGCCGCGGCATATTATTATGAATTTTTCTCATCATTAATTTTCTCTGGTTGTTTTATATAAAAAAATATAGTTTTCTTTAGTTCCACATCTTAGAATTGACAACACTATGATCAAAGAAGTTTCTATAAATATTTTAGGCTAACAATGTTAAAAAAATATATTTTTCTTAGTTTTTTTTGCTAAGAAAAGTATAATATTAAATTAAATTAATTTTTTTCATAAGGAAGTCGTAAGGGTGACACTCGAAAATCCAAATAATTCGTATTTTCAAAGATCCAAATAATTCAGATTTTCAAAAGTCAGGTACTTTACCCTAATGACTCTACACTTTACCCTAATGAATCTACTTTAGTGTTTTAATGTTAAAATGCTTTAATTAATATAATTTCATTATAAATGGTTAATATAATTTTAATATATTATATTACACACGTGACGCGTGTGCACGATGACTAGTATATATAGTTTATTTATTTATATTTAATTTTTATCATCTACCATTTCAATGCTGTTTGAGTGGACCAAAAAAAATCAACATTTAAATTTATCTTTATTAATTTACCCTTCTAATTGAAAATATAAGCTCTTTTAAAACTCCAACCTTCAATAAAAATAAAATAAAATTTAAAATATTTAAATAATAAATATATTCTCGAAACCAAGTTCTTACCTAGGGGTGTAAATGAACCAAGCCGTTCGTGAGCTCTTCGTAGCTCGATTCGATAAAAGCTCGTTTAAGTTCGTTTAATGAGGCTCGTTAAGATAAACAAACCAAGCTCAAGCTTCGCAATACTCGGCTCGTTAGTTCGTGAACATGTTCGTTAAGCTCATGAATCAACTTTTAAATTAAAAAAATAATAGTTTTGATATTAAATTTATAGATTTTACACTCTACTTATGAAAAATACAGACAAATATATTAAATTTATTTATTAGAATAAAATTATAAATTTTAATAAGAATATTATAATTTTCTCTAAATATATAATTTAATTTTTAATAAATATTTAAATTTATAATTTATACTTATTAAGCTCGTTTAAGCTCGATAAAATCTCGAATAAGCTCGTGAGCCATGAATATATTCGTTAAATAAAGCTCGAGCTCAGCTAAACGAGCCAAGCTCAAACATTCAAGAGTTTGGCTCGACTTGGCTCGATTACACCTCTATTCTTACCCTAAAAAAAAAGTGCGTCGAAAGAAGAGGAGCTATAAAAAAAAACAAAATGTGAAAGGAAAATATAAAACTCTATCCATCTACTACTTGGAAATCTCTTCAATCGAGAAATTAAATAATAACTTTGTTTATGAAGGCTTCGAAAGAAAGAGAAATTAAGTAATTAATGCACTTAAAAAGTTTACAAAGAGTACTTACTTAAGATAAAATAAAATTTAAAAATTATAGATCATGTGTGTTATCAGCAAAAAAAAATCAAGAATTTGAATATAGATCTCATTCATAACCTTTTTCAAGAATTAAAAATCAATTTAGATGGATTAACGTTATAAAAAAAATATTTAATAAAAACAGCTTTAGATCAGTTAATGCATAAATATCATAAAAGTTTTACCCGATGATCGATTCTTATAACAATGACTGAAATTGTTAAAGCTTTCAAGGTTGGATTTATATTACAGTATATTCTACCTTAATTTACAAATATTTTAATTTTTCTTTTATAGTCACAATGCTTATTCATCTAGAAATCCAGAGCAAGTTGGCAGTTTGATCAATAGATTTATGTTCCTGTGCTTTTAATTTCCTTATGTATTTATTATTTGTGACGTATTTATACGGTATGATCGTCCGCCTCCACTGCTCTATAAATACCCACTCTCTTCTGCATTCAATTCCATCATCTCTTCTTCCACCCCTCTCCTTCCTAGTAAACAAACCAATGGCTCTCCCCGAATCTAACCAGATGGCGCCGCTGCTGGTCGTGTGCCTCCTTTTCGCCGGAATAGCGGCTGCCGCGGCGCAAAACAGCGGCTCCGTTGCCGGCGTCGTAACGCAGAGCTTCTTCGACGGCATCATCAACCAGGCCTCCAGCAGCTGCGCTGGCAGGGGGTTCTACACCCGCAGCGCTTTCCTGACCGCAGCCGGCAACTACCCCCAGTTCGGCAGCACCGGTTCGGCCGCCGACTCCAGGCGCGAGATCGCCGCTTTCTTCGCCCACGTCACGCACGAGACTGGACGTGAGTTCGATCGTTTTCTCCACCAATTGGAAGACCGCAAACGCATCGCACTTAATTACTTCTAATGGAAATATGCAGATTTCTGCTACATCGAAGAGATCAACGGCGCATCGCAAAACTACTGCGACACGAGACGCACTGATTGGCCGTGCGTCTCCGGCCGCAACTACTACGGGCGCGGCCCCCTCCAACTGACCTGGAACTACAACTACGGCCCGGCCGGCCAGGCCATCGGCTTCGACGGCCTCCGCGCGCCGGAGACAGTGGCCAACGACGCCGTCATCTCCTTCAGGACCGCTCTCTGGTTCTGGATGAACAACTGCCACTCCCCCATCACCTCCGGCCAAGGGTTCGGCGCCACCATCCGCGCGATCAACGGCGACCTGGAGTGCAACGGCCGTAACCCGACGACAGTCAACGCTCGTGTCGGCTATTACACGGATTACTGCCGTCAGCTCGGCGTTGACCCCGGCAATAATCTCACTTGCTGAGCACAGCTAGCTAGCTCGATCACTGCAATAATAAATGATGATTCGGCAAAGACGACTGAGCTACAAGATCTTGTAGCGAGCAATAAATTGTCGATTGTGTTGACATAAACTATGTATTTCACTTCTAAAATAAAAATAAATGTGCTTCAAAGTGAATTATTATATTTGCGGAGTAGAGTTCTTAAAATGCATGACAACCTTTGATAGAAATTAAATGATAATCAATCTTTAACCGTTGGAATAAATATGTTAATATCGTCCGTGATGATAAATTTACTTTTTATTTTCATTAACGTTAAAAAAACACTTCATTTTAAAAATATATTAAAAGGGCACTTCATATTTTAAAAATATTATTAGAGTAGAAATTACTATAACATAAAATATTTGAAGATAGAACCATCAATTTATATTAGATTGACATGAGTTGTCAAACAAAATAAGTAGATTGGATTAAAATTTTATCAATTTATTTAAAAACAAATCTAAATAGGTAAGCTTGTGCGAGTTACAGTTCTAGGCAGGCCGGCCCGTGATGGGCTAAGGTTAGCCTGTGGGTTGAGATGAATTTATTTTTAAAAATAAACTATGGATTTATGATGATACAGTAAAGTATTTTTATGTCAATTGTTAGGCTAATATATAAATATATAAAATTTATTTAGAAATTTTTAAAATTTAATAAATATTATAGAATATTTTTAGATCGAATTTCATTAGACTTTATTAAATTATCTATTAATTAAGTTGAGAATTAATTTGATTTATTAATATATATTTTATATTAAAACATATTGTCTCAAGTTTCTCTTCCATTTATGCACAGCGCCACTGTCCAAATCGACTCTTACTTCGACGTGCTAGCAAGTAGCCGACGGAAGTATCACTGCCCGCCTCAAACAATTTTTCTATTTGTTTTTCTTCTTTCCAGCGTACCACAAGATTCACCGAATGACACTCATTGTTTCCATCACTAGCAACCGGAGAAAAAATCTTCGATTGCAATTCGTCGCCGTGAGCCGCCATTGTGAGTCGCTGCCAGAGAAAAGGCTGCAAGTGGCTGCTATTTCGTTCTAGCTGTTCTAATCCATTCTTTTGTCGTTATAACGTCGAAGAACGGTATTTTAGAGGACTCTCAACTTCGCATGAAATGCATGCTGAGAGGTTGATGTAGGCCGCCGAGAGGTTGAACAATGACAGGACATTTAAGATCAAAGAAATAATCAAAATCGAGGAGCGGGAAGAGTAAAAACTTATTTGTAAAAAATTAAAGTGATTTGAAGTCTATAGAAATCTCAAGGGTGAGAAGAAGATTTTTTATTTTATTTTAAAATTGTACCAAGTGTTTTGGATATGAGTTCTTATTAGTTAAAATTTATATCTAAAGATTTCTAAAAGAATTCATCAAAATCTATTGAAACTTTGGATAACAAAAGATTTTTATAGAGTTTTAAAAAGTAAGTTTGAACACCACATGACTTTTTAAAACTCTATAAAAATCTAATTTAGATACCACTAGATTTCTGTAAAGCTTATAAAAGTCTAGATTGAATACACCTAGACTTTTAAAATCCACAAAAATCATTCAAAGTAATTAAAAGTCTAACATTGAATACACCTCCTTAGTTACAATGTAGGTGGTTGTTGATCCAAGGTTTTGAAAGTGCTCCAATAGAATTCTCCTTCGTTGTAGGCGGAGAAGTCTCTTATAGAAGTTGACAGTATAAAAGAATGACTAGAAAAGAGTATAAGACATATTGTTCAAGTTATTGAATATTTCCTAACCTCAGAGGCCTTTTTATAACTCCTGACAAATCTTACCCGAGGGTGGAAGGTGCCTTCAAAAGGGTTCAAGGCGCCTTCAATCGATTAAATTTATCGTCGAAGATAAAACTTTATCTTTGGTTAACGGTCATTTAAAGGTGCATTCAATGAGTTGGAAGGCGCCTTCAATATTGTTCATGGAAGGAGCCTTCCAAGTCATTCAAAGTGCCTTCCCTAAGGCAAATCAGCTCTTTAGCTGATCTTCTTCGCGTGGATGATGCTTTTGTCAATCGAAGTTGAGCTTACATGAACCCAATTTCGACCTTCTCCTCAAGCAGTCTTCCTCCTCGACTTCTCGTTCCTTAAATCTCCGCGTGCGTATTTTTTGTCCGCTGGTGTACTCTTCAGCAGCACCGCATCCGAACACCTCATCCTTCGGATGCACCAAGTCTGTCGACTCCCTTCCCGTGTCATCCTTCTCGCTGACTACATCTTCCGCTTGACTTCTTATGTTCTTAAGCTCGTGCACACTTAGATTCAAGGATCACAAACACAAGACCTAACTTAACATGGCTAATCACATCAAAACTAACCCAGGGTACTTACAATCTTCCCCGTTTTGATGTGCATCAACCCAAGTTAATTTAGGGTTAAATTATAATGAAATGACATAGTAAATTATAATTATAAAAAAATTGCAATGAAATGAATTAACTAATAAAATTGTAGAATAAGTATAAGGATAAAAATTAGAAAAATTATCTCATTCCCTTAATTTATACCTATTTATCTCCCTTTGCTCATATCAAAATACTCAGAAAAAAATATAAAAAATAATTATAAAAATTTGAGAATTTTTATTGGGGTTTATTAAAAGAATATCTAATAAAGTAACATTTACAGAAATTATTTTCAAAATTATTCGAATTGTACCAATTGATCTTCGATTTTGGCTAAAATAATGTTAAAAATTACTTCTCAATTTTTAAAAATCCTGAAAAATTTAGTCAAACTCAAACAAGATCAATATAAAAATTTTAACAAAAGAATATTTTGTACTTTAAAAGAAATAAATCATTTTAGTACAGTAAACTTATTTTTAGAAAACTAATATTTAAAAATATATTTATATATCTAAAAATTCGGTTAATTTTTCTAAATCTATATAAAAAAAAGTAGAACGGAAAAAAAATTCTTAAATTTCAATTTCATGAATTTTTAGTATTAAAAATAACTTTTTGATAATTAAATCATAATAAATTTATTATACATCAAACAAATTCAAAAATATTTAGCCTAACAAAAAGTTTGTTGTTCTATAAGTATAAAAATTTTGAATAAGAGATTTAAATAGAAAAATTACTTGAAAAATATTTTCTAATTAAAGTAATTTTTTAAAAAAATTGGGAACTTTAGTTTAAAAAAAATTAGGAATACAATATAAGTTTCTACCTACTGGATTTACTAAAAACTTCAAAGGTACATAATTTCTAGGGATTTTTCTAATCTATCCCTGGTGATTTTTAATGTACCAATTGATTCTATTATAATTTCTAAATTTTGATTTTTGAAAAGTACATTTGCATTTAAAGATGCATAATCATTTTTTAATTTCTCTATTTGTGCTTTGAGTTTTGTATTTTCTATTCTTAGATTATCACATTATTAAGGGGCATTAATTAGCTAAGTTTATTTTTATCTTAGCATTTTCTTTTTCTAGTTTTACTATATTTTTAGATAACATCTTGATAAATTCAAAATATTGTTCAGGGGTAATGCACGTACCTCACTTACCTCGTGGTGTGATGCTCCCCTTCATCACAGCTTTCTTCTAAAGATCATTCCCCTTCACCGATGCTCATCTCTGAGATACTTTTATCTTCTCCTTGGTGGTCTGCCAATAGGGTTAGTCTCACGTATTCTTCAACTTTTGATTCTGATGACAATGATTCGTCCTACGTCGCATTCAGGATTTTGAGCTTCAATTTTGTTGATCTTTTGCCCTTGTTCTTTAGTTTAGGGCAATCGTGCTTGGTGTGTCCTTCTTCTTAGTAGTTGTAACATAGGACCTTCCTTTTGCTCCGAGACTATTTTTTAGCCCACGTCTTAAATTTATAAGATTTAACAAACTTACTAAATTTTCTTACCATTAGAGCAGCTTCGTCTTCATTGATTGATGCTTCGGAGTTTAGTTCTTCCTTCTTGGCTTTCAAGGCAAGATTGTTGTTCGACTTTTCGGTTTCTATAGGATTTACACATGGAGTTTCGTGAAGTTCAAAAGTAAAAAATAAATTCTCTAACGTACTTATCTCGAAGTCTTTAAAGATATAGTATGCATCTACTAAGGATGATCATTTTGGAGTTCTCAGGAAGGCATTGAGCGCATACCAGATTGAATCTCAATTTGTTATCGATTCTCTGAGATTGTTGAGCTGAGTGATAAGTTCTTTATTCTGTACTTGGCGTTGCACTACCTTCTCTCCATTGTTCATCCGAAGGTTCGTTAGCTAGGTTCGGAGGATGTCCCACCTTTCTAACTTGGCTTCCGAAGTCTCTTAGTGGAATTTCAAGAAGTTCTCCCAAAGTTCTTTAGCAGAGTTGTAGCTGCCGATCCGATTGACCTCTTGGGGTGGAAGAATGTTCAGCGCATGAAATTTTGCTTTGTCATTTACCACAAAATAGGCTTGTTCTTTCTTTGTCCATGAATACTCTTCTTTTTCAGCTCCTTGTTGGTTCTTGTTAGCTACAAATAATATTTCATAATTAAAAGAATTTCAAAATTTATTTTAAAAAATACCTCCATCTGGTGTTTCCATTATTCAAAGTCTCCCTCAAACTTTGGTGGATGAATACTTGCACCGGCCATTGTCTCATTGCTTCAATGGTGGTTAGTCATTTCTGAAGTATTCTGACTCTGATACCACTTGTTGGTACAACGAGGGCCAACAAAAGGAGGTGAATTGTCTGCGAAATGAAATTAACCCCTTCTTGTTCTTTCAACTTAGATTAGTAGCTAGGTACAATTAATTTAAACATAAAAATGAACAACTAAAAGAAAGAAGTAAGAAAGTCTGAAATCAACTTGGTTATAACCTAGATGTTGTTAATTCAAGGCTTTGAAAGTGCTTTACTAGAATTCTTCTTCGTTATAGCCTTTTACAAAAGTTGACAGCTCAAAAGAATGACTAGGAAAGAGTACAAGACTTGTTGTTCAAGTTATTGAATTTTTCCTAGCTCTAGGGACCTTTTTTATAGCTTCTGGAAAATCTCATTCGAGGGTGGAAGACACCTTCAATGGGGTTCAAGGCGCCTTCAATTGGTTAAGTTTTATAGTCGAAGATAAAACTTTATCTTTGGCTAATGGTCATTGGAAGGTGTTGATAGTTCTAAAGCATGAAAAATACATAAATACAAAAAATTGTAAAACTCATAGTGATCTCCTGTAGTAAATCTTGATCTTCGTTTTTCATACAAAACAAAAAACTCATAGTGATGCTCGGAGAAGTTGATCCGAGAAGATATCAAAGAATAATTTGCAGTCGAAAGAAACATCACAAACAAATCGGAAAGCTCTTCAAGATTCCACGAGCTAAATCCCTCTCTAATGGATGTTCTTCTCTTAAAATCTTGTGCACACGGACGAACCTGCACAGGGACCTTTCACATATGGGACGAACCCGACTTTGCACAAACCTCGTACACGGCAAGCTCCCGCAAAACTCCCTTTTTCTTATTTGGCTTGGACGCATATATATTAGAGAGGAAGATGACTCTTCCTTTCCCTCTATTAATAGAGGAATTAAATGAGCTAGAAAATGAAAGGGAAGGGATGCCCTTTCATCTTCTTAACTTCAACATCTCTCACTCGTCCAAGTCAATCCATAAACCTCATTTAGTCAGAAAGGCTATTGATCCTGTCGGGATGCTGAGAAGACGGACTTGCCGGTGTGACGTGTCTGGAATGTTGACCGCATCTCCATGACCCGGGTGGTGAGCTATCTTTTGTGTTGACCAAGTCCTCGGAAGACCTCTGGTCAACGCTACCTGCAGCCAGCGATCGGGTTGTCCCGGCCCCTGGTACCCCGATGCTCGAGGTGGGCCCCACGAATATATAAGCAATCGAATAATAGCGAAACAATGCAATAAATATATGGTGAGTACGGTGACGTACCCTGGCCCCGGGGGGACGCCCTCGAATGGATCGGTGAGCTGATCGCGGCACTGATCAAGTTGTCATGACCCGGAAGAGTGGATGCATCTGAGCCGACCGAAGAGGAGCTGGGTCCGGAGGTGATGACATGGAGCCGAATACGACATGGATCCGAATGATGACACACAATCGGAATACAACGGCGACACGACCGACATGTGACATCGGCACGCAGGCCGGAATATGACAACGGCGCGCAGGCCGAAATACAACATACAATCACGACTCATAGGCCGATTAGTAACAACATCTCACAATACCAATGGTGATACGAAGGACAAAGCACAATGGCTCGATGGCTGAATACACAACAGATGGCTGCCGGAGACGTAGCAGTGGATCGGATCTGCGCCGCAAACGGTGGAGACAGCGGCTGTAAAGCCGCTGTGGTCGGCTGTAGAGCCATCTAAGGCTGCTGGAGACGATGACCAAAAAAGGGAGTGTAGCCGACGCAAGGCGCCACAGGGGGTGCACAGCGACAGCGGTCCGGAGGCTTGAGGCAGTGGTGCGATCTGCCCGTGACTGCTCCAGTGGGTAGCTGCGGCTTCCGATCACTAAGGCAGGCCTGCCCCTCTCCTTCCTTGGTGGCGATGAACTGATGCCGAGAAGGGAATCCAGCCAAAACCTCACTACGATGCTGGAAAAAACCCGAAGCAGAGAGAAAGAGAGGGAAAGCAAAGGAGTTGGCGGCTCGCCGACGACGAAGGAGTAGGCGATGCTGGTCGGCTGGGTCGCAGTGGCGTAGAGCAAAGTGACGGTGGCGACGGCGCAGCGAACCCAAAAATGAAAACCACCTCCTCCTAGTGGCAGTACTAGAGTGAAGAGGTCGGAGGAAAGGAGGTAGAGGTGAGAAGGAACGAAGCGCCGGCGCCTTCGTCGGCGCCGGCGAAGGGCGTGAGGAGGAAGGTCTTCCTTGGCTGGCGGTGGAGGAAACGTGAACTGACCCTTGACTCCATGAACAGTGCTTCCTTTAAATCAAAGCCCTACTCATGCCAAAAGACCGAAATGCCCTCTCTTATTTCCCTAATCACTCTCATGCCCCCGGCTGCATCCGCATCACAAGCCTCCCCTTTAAGTTTAGTCGAAGGAGGCGCAAGTCCGACTGACTAGACCAAGCCCAAAACAAAATCGCCTTTGAACGCGAAATCAGATCACTCGGCTCATCTTATCACGTCGACTGAGTAGCTGTGGCGACTCCGAGTAAGTGACTCAAGTAGTATCGAGCGAGCGACGAGAAATAGTGTGATCCAGGTAATGGAGATAATGCTGATCAGACAGAAAGATGGGTGATTGAGCCGAGCGTGCGATCGAGAAGATGTCAATCAGGCAACCGAAAGAATGAGCACTGAGTAATCGCGAGAGCATCGTGCGAGAGATGGCAGCAATGCCGAGCGAACTACAGAAAATAGTACCAAGTCAATAACTGAACAAATGTCGGGCGAATGGCAAAACGTCAAGCGGATGATGCCGGAATGACGGGGATGCCAATTTGATCATGTCGGGAATCTAGGAAGACGGGGATGCCGGAATGACGTGTCTGGGATGTTGACCGCATCTTCATGACCCGGATGATGAGTTGTCTTCTACGTTGACCAAATCATCAGAAGTCCTCCGATCAACGCTACCTGCAGCCAGCGACCGGGTTGCCCCGGTCTCTGGTATCTCGATGCTCGAGGCGGGTCCCACAAACATATGAGCAGTCATATAATAGTAGAGAAATGACAAGCACTAATAATGAGTATGAGAGTGTACCCTGGCCCCGGGGGGCACCCTCGGATGGGTCGGTGAGCTGATCGTGGTGTTGATCGAGTCGTCGTGGCTCGGATGAATAGATGGGCGTGAGCCAGCTGGGGAGCCGGATCTAAGAGCGACGCCCTGGAGTCCAGTGTGGCAGGGATCCAGAAAGACGGCACGTGGGCCGGATATGATAGTGGCTCGCAGGCCGGTGCACGACACACAGGCCGGATAATACGGCACGCAAGCCGGCTAAGACCAATAACCACAATCATAATAACAGTACGAAACGAAATATAACGGCTCGATGGCCGGAACACCATTTCGGCTCGATGGCCGATGTAGACAAATAATACGAGCTGTGTCGGCAACTAGAGGTGGCGCCCGCTACTGGAGATGGCGGTGGTGGCTGCCGGAGGCAACGGCGGCGCCCGCTGGAGGAGGCATAGGCACCCATTGAGGTAGCAGTGTGCGCTGGCTGCGGCGCATGGAGGTAGCTGTAGCATGGGGAGGCAGCGGGAGGTGGTCGCTGGAGATGGTCGCCGGAGGATGCGGTAACTATGACGACAACTGATGGAGTCAACCACGACAGCGAACAACCGTCGGAGGCAGCAACAGTCGCCCTTAAGCGACGTCGAGGTCGAAGAGGAGAAGGGAGAGGAACGCAGAAGCGGTCTCTCTAGCCGGAGATGGTCGGCGCCAGAGATGCGAAGGAGAGGGCGTCCCGCGACGGCGGAAACCCTCAAAAATCCCTCCTGTGCTTCGCGGCGGAAGAAAGCTCGAACCGCCTCTCTTCCTGTTGGTGACGCTGAGGTGCAGGCCGGAAGGAAGGAGGGAGAGGAGAGGAGCGGCCAGCGGCCGGCGTCGGCGCTGGAGAGGAGGGAGGAGGAAGCTCCCCCTAGCGGCGGACCAAAAACACGCCCCCTTCCCTGGTGAACAGTGCCCCTTTTCTTTCCCAAACCCTACCTCCTGTAATGACCCCAATGCCCCTCCTCTTCCCACCTATTTACCTCTGGGCCCCAGCATATATCCCTACCACAAGCCTCCCCTTCAAGTCTAGTCGAAGGAGGCGCGAGTCCAACTGACTAGACAGTCTATCACAAAGGCTGACTCACTCTCGATAACCGAATCAAATCGTTGAACCTATCGTATAATGCCACGCGAGTGATCGCTATAGTACCAAGTTAGTAGCCGGGCAGATGCCGAGCGGGTGGCAAAACGTCAAGCGAGCGACGAGTGAAATGATAGTCGGCCAAACGACGCGGGATGACGAGCAGACCGAGCGGACGAGCGATGCCGAGCGTGCGACCGCGAAGATGTCGACTGGATGATCGGAAGGATATCGATTGGGTGGATAGATGCCGGGCGGATGATGCCGAACGCGCGACCGCGAAGAAGCCGATCAGGTGCTCGGAAGGACGTCGAGTGAAACATGCACATGGCTAAGTGGACGATCGGGCAAAGGATCAGGCAGCTACCAACGTGTCGACCGAGCGGCGAAAAATATGTCCCGAGCGGCTGTCAGGTAAGCTCTCGGCCGAACGCCGAGTGAGCGCACAGGTGAATACGGAGCGAGTGATGAAGTAGCATTGGGCAGGAGTGGAGCCCGGAAACGAAGCGGAAGCATAGCTCGCAAAATCACATGCTCACGGAAACGAAAGTCTTGCGCCGAGCCGACGCAACGCCTGTGAACTGAACCGGAGTGTAGCCCGTGAGTCGAAGGCGCATAGCAGTAAAAGTCGCAAGCCGAGCGAGCGCATCGCCCGTGAGATATTCTGGCCGGAAACCAGCGGAAATACTCTCGTTTGCGACGATTGGAGATAGCTCGACCCCGAACGGGGGAGACAAGCTGCTCTGATGCTCCGTGACAAATGTAGATCTCTCGACCCCGGACGGGGGAGATAAGAAAATATAATATGTTGGTCTGAAACCAGTGAAGACCACTCGACCCCGAACGGGGGAGGTAGAGTATCCGATGGTGGCAATCGCTCGACCCCGAACGGGGGAGATAGAAGATTCGATGATGACAATCACTCAACCCCGAACGGGGGAGATAGAAGATCCAATGATGACAATCGCTCAACCCCGAACGGGGGAGATAGAAGATCTGATGGTGACAGTCGCTCGACCCCGAACGGGGGAGGTAGATGCTCTGATAAGCTCGACCCCGAACGAGGGAGATAGAAGATATGACGGACTGGTCCGTGAAGGCGGGGGTTTAATGTCGCCGCTCGACGGTCTTCAAGCCGGGTATTTATAGTCGCCGGTTCGACTCTGGGGTTTAACGTCGCCGCTCGACGATCTTCAGGCCGGGTATTTATAGTCGTCGATTCGGCTCTGGCATTTAATGTCGCCGCTCGACGGTTTTCGGGCCGGGTATTTATAGTCGTCGGTTCAGCTCTGGCGTTTAACGTCGTCACTCGACGGTCTTCAAGCCGGGTATTTATAGCCGTCGGTTCGGACAATCGGAATACAACGGCGACACGGTCGGCATGTGACATCGACGCGCAGGCCGGAATATGACAACGGCGCGCAGGCCGGAATACAACATACAGTCACGGCTTATAGGCCGATTAGTAACAACAGCTCACAATACCAATGGTGATACGAAGGACAAAGCACAACGGCCCGATGGCCGAATACACAACAGATGGCTGTCGGAGACGTAGCAGTGGATTGGATCTGCGCCGCAAACGATGGAGACAGCGACTGTAAAGCCGCTGTGGTCGGCTGTAGAGCCATCTAAGGCTGCTGGAGACGACGACCAAAAAAGGGAGCATAGCCGACGCAAGGCGCCACGGGGGTGCACGACGACAGCGGTCCGGAGGCCTGAGGCAGTGGTGCGATCTGCCTGTGACCGCTCCAGTGGGTAGCTGCGGCTTCCGATCACTAAGGCAGGCCTCCCCCTCTCCTTCCTTGGTGGCGACGAACATATGTCGAGAAGGGAATCTAGCCAAAACCTCACTGCGGCGCTGGAAAAAACCCGAAGCAGAGAGAAAGAGAGGGAAAGCAGAGGAGTTGGCGGCTCACCGGCGACAAAGGAGTTGGCGGCTCGCCGACGACGAAGGAATAGGCGATGCTGGTTGGCTGGGTCGCGGTGGCGTAGAGCAAAGTGACGGTGGTGACGGCGCAACGAACCCAAAAACGAAAACCACCTCCTCCTGGTGGTAGTACTGGAGTGAAGAGGCCGAAGGAAAGGAGGTAGAGGTGAGGAGGAAGGGAGTGCCGACGGCTTCGTCGGCGCCGACGAAGGGCGTGAGGAGGAAGGTCTTCCTTGGCTAGTTGCGGAGGAAACGTGAACCGACCCCTGACTCCATGAATAGTGCCTCCTTTAAATCAAAGCCCTACTCATGCCAAAAGACCAAAATGCCCTCTCCTATTTCCCTAATCACTCTCATGCACCCGGCTACATCCGCATCAGCTATGTAAGTCACATAGACTATATTATAATTAAGTCACAAAGACCAAAGCAAAACACTAGTTAGTCACAAAGACTAAATAAGAACTAGTTAGTCACAAGGACCAAATAAGAACATCCTATCCATACTTTAGAGAAAATGATTCGTGCAATAGCAAGCAAACTGAACAATTATTGCTAAGAAGATTGTTACACCTTATATAGCTGCTCTATAGAATGAATCAGAGACATTCTTATAATGGCACATAGCCTTTCTCCTGACGGTACATATCCATTATCCAGGAAACTGTCATTATCTTGAAAATATTCATATCTTATTTTTTTACCCAGATTAAATAATCTTCATTTACATCAATATGAACGCCTCTAACCTTTTATCCTTTTGTAAACTATTTCTTATATCGATGTTATTTTTCTTAGATGCATCACTAACCTCATTCAATAAATTAATTAAGTTTAATGAGTAGAATAAATTAAAAAAAAATATTTTATAGAAAGCAAATTGCTTTTATTCAACATCTCAAATACAACAAAGTATATGTGAAATACATTTGAACATGAAATTTATATGGTGCAGTAACTTTATTTCTTGAAAAGTGTATCTATCAATTGCATTTGCACCGGTAGGAAACGAAAATGAATGAAATCAGCTGAAGCTGTTGGAAAATTGCATCAGGGATCAGGTTGCATCTTCTCGCATTCATCTCGAATCGATTGGAACAGCACAGAAGAAAGGTATCTCTCGCCGAAGCTAGGAAACACAACCTAGCCAGTAAAACATACAGTTATTGGATTTAGAATTGGTAGTAGAAAAGATGCCAAGACGAATGCAGTGTAAAAATCTGTCATTACAAGGAAAAGTAATTCGATTGCGTTCAGTTATGCAGATAAAATTAACCACTATCATGAATGGTTGTTGAGATACTGACACATTCATGGATATTAGTTAACAGTGAGATCAGAACTGGGTTCATTGGATTAGGCAACACTAAATGGATGAGCGACATTTGCCTAGTCAAGTTGGTCAATAGGTAATTGAAGGCCTTAGATGGGCATTCCTTATGGTACCTATAGAGAGAGTCAAGTACAAATGCTAGGAGATTCATGGACACATTTGTTACAGGGGACAAGTAGTTGTCACTCTACATCTCAATTCACTTAAAGCTTACTTCCAAGGTTTCTCCAAGCCAGCACAATTAGCTATCATCTCGATCGAGCTACTTTTACTTCAGCTGAACTTGCTACATTTCAACTAGAATAAACCGACTTCCACTTCTAGTGTGCAGGAACTAGATTCAACATGCCCGACTTCCACTTCTAGTGTGCAGGAACTTGATTCAACGTGCCCCACCTCCAATCAACTTCCCTCCACTTAAAGTTCAAACACTCAAATAGCTAGCAAACATTTTTACCCACTGTGATTTCCTCACACCTGCAAATGTACCAACATTTTTGCCGGATCAAGTTTTACTTCATCAACTATCAAACCATTCTAAAATTTCAAACTTGTCCCACTTAAATAGTACAATGGTCATAAATGACAATATATTTTTAAACCTTTAAATATGTAATGCTTCTTTCTAAGAATTTGATCCTTGTAATAGTTTTTCAACTAGAAAGGCATTTTAATGTATATGTTTTAGTATTTTGACAAAGAAAAGATGATGAAAAAAAAAATCAAAATGCAAACATATGAAAGAAAGAAAGATTAAATAATATAATTAGTAACATTGCAACAAGAATACTTTTCAGTAACCAAGTTTATTATATTAGGTAACTAATGACATACCGTGATAAGTTTTCCGACATTTTCTGGTCTACTTGCAACCTTTATTGCAGCAGCTGCTGCTGCTCCAGAAGAAATACCAACCTGAAAAAGAATTACAGAATTAAGATGCGCTGATTAATGGCTTTAGGAAATCCACACCTAACGTGAAAGCACAGTAATTACAGACTTGAGCTCAAGTTAGAAACACTAATGTACTACATCGAATGTTTCTGCTGCACATGCATCAAACAAATTTTATATATTTCTGTATAAAAATAAAATAGGACATTAAATTAATGAAACATGACTAACCTTGTGCATTAACGATGCAGTAAGCTACACTATTAAATAAGATAATGCTATGTTTCATTTAATACTGATTGATGGAGCATGCCATGATTCATTAAACAAAGAATGTAGGCTCATATGTGAGTTTCTCAAGTTACTTAAAATGTTGTCGTTTTCATTTCATTTAGAATAAAAATGAAATGGACAACCAGACATTTCATCATCCATGTGATTCCAACAATATAACAATCATCATGGACTCCACCATTAACATTGATTGGGTCCAATGCCATCAAACAACTGAATATAAAAATGATGGTGCTATGTGAAGATAAGAGCAAGACAATTTTGATGTGGTAAGAATTCTCAATCATTATTGATTCTGAGTCTTGATTGGGCAAGACATGTTCCTCATTGTCCCAACCTCATGGTTCACTCACGTGACAGTTTTTTACGAAACTCAAAACTTATATCATTACAAAGGATTCCCTTTTATTTTATTTTATGATAAATCTGATTTGATTTCTGATGGATTTAGTTTAGTTTAATGGTTAAGATATAACTTTGATGAAAAATTGTCTAAAATACAATTCATATCAAGGATTTAATAAAAAAGAATTATTATAATTCTCTTAAATTATGATCAATATGAATGCGACTTACATCTAATCATATGCCGTTAACATTTATGTTTTTGAAACAAATGGCCTTCGCTATGTTTTCCACTTCAGAATCATGTTGTTTCATTACTGAATTGTTCCGTCTACTGTGAGATTGTAACAGTGTTAAAAAGCAAGGCTAGTGTGTTTCAAATATCTAGCAAAATTGTCTTTCCCTTTATAAATGATGTCAATAAATGGTTGGAACTCGGCCTTCATATTTTCAGAGTTTCATAAAAGTTATAGTAGATGATTCATCTACAGCTTCTTGCTTATATGGACTTCGTTGAGAAAATTTATAATGGTCAACCACCAATATCATCCACGCAATATGATGTTAAAATTACATCAAAACTAGTATCTTCTCTATTTCCTTTCCATCAAACACTCAAACAACTTTGAAACCATACCATTTGAATCCAACCTCATTTCTGGAAAAATAATTTTTCTAAAAATGTAACTTCATTATGGTAATTGTAAAAAGTGGTGATTACCTTGTGGAATGAAATTCTTTCACAGTGATAGATGAAGAAATTATGATACATGGATACTCGTTTGTTGACACTGTTTATTACATTAACTAAGCATTCTTTAGTCTTCTAAATACATAATTTATCAGTCATCTTTAAACATTTCTATACTATCTCAATCAATTTTCTCTCACTTTATTTCATATTGGAGCTACACCTAATTGCTCTCTATTATCAATATGCTTGCTATTCTGAGAGAAAATTAAATGTGAGATCAACATTGACTCAAATGTTGGCACTAGAAGTGATTCCTACACTAGCATCTAGGCCACCACTGAAACTACTAGTCCCATGCTTGAAATGACTTCAATGTCAAGAAAGGCCTCAGGAAGCTAACTATAAACCTTTTGAAGTCATGAACCTTATTAAGTCTGTCAGCTCGTCAATTGAACTTCTGTTATTGCATGACTTTTGATCATTTTTTGGCTCATCAATCTTCAATTATTTTCTTGCAGGATTGATAAACTTCTATGCACTTCAGAGCATTGAGAAACTTTACTATAGCTAGCGAGATGAAATTCAAACCATGTAAGATCTCCATTGCAGGATGTATATTCTGTAGTGGGCACACTTCTATTGGTATTTTGTTGCTACAATCATATGACATCTTGCCATGTGAGATCGACAAATGAGGTAGTGCAAATTAAGAAAGAAATTTGCAAGAGTGAATTTTAAAGATAATAGAAATGGATAGAAGAGACTAATGATTTATAAGGGTAATATATGATTTCACAGTAAAAAACGAGAGGGAGTGATTGTATAATTGACGCCCAATGGTTATACATTTGTTATATAGAAGATTAGCATCCGGGGAAGTACACAGGGTATCCACCTAAACCACCCAAAATTGGGCAGTTTAGCCACTGGTCCTCATTGAATACTGACTATAATGGCCATGCAGATAATGAATTACCAAACACTACATATTAAAATTTTAAATTCTAGTTGCCAGTAATATAAGAAGCATCATACATTTATGGATCAATATATGTTAATGAGGGACTAAGAACGAAATAGCTCATATCAAACTTGGAATCCTACATTGAAAAATTTACATACCAGCAATCCCTCTTGAAGAGCCAACTGTTTTGCAGTTTCAACAGCTTCATTGCTTGATATCTGTGGGAAAAAACATAAGATGACACAAAAGTATACTACTATAAAAAAATTTAGAATATGCCAAAGATGCAAATGCAATCGACAGTCGACACAATGATACATTGCCAATATTGGTAAATTCCCAAGTCCAAACATGTCTAATAATTGCCATTTTATTGAAGGTCATAAGGTTTATCAAAGGAAGCAAATTACCCAAAACAATGCAGTCTAAATGGAGATCACAAGGTGCAAAACTTCATCTCTATTTATGTTAATGAATATGATCAAACCCCATCATATAAAATGTGAGCCCAATCCATTTCTGGATTGGTTTACAGACCCGCTGACCTGAATCTGTAAGATTGTTAATTCAAATTGTGTCACAGCAGATACAAACCTTGTCTGAATTGGACTGCATCAAGAATTGATTCAGACTGATTCAATATGAACCACATGAGAAACAATTTAGGAATAATGTACAAAGAAACCCAAACCAATTAATGTTAAACTCCATAACCACAAAAATACCATGCACAATATTTTAGGACTAAAATATTATAGCTGGTAGTATAACTTTAAGCATTTTCAAACTCTGGTATAATTTTCTTATTGCTTTATCAAGTAAACTCTGTTTCAATGCAAGTATCTGCATTAATTGAGTTCTTAAAATATGAGTCAACAAAGTTGCAGAGATTTGTGATAAATCTTGTTAGGCATGAAATTGTAAATATTTTTGGACCCAATTGTAAATTTTACTATATGGGTTTATTTGTAAGAAATGTGATCCTGTCTATGGGAAAGGACCTCTAAGGTTGTGATATAAAAACACAAAAATACAAACTTCGTGTAAATAACCCTAATAATTTTCCATGCAACAGGGTATTAAAATAGGGATCTTATAGCTCTCGTGCATAATCAACCTCACTGCATGATTTGATTCCAACTGATTATCTATCCAGCTCCATTGAGCAACTGTTCAATCACCTCAGGTACCACCCAATGAGAATCACAGGGGGAGCCTTCTACAACTGGCTGTTTCCCCTTCATCTCCTTAAATCAACCAATTAATTAGGGTAGGTTCAAACCCACCTCCTTCCTGACTTGCAAGTTCCCAGTCAAGTCAATTGACAAGTACTTGTGCCCCACCTGCCAGAGCCACATCAATGATCTGCTCGATTGCTCCAAGTCTCCAATGACAATCCACTGAATTTGCTGAGACTCCAATGACAATTGGATAGAACTGCTCAATTAGTTTCCTTCTTCCACACCCTTCATTTTTGTGCTCTCCCAAGCTTCTTTCAATCACATGCTCTTCCTGTCAATTATGGCAAAAGACGAATACGCTCGTCCCCAGCGCCCCCGCCAACCCGTCCCAAGGCCAACACGGAGGAGGTAAATCATGGACGGCTACTAGCCTTTGGAATAGTGACTAGCACATAAGGGAGGTATTTATCTCGACTTTATCGAGATTCGAACCCCAGACCTCATTGTGGCAACACCTCATGTGCTAGCCATTAGACCCATCCGAGGGGGCATGCTCTTCCTGTCAAGCTTCTATGGGTGAGAGCTCCTTGCCATTTTTGTCGTTGCTGAAGTCCTTTCTTCATCTCCTTCTACAGAGAACAACAGCCGAAGAGGACAACAGCAAATTTTCAATTTACCGACCTCTCCGATATTTGAAATCCTTCCTATCTGCATCAGATTGTACTAATAAGATCTGGTTTCCAAATCAGAGCTTTTTCTATTCATTCATCGTATCTGAATCACCTTCTACTTCCTTTTGATCAACAGAAGGATTCCTCTTTGATCCACAACCTTGTTCTTTGATTGGTATGGTGATCTTCTTCTATTGTTGTGGTTCCAGATCAGTGCTAAGTTTTCTGGATTCCAGCCCTATTTCTGCTAAATTTCCTCTCAGATATCTGCGTACTCTTTAATTTCTGCTCATACAGCAACATCTTATTTCAGTTCCCAAATTTGATCATCTCTAGGTTCTTCAAATTGGTGGAGATATCCAATCCATGTGGGCTTATATAAGAAAACTTTCCATGATATTCTAGGGAGCAGACCCGATTTCTGCATGCTGTTGAGTTTCTGCTCATGCGGCAACATCTTATTTCAGTTCCCATATTTGATCATCCATAGGTTCTTCGAATTTGTTGGAGATATCCAATCAGTACGGGTTCACATAAGAAAACTTCACATGATATTTTAATCGGACTTCTACCCTTCACATACCAGTTGAGGATTATCTATACTTCATCAAATGGCAGGCTATTCAATCTCAGAGAGTGCAATCCTTAATCCTTGAAGATTCTTTTATTGCATGTATGCTAAGTGTTTGTGGGTCAAAAAACTGGATTTTATATTACGGACCATCTAAAAATATACCTAGTAACATTTTTTCTGATTTTAAACTTAAATCTCATCTTGTGCATACCACTCAAGAAAATGGATCACTCTCATCTGTTTGGTGTATGGTTCAAATCACTCATACACCTTTACCGCTTTCTTTAGTTCTCTACATACCCAAATTGTAGTTATATTTACTATCAGTTATCTCAATAAGTTGGTAAGTTGATGAGTTACCTTTCTTTATGTTGATTTTGTTTTCATTCAGGATTTGTGGACTGGGAGTTCTAAAAACATTATAAAAGTCTCGAGGACTATATGATTTGACTATGCCTGTCAATTCATCAGCCTACTCATCTCCACCTTAAATTCATAGTCCTCTAGATTCTTGAATGTGAGTCTCATCAATCAGAAAAATATATTTGATCCTCCTTTGAGGGATGCAAGTGTAAAATGATGATAATGATACTTCGTATAGAGTAGAGGGGACTATCTAGGAAAATAACCTTAACAATTTTTTCCTATTACAATATTATATCACAGGATTGTCATGTCTAAGTAAACTCATGATACCACAAGTGAGAACCAATATAATTAGAAAAAAGACTGATGAGAACTTAATTGAATAGGTAGAGACTATAGTCTTCTAAGTATCAACTAGATGCACTACTAACAGGTGAACAAGAACCTGATATCCACTGAGTCGGACAACTAGATACAGAATTATCAACTCACAAATGATAAAATCAAACCCATAAGCAAACAATCTCACAAACTCATACCTCTAAAATCTCATCTACTACTTCAAGGTCCAAATTCCCGGGTACAAAACCTGCTCCAATTCCTTGAATTTTGTGTGGACCTATATGAAAACACTTTTGTTGAAAGGACAACCAAAAGTTGAAGAATAATAAGTTATGCATATAGTGGAAAGCTGGTAGCTTATACCAGGTTTTCCCCCTGAGAGAATGTTGCTTTCAGTGGGCTCAATTCCAATGACCTGAAGAAGTTGAGGAAGAATAGCAAGACCAAAAATCAGGAATTAAAATATTGAATAGCAAAAATAAGCAGAACGTTTAGAAGAGAATAAGCACCTTAATGTTAGGATTTTTTTCTTTCAAATAAAGGCCAACACCAGAGATAGTTCCACCTGTCCCAATTCCAGCAACAAAAATATCCACCTTCCCTCTTGTATCTTCCCAGATTTCAGGGCCGGTAGTCTGATAATGTATCTGCAATGAGAATATCCAGGAATAATATTGGATAGAATTTGAAATGGAAGCAGAAATGTAGGAGAAATTATCATGATAATATCACCTTTGGATTTGCAGGATTGTCAAATTGTTGAAGCATGTAAGCATCAGGTGTTTTCTTCAGAATCTCTTCCGCCTTTTGAATTGCCCCTGTCATGCCTTTGGCAGAATCTGTAAGGACAAGTTCTGCACCAAAAGCTTTTAGAAGAACTCGTCTTTCAATGCTCATAGATGCTGGCATGGTCAAAATCAGTTTGTAGCCTTTCGCAGCAGCAATAAATGCAAGACCGATCCCCGTGTTACCACTTGTTGGTTCCACCAATATACTCTTCAGATTCATAAAAAACAAGGTAGAGACTTAGCTAAATAAAAATTACAATGACAATGAAAGGATATATGTATAGTCAACTACAATAAGATCCAACAATACAACACAAAGATAAGGGATTCAAAAACTAAATAAATAAGTTTGAATGAGAACTTGAGGACTTAGAGAATTAAGGTCATTGAACCATTCACCAAGGATTCAGAATACCTAAATCCAGTATGCAACTTGCTTGTCAGGCCAAAATTTTTGATAATCAAGTTCAATGTTTGCACTTCAAAATAGTTCCTAGTACACAAATGTATTTAATTAGTTTCTCCATTGGCAAAGTATGTTTATTAACTTTTAATAAGAATACAATCAAATATCTTCCAACCTATATTGATCTGAATTGGAGTTGAGTCCTGTTTCAACTTCAACTCCATTAAGGCGGATTGCAGGTTTTATCTAATTCCTACTCTAGTTATGTATTTGACTAATTATTTTGATATAAAAGGATGGTTTACAATACTAACAACAGAACAACTGAAACATATCCAACCTATTTTGAAATTTAAATCGGCTTTGCTAACCTTTGTTCACACTTCATGAACTATTAAGAACTGCAGATGCTAATGAATTGCTCTCAAAGTATCTTCACATATGAAGTGCCCTTCCAATTTAAAGAATATCAATTAATCAGAGCCCATATACTTCTTTGGACAAGTTGGTGAACACTTATTTGACTATCCATAGTTGACCTAAGGAAAATCTTTACATATATGGGAAATTTTTCACTGTCCACTTCTGCAGAATATCTCCCATCAGTTTGGACCTAAAATTTCAAGATTCCCTTAGGTATGTCCCCCAAGTAAAATTCCATTAAGTCAATTAATAACCAATACCATGTGGCACCTCATGGCAGAGACAAAGACAAATGAAAGAAAATTAGAAAATGAGATAAAACTAGGAGGAAAAAAATAAACTTTGGAAATAGATTTTTTTCCATGTAGCTTCCAGGTCATGGGTCATGGCCACAAGGATGTCACATGGTTTTAACCATTAGTCGATCTAAATGCATCAATCTTGAGGGGTAAACCAAAGAAAATCTTAGGGCATTTTGTAAAAATAACAAAAAAATGTGGTGAAAGTAAAATCATCCCTATATGTTGTATGCTTATGTTTGTAAGTATGAAAAATGACTCGGGTGCAAAAATCTCTTGGTTACCTTTTCTGGTGTTATAAGCCCTTTTTGTTCAGCATCAGCTATCATACTGTACCCAATCCTGAAGAAGGTGCATCAAATCTTTATCAAGGTTTTTTTCCCCTGGAAAGTGCAGTAACAAGTAAAGAACATTATACCTATCTTTAACACTGCAACAAGGTTCCATTATCTCAAGTTTGGCAGCAACGCTTGCAACACTTCCCTTAATGATATTGTTTAGATACACCATTGGTGTCTTACCTATCAGCTGCAGAAAAAAAAACCAAATAAAGATAGGATAACTGCTGGATATCTAAATCCTAATATAATTGTTTGAAAGAGAAGGCAATAAAACATGATAGTACCAAAAGGAGAAGCATGACAATATTGTTTAAAACAGCAAAAACTTGAGATATCAAACTGATATATATGTGATCACACAGTGAGACATCTATTTTGATTAATTTAATCAGGTCACTTTGCTTTAAGTGATATAATTCTTTTTTGTTACTAATAGAAATGATGGCTGCAAATCCTCAATGATCTTAGGCACACAAAACAAACCTATATAATTGTTGATCTACGTACCAAACCACTTTATTGAGGGAAACTATAATAACAGGATTCCAAGAGCAGCATCTACATCTTATGAGATATGTAGATATAAAGAGGTACTAGCTCAAACACTCCTGTGCTGTGACACTCCTGATTAAATAGGCTTAACGTGATAGAATGGAAGGTACCTATATATGATACTGAGAATAAGGTGGGGCCCCTGGGTCGGGTCGAAGTCAAAGAAGCCAGCTGGCGTGACAGTCAAAGTTAAGATGGGGTGGTAGTCAAAATTAGTGTGCATGTATCCAAACAGGCCACTTCCAACGGGTCCAACTCCCCACTTCTCATGGCCAAGGCGCCTAGCATAAACCCGAGCGGTCCTACAACAGACCGGCCCTATAGCCGACCGGCCCAACATAAACCCGGGCGACCCTATAGCCGGCTGGACTTACGGGCTCATCTCGCCAATCCTCGTGGGCATGGTTCACAACATAGACCCGGGCAACCATAGAGTCGGCCAGACTTACGGGACTCAACTCCTCACTCCTCATGAATAGAGCTTCTAGCATAAACTCGGGCAGCCACATATCGGGCCGGACCTACGGGACTTAGCTCCTCACTCCTCATGAACAGAGCTTCCAGCATAAACCCAGGTCGCCACAGAACCGGCCGAGCCTACGAGACTCGGCTCCCCCACTCCTCATGGTTATGACTCTCAACATAAACTCGGGCGGAACAGAGCTGGTCAGACCTACGAGACTTAGCTCCCCCACTCCTCATGAGTATGACTCTCAACGTAAACTCGAGCGGCCACAAAGCCGACCGGACCTACGGAACTCAGCTCCTCACCCCTCATGGGTATGGCTCCCAACATAAACCCAAGCGGCCACAGAACCGACCAAACTTACGGGACTCAGCTCCTCACTCATGATCAAACCTTAGCGGCCACAGAGTTGGCCGAACCTACGGAATTCAACTCCTCACTCCTCATGAACAATCCAGCCGGACCTACGGGACTTAGCTCCTCACTCATGAACAGGGCTTCCAGCATAGACTCGGACGACCACAGGCTCCTCACTTCTCATGAACAGGCCAGCCAGACCTACGGGACTTAGCTCCTCACTCGTGAACAGGACTTCCAGCATAAACTCGGATGGCCACAAAGCCGGCCAAACCTACGAGACTCAGCTCCCCTACTCCTTATGGGTATGACTCCCAACACAAACTCGAACGATCACAGAGCCGATCGGACCTACGGGACTCAGCTCCTTACTCCTCAGGAACAAGGCTTCCAGCATAAACCTAGGTGGACCGACCAGACCTACGAGGTTCAGCTCCCCACTCTACACACGGGTATGATTCTCAGCTTAAACTCGGTCAACTCTAGGCTAATCGGACTCCCTCTTAGAGACAACATTGTCAGAGAATCGCAACAACCTGTCAGAGAATAATAGCTACTTACCTCAGAATATTCCATTACTGACATATACACACACCTAGAGGATGGCTGTTGTATATTATCCACCATTCGACATATTCTGTCTACCGCCTCATTATTGCGGAGGTTATAAGGAGTGGTATAAAAAGGAAATCCTCTCCGTTGGCCAGGTACGCGTACGCATGGCCACGCATCCATATTTTATTGTTCTGTCATTCATCTTCTTCTCTATTTTTGCTCGGCTACTATTCTGACTTGAGCGTCGAGGTGCCTGCGCCAGAAATCCCCTCCTTGGTTCTCGCTCTAACGTTCACATTGTCTGTGACTGTGGTGTGCGTAGGTCCGCAGCTCCCAGCTCGAGATCTTTCCTCCATCAGCATTCCTACCACCTCACTGACCACTCATCTACTTAGCTTCTTGGCAAGATCAATATATATTTTTAAACATAACAAAAATTATCATATGAGTTTCTTAACAGTGTTAAGTGTTCTCTTCAGATCGGTCAAACCCATAACAATCTAACAGAAAACAGCCACAAATTTGGGACTGTAGGAACGTTAATAATTTCAAGTAATTCTTACCTGCCTTTTAGTAGATCTGCAATCTGGAATTTATTAAACTCCTTGGACGACTATCAAATTGGCTTTTCATCAACTAGCACATGGAAAAAGGTGGCAACACCCATATAACCCAGCAAAGTTGAGAATCAATTATCAGAGATTCCTAATGTTGGAGAGTAAATGTTTTCATGAACATTTATCCATATCTAGGAAGCTTATTAGATCAACAATACCTTGTAAATTTTTTCACAAAATATAAACAAGATTGAGTTTGAATCAAGAAAATAGCAAATCTTTAAATTTAGAATACTATCTGGGAAGGAGTTTTCGCTCAGAGATGAAAAATAGTCGGAGACATATCATAAACAAGTGAACGTCTACCTACTAGAGATGCATCTCTAGCCAACCAACTGTAGAAATTAAGAGAAGGAAAAAACTAACTATATTATTGGATCTTAAAATTGATACAGAGTATAAGGTCTTATATAGTTAAGTTAAAAAAACCCTAAACTCTATTAAAAAAGGAAAAAGTCCAAATTTCCCTAAAAGTTATAAATAAATAAATATATAATCTAACATCCCCCCTCAAACTCACGATACTACAGCTAGAAGCATTGAGAGTGTCAGATAAGAAACGAAAACGTGAAGCGGAATGTGCCTTGGTAAACATATCAGCAATCTGTAGCTTTGAAAGAATAAAAGGCAATGTGATAGTGCCAATCTGAAGATGGTGATGAGTAATGTGACAATCAATTTCAATATGTTTCGTCCGCTCATGAATAACTGAATTGCGTGTAATTTGAATACACTCTGATTATCACAATATAACGGAGTAGGTTGATGAAGAGAGACACCCATATCCGCAAACAACCAATGCAACCAAACTATCTCACAAGTAGTTGAGGTCATGGCACGATACTCAGCTTCTATGGAAGATTTAGAAATAACATTTTGCTTTTTACTCTTCCAAGAAATGAGGGAATCACCAAGAAAAATATAAAAGCCAGTGGTAGATTTGCGATCCGTAGGATCACCAGCCCAATCCGCATCAGAGTATGCACGCAGCTCAAAAGATGAAGTAGAAGAAAATAAAAGGCTTTGAAATTGAGTGCCCCGAAGATACCTGAGAATACGAAAAACGGCAACCCAATGAACTGTAGTTGGTGTAGCGACATATTGACTAACCATATGAACAACATACGCAATATCTGGACGAGTCACGGTGAGATAAACCAAGCTTCCAACAATAGTTCTGTACAAACTAAGATCCGACAAAGGTGAGCCATCAAATGGAGAATATCGAGCATTAGTCTCAATAGGAGTATCAACAACTCTATTATCAGTAAGACGAGCACGCTCACATAGATTAGATATATACTTTAACTGAGATAAAAGACAACCTTTCGGGGTATAAGCAACCTCAATGCCCAGAAAGTAGCGTAGTATACCCAAGTCTTTCATAGCAAAACAATGAGCTAACTCAGACTTCAAGGAAGCAATTCCATCAGAATCATCACTAGTAATAATCATGTCATCAACATATAATGATAAAAAAATACAATCTGCACTTGTACACTGACAAACAATGTTGAATCATGATTACTAGGATGAAAATCAAACGAAGTAATTACTGTAAAGAACTTCTCAAACCAAGCATGAGGTGCTTGTTTGAGACCATAAAGCACTTTACGAAGCCTGTAAACTTCACCAGGTTTGTGTGAAATATCAAGAGGAGGTGTCATATAAATTTCTTCATGAAGATCACCATTTAGAAATGCATTCTCGACATCCATCTGAGATATTCTCCATCGACAAACAGAAGCAACAGCAATCAGAGTACGAACAGTTGTCATTTTTGCAACAGGAGCAAATGTTTCTTCATAATCCATGTCATACTCCTGAGAATAACCTTTACCAACAAGACGAGCTTTGTATTGTTCGATAGATCCATCAGATTTAGTTTTGATCTTATATACCTAACGAGAGCCAATAGTATGTTTTCCTGGTGACAATGGAACCAAATCTCATGTATGACTCTGATGCAAAGCAGTTAGTTCCTCAGTCAACAACTTCTCTATAGGATTCAGGCTCAGAAAGACAATGAATAGATGCAATAAATGAAGCAAAAGAACGAGAATAACAAGAGTAAGCAAAATCTGGTAGTTTAGTAGACTTACGAACACGAGTGGATTGACGACGGTGGAGAGAAGGATTATCCGTAACCTCAAGAGATAATTGGATAGTGGCAGAAGGAGGAACATGTAGAGCAGATATCTCGGGGACCAAAGTACCAAATTCAGTTGAACTACCAGTAAAATTTATGGGTGAATCTTTCTCAGTATCGGTATTGAAAGGATCAATGCAAAGCAGATCTGACTTTGTCATATTATGCGAACTAGGCGGAATAGAAAAGAATGGAATATGCTCAAAAAACACAACATGACGAGAGACATACAATTTTTGACTAACGGGATCAAAGCAACGATATCCTTTTTGACTAACAACATAATCCCAAAAGACACAAAGAGCAGACCAAGAGGCTAACTTATTACGCTCTACATGTGGACGAAGGACAAAGCAAGTATAACAAAAAACACGCAAAGAGGAATAGACAGGAGCATACCCATACAATTTTTCAAAAGGTAACAAACCTAATTGTGTGAGGTTGGAATTCTATTAATGACATGAGCAGCAGTAAGGATTGCTTCCCCCCAAAAGATACTAGGAACACTTGCAGACAATAAAAATGAACGGGTTATTTTAACAATAGGGGTGTCAATTCAGGTAGGTCGGGTCGGGTTGGGTCGGGTTGAGTTTTTTTTTTTTTTTAACCCAACCCGAACCCGACCCGAACCCGAGTTCAACCCAAAACACCTCAACCCGAACCCGAACCCGACCAACCCGATCAACCCGAACCCAACCCATACAACCCGAAAATCCGATTCAAAACGACTTTTTTGGGCTATTTTCCCTATAATTCTTCACTTTTATCTCAATACTCCATCATTATCATACAAACATGATATTAATATACATAAAAACATTTAAATTTTTAAAATAAAATTTGATTTAACCCCAAAAAAACCCACAAAACTCTATATTTAAGTCAACCCGAGTCAACCCGAACCCGACCCGACTCAACCCGAAGCTTTTTTACTCTCCAACCCTCCAACCCGAACCCGAAAATGCCCAACCCGAACATGATTTTTTTCGGGTCGATTTGGGTTGGGTCGTCGGGTCGGGTTCATTTTTGACACCCCTATTCAACAAGATGTCTATGTTTCCATTCAGCCACGCCATTTTGTTCAGGAATATCTGCACACGAGGTTTGATGAATAGTATCATCAGAAGCAAGTAAATGTGAAAATTGATTCGAAGTGTATTCATCCCCAAAATTACAACGAAAATATTTTATGACACTAGAATGTTGAGTTTTCACAAGAACTCTAAAGTTATTGAAAATTGTAAGATAATCAGACTTATGTTTCATAAGATAGACCCAAGAGTAATGAGTATAATCATTAATAAACGAAACATAATACCTTGACCCCCTTTTGTAGAAATAGGCGAGGGCCCCCACGAATGGATAAGATCAAATGGAGCAAAAGAAAAATAAAGACTTTTAGAAAATGATAAGGCAGAAAATTTGGCCAGTTTACAACCACTACAACCAGAAATATCAAAACTTTTTAAAGGTCTTAATGCTCTTGTTGAAGCTAAAAACTGCAAACGAAGCGCTGAAACATGACCTAAGCGAGAGTGCTACAAGTAAAAATCAGAAGATGAACGTTTCAGATGAAAAGACGATAAATCTACACTCGAAGCTACAACTTCTGGTAATTTGAGTTGATCTAAAACATAGAGTCCTCCTTGCTTATGGCCTATCCTAATCAGCCTCTGAGATTGCGGATCCTGAATATAACAATTAGATGAAGAAAAAGAGACTAGGTATCCAGACTCACATAATTGACTAACAGAAATAAGATTTAAAGTAAAACTTGAAATATAATAAACATTAGTAAGAGATAAAGAAGATGCAATAATTGAACCAATACCTACTAATGACATAGGAGTACCATCAGCAGTCACAATTGATATAGATGAACTGAGAGAAAAAGAAACAAAAGATGATAAATTGGATGACATATGATGGGAGGCGCCAGAATCCAAAATCCACAAGGATGAAGATATACCGGAAATATTAGACGACGACAAACCTATATGAGAGGAAGTTGACATACAGAGAGCTATGAAGCAAGGAACTATTGAAACTATTCAAACATATATGAATCAGATTTCCATGAAGCATCTGCACGACTAGGCATAATGACAGAATGAATAATTCTCAGAATAACCAAACTGTAAAGATACACATTTGTATGATCCGCAAAAATTGATATCAGGACGACCCGTGGTCACAAAAAGAATCTGAGGCAGAAAAGGATGTCAAATGTAGAAATCAGTAGCATAGGGCGACGATGTCAAAATTAGTAGAAAAGGACGTCAGTGCCGAAATCGGCAACATAGAGCTTCGGCACTAAAATCGGTAGAAAAGAACATCGACACCGAAATTGACAGCACAGGACGTCGGTACCGAAATTGACAGAAAATAGCGTCAGCGCCAAAATCAACAAAAATGTCGACGTCGAAATCAGTAGGACAGGATGTCAGCGCCGAAATCAATAGAAAATAGATGTCGGTGCCAAAATCAACAGCAATAGGACAGAAAATATATGTCGGCACCAAAATCAATAGCAGCAGTAGGAGACGACAGCGGCAACAGGAAGCAATAACAAAGGGCGGTAGAAAAAATTAGGTCAGAGAAAAATAACCGCTCTGATACCATGTAGAAATTAAGAGAAGAAAAAAACTAAACATATTATTGGACCTTAAAATTGATAGAGAGTATAAGGTCTTATATAGGTAAGTTAAAAAATCCTAAACTCTATAAAAAAAAACAGAAAAAGTCCAAATTGTTCTAAAAACTATAAACAAATAAATATATAATCTAACACCAATCATGCCAACTCAAGATTCCATATTTCTTCATCTACATCATACTTCTGACCACATCATACTTCTGACCATAAAGCGATGAAATTTACGAACGTCAAATTAAAAACGAAAGGAAGGTACTTCTCGTCGATAATACCTGTGTGACATCTTCGGCTATGTTGAGGCCTTCAATCTCCCCGTGAGGAGTCACAGATGCGGCTTTGCAGACAAGGGGGCGACGAAGAGAGGCGGAGGGAGCAACGGCGACCGTTCTCCTCCCCCTTGGCGCAGGATTGCTAGCGAAGGGTCGGCACATGAAGAAGGCAGGCCAGGATCGGACGGATAGAGGGCGGAATTCTTTCGCGGATCCGGAATGAGAGGCAAATGACGACGCTGTAGGGCTCGAGAGCGACGCCATGAGGGGGGAGTTAGGAGTAGAAAGAGGGATCAAGGGATTATAAAGAGGGAGAGTGCAAGACGACCTGAGCCCGCGTTTACTTAGAGAAAATAATCGGAGTCAACTATCGAGTGGGAAGCAGCTCTCGCCCATGCCAATTGCCAACTCTAAATCAGAGTCTCTTACCTCCTATTTTTTATCTTTAGACTATTCTTTATTCTGATAGCTAAGCCATACAATGTCAATTATAGAAGTTATGTTCCTGACTGAATATTTTAGAATAAAAATAAATAAAATCAGATTCCCTTTTAATATTTTTTTAAAATAGGTTGTGCTTTCAAGGATGACGAAATAAAGAGAATGTTTTAATTTTTGCCTATATATATATAAAATATATTTTATTTTTTATAATTCATGTGTCCGAATTTTACTAGATTAATTTTAAAGGTAGACAAATTGTAGACAATTTTTTCTTTGATACGTGTGTCAACATCCACTGATCTCTTGTTAATTTCTACATACTTAGGATAGCGTTTTATTCGATGAATTCATTTAAAAATGAAAATCTAAAATACATCAATTTCGTATGATATGGATATAGTTTACCAGAGGAATTAGAGAAAGAGAAGGATGATTTGTCAAATAATTATTTAGGACATGAAGAAAAAGGATGCACTGTTCACAAAAGTGAGGATGCGTTATCTTCACGTTTTTCTTTTTTATTTTTATTTTTATTTGTTTGCCGTCACTCCGAGGACACAGGGGAGGCCACCTTAGCTACCCGCACTTGTCATATCCGATGCCGGTGGGCCTCTCTCCCTCACCTCATTAGAAATTTAATACATTGCCCTCTCCCGCTTCTCCTTCGTTTTGGTCGCCGCCTCCTTCTTCGTGTCGACATCGCCGGGGTAGCCAACACCACCGGTGGCGCTGCCCGCCTTCAACGACACTAACTATCTTCCGGCGCTACCACAGTCCAAGGAGAGGAGTCGTCGCCTCTTCCTTCTCCGTCCCGATGACACCGATTGGACCGCCCCTCTCCTCTCTTCCTCTCTCATCCGGCAGTCGCCACTGCATCCAGCGGTTGCCATCACAGCCGACCACCAGGACGCACCTCGCCGTCGTCTCCCATCACGTGGGCAACAGCTCCCTTTTCCCTCACGCATGCCACTGACTCCCTTTCATCGGCTTCCTCGCTCCACAGCCAATAGTTGCCTCCCAGCAGTCGTCATCCACCACGACCCACTTCGGCGCTGAAGGCGCCGCTGTTGGCCACCACAACCATGCCCTTCGTGCCACAGTCGGTCGTTGCCGCTACGCCATAGCGGGTCGCCGCCATCCTTGAGATTCCTATGTTTATCCGGTGCAAATTCCTCACCATCGTACGCTTCAGGCTTGGGTATTGCAATCTCATTCCGACCTTCACGCCCTTAGACCTGCATGCCGTTATGTCCGACCTTTGCACCATTGTTGTGTCCCGGCCTTCGAGTCGCGGCTATGTTTCAGTCTTCACGTAGCCCGACTTGTGTGCCGCTGACATATTTCGACATGTGTGTCTCCAACCTTTGTGTCGTTATTGTATCTCAGGCTACGTGCCTCTCTCATTTCCCGGTTTGTGTGCCTCTCTCATATCCCGATCTACGTGGCGCTATCATATCCCCGCTTACGTATCGCTGTTAGGTCCTAACTTGTATGTCGTCTTCCGAATCCAAGTCACGCTCGACTAAGTGCCGTCAGATCCAGTTCTGCATCCTCCTCAGAGTCATCTATTCTTCCGGGTCGCGACAACTCGAGTAGCATCCCGACCAACTAACCGATCGACCCGAAGGCGCTCCTTGGGCTAGGGAACCTGGGTGACCCAGTCGCTGGTTGCAGGTAACATTGACTAGAGGATTTCTGACGACTTGATCAACATAAAAATCAGCTCAACATACTCCCCTTCGGGACATCGTAATTCGATTAACATTTCTATCACTTCATTCGTCGGTCCATCTCAGTTTCCATGCAAGATCATCCTGTATAAATTATAATTTTTTAGTATTTTTTACCTTATAAATATATTTAATGAATTTTTTTTCCCGAACAAGAAAAAAAAACTCATTAAATACATTTAACGGAAAGTAATATCGTTGCATTGAAATTACTAACAGCTGTAAATTATTGGAAATCCAACAATAATCAATAATTCCCTAATTTAATTGATTTCATTTGTTCTATATAAATTAAATAAGACCATCACAAATTCTTCTTTCAGAGGCAGGGGACGGGATCCTCTAGTCCTCTTATCCTGATCCGCTCCTAGACTGAGACAAGGGAATTGGTGGGAGGTCATGGCCCCCACCTATTAACAGGTGGGGGCAATGGCCCCCCACCAATACAAAGGTTGGACCATGAGTTGGTCCAGCCTTTGCGGACCAGAGGATCCGTCCTCCAGAGGCAGAGCTTCCACCACCTCTTCTCTTCTTCTTCTTCTTTTTCTTCATGGATCCTTCAGCCTAAAGGTGTGAGACGTTACTGGAGACGAAGGGTTCCCCTTCGTTACTCTCCTTTTGCTGTAAATGCCAAGGAGACAAAGGGGTGTCCTTTCCCTTTCATCTTCCTTAGCCTTCTTATAAAAGGCGTCCAAGGCAATCAGAAAAGGAACAACGGTGAAGCGGAGGTGATCAACGAGAGAACACTGCCAAGTTGTGAGGAGATTTGCTCAAGCAAAAGAGAACGTCCAGAGGCCGGGATTTGGTTTGTGAAAGAGTTAGAGGAGATTCCGTGAGGTGATCTTCTCTGTGACAGCAGCAGCGACGTCTCTAGCGGTTCTTCGACGATTTCTTCGGGAGATCAATGTGAGTGGTTACCGCATTATTTCGCTTTAGTTTTCATACTCTCAAAATTACCAACAGTGGTATCAGAGCATGCATGATTTTGAAAGCATGGAAATCGACACGAAAAAGCTCGCGTTTTTCTTCTTCTGTCGCGAAGAAGAAGATGAACAGTAACACTGTTCATCAATTGAATTGAATCGATTGAAATTTCGTTTCAATCGATCCAAAATCACGAACAGTGTCGATTTTGATGAAGCACAGTGTTGAATCGATTCAACACTGTGCATGAATCGATTAAAAGGCACAGTGTCTGTGCTAAATTGATTCTTCAATCGATTGAGAAGAAAAAAAATGAAAGTGAACAGTGATTTTTTCGAAGCACAGTAAATAAATAAATAAAAAATACATGCACCTGAATCGATTCAAATGCAGGCATGAATCGATTCAAGTTTACAGTTTATATATTTAATCGATTCAATTCCAAGTTTGAATCGATTAAAGATGAAGGAAATGTTGGTGCAATCGACCTAGGTTTTGATCGGTATGATCATAGTTTTGATGTGTGTGTCAAAGAGTTTAAGTTAGGTTCACCCTTGTATTTGATATGTGTATTTAAGTTGTGCAGGTTTGCAAGATACACATGCGACTCAGGTTGATGGCTTCGGGTCCGGTGAAGGATGAAGCATCCGAGGGACCGTGGATAAGACAGCGAGGACAAGGGCCGAGGGAAGGGACTTCGAGGCATACGCGAATGATAGCACTGGGGACGAGCCACTGGCTTGAATGCATCCGAGGGACAAAAGCCAAAGGAAGTAGGCTTGAAGGCAAGAGGTTAAAGCTGCAAAGGAAGCGTCAAATGAGTCGTAAGGGTGAGGGTACGAGTGCATGAGAAATTGTACTCGGAGTAAAATCCTAGTTTTAGGGTTTTACTGTAGCAGTACTGTAGCGTTACTGTAGCAGTACTATAGCAGCCGACTGTATGTTTTAGCAGTCGACTGGTGCAATCGACCGCACAGTCGACTGGGTGCGAACATAATGGTTATGTTCGTTCGGTCAGTGTGGATCAGTCGATTGCATGTTTTAGCAGTCGACTGCACCAGCCGACTACATGTTTTAGCAGTCAACTGGTAAATGATCGTTGACATACTGTTGGTGCTGCGAAGTAGCCATTGGCTACCTCCAACGGTAACACCAGTCGACTGATGGTTTTGCCAGTCGACTAGTGCCAAGATGAGTTGATATGATGATCAACTCTCTCCTCTTATTTATAGGAAGATTTGGGGCTTGAAGGAGGTAACTCGTGCTTGTTGAATAACTCTTTAGCAATTGTCCAAAGCTTCCAAGTCATTCTCTTCCTCCTAATCTAAGTCTTCATCTTGTAAGAGGAAGAGAGCTTTGTGAGAGGTTGTACTCCACCGAGAAAGAGTAAGAGCTAGCCGGAGATTGTCGGGGATTGATCCATCGAAGGATCAAGGGTTCATCCACCTCAAGAACATGCCGTGGAGTAGGAGCAAGCAATCTCCGAACCACATAAAGGATTTGTGTTAGCGTTTGCTCTTACTTGTTTATTTTCATTGCTTTAGTTTTCGTATTCCGCTTGCATAACTAACCTTGTAGAGAATAATCGAAATTGGGGATGACCTAGCTATCCAACCCCTCTTCTAGCCGGCCACCGAACCCTTACAGGAAAAACCAGCATGAATAGTAGTTTTTTAACAAACACAGTGCATGCAAATTTTTTTTCTCCTTCATGCATATATAAATAGTGAACAGTGGATGTTTAAAATTTAATTAAATTTATTTATTAATTAATTAAATACATACTGAAATGTATTATTAATTAATAAATAAATATTTAATTAATGTATGGTTCAATTTACTAAAAATGGAACCAGACCAACTTGGCCGATCAAACCCAGGTCTGGTTTAAATTATTAATTGATTTAAGCAGACCAAATTGATTCAATGATACCTAAAGTTGGTTCAAATTATTTGTTGGTTTAACCAGCTCAGTTTATATTGAATTAATTAGGGTGATCTTGGTTGCAGTAGTTGGGCTGATCAAATATGACCGGATTAGTTCCATTGTGTCAGATTTGATAAAAAACATTGGATTTGTTCTAATGACTCAGACTAGATCAAATGGGAAATTGGATGAAGCAAACGGACCTAAGTTTGATCAATAAGTCTGAGATTGACTCAAATGGGCTTAAACAATAACAAAACATAGGTCAGAAATCCCTGTTCAATTGGATTAGTTCTAATGAGGACAATAGACTAAGCTTAAGATCCGGATTCCTGATCAACCAATCAAATGTGTCAGTCACATGAGACTCCCTAAAATAAGGAAATTTGTTTTTCTTAATTGCTTGTGTATTCTGTATATTTTGTTCTATATGTGGGAATTGAATTTGACCGATTTTTATTACCGGTCTGTCGGTTTTGTACTGACGTCATGATTTTCAATTCCAGATACAAATAACGATATACACGATGACTAGTCGCTATGAACGACAACATGAGCTATGGGAGGAGATCAAGAAGCTGGAATATGACCTGGATCACGGAGTCGGTAGGCTTATTGGTCGGCTCGATTCGTTGTTCTAGAATCTCGAGCGAGAAGGGTATCCAGTCCAGGAAACAGAAAGAAGATGGTCTCTGATTTATTCATTATCGGAACATCTAAGGCAGATAGCATTCCAACTTTGGGATGATTCTGATGGGCACATCTCATATTCAGAGATGTGCAGACAGTTACTTCATTTGGAATGGGGTCCTGATAAATCTGAAGAGAATCCAGATCCCGAAGATATGGACCTCGAAGAATCTGAGGAGGATCCAAAAATGGATTCTGAAGATTTAGAGGAGGATCCAAATCCTGAAGAATATGACGATGATCCGGAAATGAACCTCGAAGAATTTGAAGAGGATCCAGAAATGGATCCTGAAGATTTTAAGGAGGATCCAAAGATGGATCTCGAGGAGGATCTAGAGATGGATCCAGAAGAATCAGAGGGGGATCCTCAAGAGTGTGTAGAAGATCCAGAAATGGATCTGATGGATACATCTGAGGCTGATCCACCCATCATAGAATCCGGGATGAACGGGATGTAATTACCCATTGCTCTAGCATTTATCCTAGTGGGAGTAGTGCTAGCTTATCTATGTTACTAGTGTTCTGTTTACTGTCGTTATGTATGAACAGTGTTAGCTCATCCAATTTTGAGTCATGTAATAATTTTTGTCGTTATGTACGAACAGAATTATAAAATAATAAAAGTTATGTTATATGTTAACAAACTTGAAAATGATTAGTTCATTTCATGATATGATTTGTTCATATATCCATATGATTAGTTCATATGAAAAATGATTAGTTTATTTTAACAATAATTAGTTCATTAGATGGGATGTGTGTAATATGATTGATCAGTGTTGATTAGATTAGAACATACAAATGATGAGTGGAAACAATGTTATCACTTGATTTTGTAAACTAACTCTAATTTACACTGAGTCAATAAATAATTACACTGAAATAATAAATAATTTATTTATTTATGTAGATCATGGTAACTAAAAACATCATAGCTGAACTCAATAAGAGTGAGAAATTATAATGGGATAACTACAAAATCTGGCACCTCAAGATACAATACGTTCTTGAGGAGCAAGAAGTTCTAGAGGCTGTAAATCAAATCATGGAAGAACCAGCTGATGGTTCTATAGCACAACACAGACGTGACCTTGATGCCTATAAGGCATGGAAAATGAAGGAATCCATTGCTAAGGGTATATTGATTAGTTCAATGGTGAATGACCTGGTATTTGAATACGAGCCATTACCATCGGCTCATGTTGTCTGGGTAGCCCTTAGAGAGAAGTACAGTGGAGTCAGTCTGAGTAAGCTCCATCAACTAACTATTAAGTTTGATAGCTGTAAAAAGCGCTCAAATGTTACCATGGCCCAACATCTCAGGGAGATGGGTAATATGATTCGAGAGCTTAAGATTGTTGATTATGCGTTGACCGATGAACAACAGGTTCAGGCAGTCATTCGTTCCCTTCCTGATTCTTGGGAAATGATGAAACAGAATTTGACCCATAGTGAGAGTATCAAGACTTTCACTGATGTCTCACGCCATGTTGAACTTGAGACGGAGAGGATTGAATCTGCAAGGATTTCTGGTCAAGCTTTTTGTAGCTGAAGGTTCTGGTTCCAAGAATAAGAACAAATGGTTCAGGAAAGGAAAGGGAAAAGGAAAGGAGGCTAATGTTGTTGCTGCAAAAATCAAATCAAGAAGAAAGGAAAGAAATATAGACAAAAAACCTAAGAGCAGATTGACTTGCTTCAACTGTGGCAGAAAGGGTCATTTTGCTCGGGAGTGTACTGAGCCTAAAAAGGTAGATCCATCTTTGTCTTCTTCCCACGAGAAATATGTTGCAAGTACAGTGTTGTTAACTGATTCGTATCCTTTGTGGATTGTAGATTCAGGAGCAACGAACCACGTAGCTCTTGATCGAGCTACATATGTGGAGTACCGTCGGGTACCAGTTGGCAACAAATGGATATATGTAGGAACCAATGCAAGAATTGAAGTCAAAGGAATTGACACTTGCAAGCTCAACCTACGTGGTGGAGGCACCTTGTTTCTACATGATGTCCTATACGCTCCTGAGATTCGATGGAATCTGGTTTCCGTTATTTGTCTTCTTGATTTAAGTTACAATGTAAATTTTTATAGCCGTTGTGTGGAACTTCGAATTAACTCTGTATTAATTGGGTATGGTTTTGTAACAAATGGTTTTATGGTTCTTGATGTAGAACCAAATAATAATGGTGGTTGTTTTTCAAACATTGCTCTTACTAGTAATGTTGATGTTAATGATGAGATTTGGCATGCTAGATTGGGACATGTATGACAAGAATGAATGAATAGATTAGCTAAGGAGGGTCTTTTAGGCACTCATGCTAAGATTAACTTGTTTATATGTGAGCATTGTCTTGCGGAAAAAATGACTAGGAAACCATTTAGTAAGACTATTAGGGCTAAATCACCATTGCAATTGATTCATTCGGATATTTGTGGTCCAATGAATATGAAGGCTAGAAATAGGAGTTCTTATTTTATTACATTTATGGATGACTTCATACGTTTTGGTCATGTATATTTGATTTCTCACAAACCTGAAGCATTGGATTATTTTATTCGTTACTTGAACGAAGTTGAGAATCAATTGGAACGTAAGGTTAAAACCTTGCGCACTGACCGTGGAGGAGAATATTTGTCTGATCAGTTTAAGACAATGTGTAATGAGAAAAGGATTATTAGACAGCTAACTGTCCCTAGAACTCCGCAGCAAAATGAGGTTGCTGAAAGAAGAAATAGGACTCTTCTTGAAATGGTTAGGTCTATGATGGCGCAGGCTAATTTGCCAATCTCCTATTGGGGAGATGTATTATTAGTTGCGACCTATATACTTAACAAAGTGCCTTTAAAGTCAGTTCCATCTACCCCACATGAACGTTGGATAGGCAGAAAGCCGGATTTAAGTAATCTGAGACCTTGGGGGTCAGCTGCCTACGTTCATAATAAGACTCACGAATATAAAAAATTAGGACCCAGAGGTAAGAAGTGTATCTTTATAAGGTACTTTGAGACTTCAAAGGGTTATGTTTTTATTGGTGAACGACAAGATGGAACCATATCTGAAATAGAGTCAAGAGATGTTACTTTTCTTGAAACTGAGTTCCCAACGCGAGGTGAAGTTGATAAAACAATTCTTCTATATGAGATAGAGGAGGAGGATAATGTTCATTTATCAACAGATCAGGAGATGCATGTGTTGGTGCGGTTAGCACTAACGGTCTAACTCAGGTTTTGATGAATGACAAATCAAGTTAAGTTAGGTTTGTGGTTATCTAACACTCTGAACGAGTGTGCATGCTAAGTCCAGACAGATCGACGGGATGACCGAATGTCTGGCACGAAGTCCAAGCGGGTCGACGGGCTGACCGGACGCTTGGCGAGAAGTCCAGCTAGGTCGACGGGCTGACCGGATAGCTGGCGAGAAGTCCAAGGGGGTCGACGGGCTGACCGGACGCTTGGCGAGAAGTCCAGACGGGTCGAAGAGCTGACCGGACGTCTGACAGGTGAGTAAAGGTAAGTCACTGGAAGGGAATGACTGTGAGGACGCGTTCCCGGGAAGGGAACATTAGGCATCGATCCGGCTTAGATCCATTTTGGATATCTAAGTCGAGATCGTGACTAGATTCCGATCTCGGAAAGACGGAATCTAAGTCATACCTATTATATTGAACTTGTAAACTGTTCTAACACTTTGTTTTGCAAGATATACATTATCTATTTCCCTCGGACTAACCATGTTTTGCAGGAAAGGTGTTCCCTGGAAAAAGGTGGTCCGGGTGCCCGGAAGGGATCCAGGCGCCCGGGAGGCAACTTTATCCTGATCGCGTTGTCGCCACGTGGAGCTCGCTGGTTGGACCTACCACGTCTCACCAGGGCACCCGGAAGGGATTCGGGGCGCCCCGAGCCTCATATAAAAGAAGGGGTAGGGGTAGAGCTTCAACAACAACTCAGAATCCAAGATCTGCTCCTCTGTGCTCTCGCAACGCCACGAAAAGCTTTCCGACTCAGTGCTGGTTTTGTTTTCATTTTGTTGTCGGTATTTTCTTTCTCTATCAATTATTGTACTTAAACTTTGTAATATTCGAATTGATAGTGATTGTCCACCAAAAGCGGTCAACGACCGCGGGCCTTGGAGTAGGAGTCGACACAGGCTCCGAACCAAGTAAAGTGAATTGTGTTAGCATTGTTTTACTTTTCCGCTACGTTTACTCCTGTTCGAACGTTTTTCAATATTCGCCCCCCTCTATCGAACATCTACGATCCAACAAGTGGTATCAGAGCAGGTACCGCTCTAATTTGGTGCAACCACCAATCAGACAAGGGGGTGATTTGCTTTTTAATTTTTTTCTTTGGATTTTAGTTTTTCATAAAGATCCAAACTGGTATTATTACCTTTTTGGAAGTTTCTTTCCGTCGTAATTAAATCTAAATTGGTGCAACACCAATTTAGTTATTTTTATTTAATTCTTCCCGCACTACTAATCCAAAATCAAGTCTTGGAACCTCTCTATATTTTTTTGTGTGTGTGCAGATTAAAAATGTCGCAGATCGAGAGCTTCAGCACAGTGCGACCTCCCTTTTTCAATGAGGATGATTTCCCGTACTGGAAGAAGCGAATGGAAGTGTATCTCAAGACAGACTTCGACCAGTGGCTGAGCGTCACAATACCCTACAAAATACCATTGGACAGTTCCGGGAATCTACTGGATCCAGAAGATTGGACAACAGACTTAAAGAAGAAGGCATCAACAGAGAACAAGGCAATCAACACCTTATAGTGTGGATTAACTAGAGAAGAACTGAACCGGGTCGGACCACATAAAAATGCTAAAGAGCTGTGGGACAAACTGATCGAGCTGCACGAAGGAACGAGCGACGCTAAGGTAACAAAGCGAGTCTTGCTTCTAAATAGAATATTTAACATAAAAATACAGGAAGGAGAATCGGCCAGCCAACTTCACGCAAGAATCAAGGATATTCTAAACGGACTCCACGCAATAGCACACCAAATGGAGAACCGGGACTTAATAAGGTATGCTCTAAACGCTTTTCCACGCAACAGCTTGTGGGCATCTATCGTAGATGCCTACAAGATCTCTAAAATTTATCAAAATTAAAACTAGATGAGCTTTTCTGTGAATTAGAACTGCATGAGCAAACTAACGCCGGGGTCGAGAAAGGTGTAGCGTTATTTGCAGGTCCCTCAAAAGAAAAGAAGAACAAGTCTGAACCTGAAGAAGATTCTGACCAGAACTCTGAAGATGAAGAACACCTGGTGAACCTGGTAAGGAAGATGTTCACCAGGAGGAAAAGAAGCTTCAGCAAGAAGGACCTTCAAAAGATCAATTCTCCAACCGAATCAAGGGGTGTGACGTGCTTCGGATGCAACAAGAAGGGCCACTACAAGAACGAGTGCCCGAGATTGAAGATCGACAAATCGAAGCCGACCAAAAAGAAGGCCCTCAAGGCGATGTGGGACGACTCCTCTTCGGAAGAATCAAAAGTAAAAGATCAGAAGCACCAGAGCCACCTCGCGCTGATGGCCCTCGAAACAGAGTCGGAAGACGAATCGGAAGACGGGTCCGAACCCGAATCGAGCCACGAGTCCGTACTCGTTTCCGAAGGTTCCGAAGAGGTATTCCTAACCTTAAACCGGAAATTTTTTAAAATTATTTCGTGCTTAAATAATAAATTAGTTAAATTAGAAAAAGAAAACAAATTGCTCCTCGAGGAAAATCAAATCCTCAAGGAACAAGTTGTAAATAATAAACCAACTCAAGATCTAACACTTGAGGAGGAGAATTCATCATTAAAATTAGAAATTAATAATTTAAAAAATATGTTAGAAAAATTTACTACCAGATCCAAAAATTTAGACTTAATTCTAAATAATCAAAAAGCATGTTATAATAAAACCGGACTCGGATATAAGTCGAACTTGAATACAACTTTTAAATCATTAGTAACCCAATACAAATCAACAAATAAAGTCTGGGTTCCGAAAGCGTGTTTAACCATGCAAATAGGACCTAACCAATATTATATCCCTAAAGATAAAATATATTACGTAAAGTCAAATAAACGAAATAAAAAACCAGAACACAAACCTAAACCAAAAAATTTAAAATCTAAACATATTAGAACTCAACAAAATCAACAAAATTTAAACTATCACCAAGTAAAATATAATTATAAAAGAAATAGACATAAACCAAAAACTAAAAATTAAATTAATGGCCATTAATTCAGGGGGAGGCTCCAGAATAGCTGGCACCTCCAAAACTAACCTACCCGGCAGGGTAACCCTAACCAACTTACCCGACAGGGTAATTAGGATTAGATAACAAGGGTTCAAGTTTAACTTGAAAAATGGTACTGGTGAAATATTGGATGATAGTACGTTAGGGAAGCTTAGTCTATGCATGTCTAGGAAGATATTGCTTCGACCTGGTGCATTTGGCTAAGTGGAACTGACCGAAGCTACCCTTTATGGATCCTAACCAGTTAGACCAAGGTTTTGTACTAAGTCCAGTGGATATGACTATTTGGAAAACCTTGAAGGTATGGTTACTTTAATTGTAACACCCACTAAGCTTTTAAGATAAATATGAGAATGATGAAATTGCCTTAGAAAAATATTAGTAGAATGTTGAACCAAAAAGAAATAAAAAGAAATAAAAATAGGGAGTGGTCAAGGATTGAACCTTGAACCTCTCATGATGTAAACAATAGGATTAATGGGTAATAACCAGTTGGGATAGGAATGATATATTGATAGCAAGGGAGGGAAACTCATGATAAGGATGAGAGTAAAAGCTAGCCAAAAGAAAGCAAGAAAAGAGCAAGAGAAAGGCAACTTGCCTTCCTTCTTTTCTCTCCCTCTTCCTCTCCATTTGCCGAGACTTCAAGAGGACAATTAAGGGGATTCATTCCCCCTTGTTTCATCATGAATGATGAGAACAAATAAATAAATAAAATAAAAAGAAAATGGAAAAAAAAGGGGCTAGGGGAGAAGGAAAGCAAAAACCAAGTTTGCTACCTCTTCCCCCTTAACATAAAAGGGAGCATGTAAAGAGAAGATTTTATTTTTCTCTCATTTCTCTCATTCTCTCCTCTCCACCACCGAGAGCCTCAGCCCCCTCTCCTCCATTTTCGGCCCCCAAAACAAGGTTCCTCCTAGGATACAAGGAAGGCTACCAAGGGAAATCAAAGGAGGAGAACAAGAAGAAGAGACCCTTTCTTCCATCACCACACTTTAGAACCACAAGCGAAAAGGAAGTAAGTATCCCCTCACCTGTGGTACAAGTGGTTTTAATGTGTTTTTGGATTTTATGAGGATTTTAAAACCTAGAAACAAAGTTGTGAAAATTCGGCCAAAGAAAGGACTTGTTGATCCTAGGAATGTTTAATATAAGCCTTGATTCATGATAATCTTTCTATGCTTTGTAAGAAGGTTTTCTCTCATATTTTTATATATATGTGATGCTGGATTAGAGATGTACCTAACCCTAGAGTTTCGGCCAAAAAGGTTTTATAAGGGCTAGGGAATTTATTTGTTTACCTAACTTGCACAAAACCCTCTAAATAAATGGTTAAGGATCCATTATTGTTTTCATACTTGAAGGTTACTTGGAACCAAAAGTACCCCACTCACAAGTTTCAGCCAAGGAAGGGTTTAGGGTTAGGAAGACTTTGAATTTAAACTCACCATGTTTATATGATAGAATATAGAGTTTCTTAAAGAGTTGCATGCTTGTATGTTGATAGAAACTAATGAACATCACTTTTAATGTTTCAGCCATGGTAAGGTGGATGCTTTAGAATAGCTTAAACAGATTTTTAACATGCTCAAAACCTCCATGACAATAAGATATGAAAGTTGCTTGATGCTCCCATGCTTAATTAGAGTATAGGAAAATTGGTTGCATGATATATGATAATTATGACCACAAGGGTCCTAGCTTGTTTGTGAACCAAACTTATATGTATAGTTTCTTTGATATTTTTGTCATAAAACTTGTTTAGGTTTTCCATACTTTAGGCCACCTAAAACCTAGTTTAAAGACTTGGAAGGTTTCGGCCAAACATATGCTATGAGATAAAGAAAGGAAAAACCTAGGAAACCTAAGACACAATTTAAATGTATGCTTATAGTGCTTGAATTTTATACATGTTATGAAATGTGTTATGACTTCCTATGCTTTTATGCCATTTGAACAAATTTCTATGCTTGATGAGGTTCGGCCATGTAGGGTTTAAAGACCTAGAAACCTTAAAATTTAGACCTCATGTGTTAAAGATGCTTCTTATGAAATTGAAATAACATGTTGATTGTGTTCACATGCTTATATATTTAACTATGATTCAAATGGACACCTAAAAGTCTCGGCCATGAAGGGATACATGCCTTAGAAACCCTAGAACTTACATTGAACATGCTCATGTCACTCTCCATGAAATATGAAATATAGAAAGCTAAAAAATTTACATGCTATGTGTTGTTAGTGACCTAAATTGATGCTAAGGGAAGTTTCGGCCATGACCACTTGTATGATGCCATTTATAATTTATACATGATGTTAGAGTAAGTTCACATGCTTGTATGCTTGCTTGAAAACCTAAATGAGTACTTGTAAGTTTCGGCCATGACATAATTTTAAGGGCTTAAAGGATTTAGGAACTAACTCAATTGTGCTTACCATATTCCTTGAAACAAATGCTATAAATATGGTTAAGGTTTCCATGCTTTATGTCATTTAGAACCTTGTTTCACGCTTGTTAAGGTTCGGCCAAATGAGGTTTAAGGACTTGGAGAACTTAGAGTCCAAGTAAATCTTGTTTATAATACTTCCTATGAAAATGATATGTGGATGAATTAGGTTCTACATGCTTGGATGTTGTTTAAAACCTGAATTGGCACCTAAGAGGGTTTCGGTCAAGATAAGAACCCAAAGGACTAGGAAGCTTAGTACCCAAATTAATCATGTTACATTATTCCTTATGATTGGATGAGCACATGATACACTTTTATGCTTAGACATGTATGCTTGTGAGCTATACAAGATGAGAATTTCTACGATATGTTATGAGTTCAAAATATGCATGCTTTATGTTATGATATGTGGGTAAATTTTACATGCATTGATGATATGATATGAGTTGAAAATATGCATGCTTATGTTATGATATGTGGTTAAATTATGCATGCTTTGATGCTATGTTTAGTGCTTAAAATATGCATGCTTTCATGATATGCTATGTGGTTAAATTATACATGCTTGATGATATGCTTTATGCTTAAGATATGCATGTTTTTATGATCTATACCTAAGTGATGCATATTGTTATGATATGATGTATGCCTAAGTGATGTATACTTTTATGGTATGATGTATGCCTAAGTGATGCATACCTTTATGACATGATGTATGCCTAAGTGATGCATGCCTTTATGATATGATGTATGCCTAAGTGATGCATACTTTTATGACATGATGTATGCCTAAGTGATGCATACTTTTATGATATGATGTCTGCCTAAGTGATGCATGCTTTTATGATGTATGATATCTATAAGTATGACATGTACTTTACTTTATATGGCTTGTACCAAGGGTGGGCTCCATAAGCGCCCCGGGGTCGATGGAATAAGACTCGGGCCTCGTTAGGGATGGGCTCCTAAGTGCCCCTAGGTCGATGGAGTAAGACTCGGGCCTAGTATGTTGCCTTGTAGGGTTCAAGACTTGCTACCTTGGACCTACATAGGTTGCGCGCAATATGTAAGTGGTACATAGCCGGGATCCCCTTTAAGTTGAGATTATGTTCAAGTATATATGTAAGAAGAAATGGTTTTAAAGATCATGAGCCATACACATGTTTTTTCGGATACATGTTTTTCAAAATCATATTGCATATACCTTATGATGATTTATGATATGCCATGGTTAGATATGATTATATTATGTTCCATGATATGTCCATGTGTAGGATATGTCATGACTTCTTATGACGATATGCCATGATTAGATACGATCATGTTATGTTTCATGCTATGCTTTACGCTATGATATGTCATGACTAGTTATGATTTCTTCATGTTGCATGATATGCTTAAAAGAGTATGTTACATTATGTCATGACTAGTTGAAATGATGTCATGTTGAGACATTCTTTGATTATACTATGATTTTCGGTTTTAGTGAGTAGGAAAGGAACTTACTGAGCCATGAGTGCTCACAGCTTACTGTCCTTGTACCACAAATAAAGGAAAAAGCTGGATGAGCTAGAGGAGCAGCAGGAGAGGCAAGGAGATGTGTGTGGCAGTGGCTAGGCAACCAAATAAGAACCTGCTTTAAAAACTTTTAAAGAACTATGCTTTGGTATCATGAATTGTAGTACCGTATGTGTGACTTGATGTTATGTTTCTACTAATTTTGATATCATATTATTGAGGCCATGATAGTGTAGTTCGGATTTGATGAAAAGGAAAACAAAAGAAAAGTTTTTATTAAACTAAGAAAATTATTTTAAGTCTTCCGCTGTTTTAAAAAGAAAAATTTGTACATAGAGTATCGTAGCCCCGTCCCTTAGGGTTAGCAGGGAGGGCGGGCGTTACATTAATGATGTCCAAGTGACTCACCATAGCCCAGAAGTTTATCCAAAGAACGCCTATTTGTTGAACCCAAAGCTAAACTTGAATCTAACACAAGTTAAAAACAAACCCTAAATTTGAACCTAATTCATCTCACAAAATTATAGGATTACCTGATTGAAAACATAGATCGGGTGAGATGACTAAGGACATTAACAATTAAATTTAAATTTAAATTTAATTAAAATTAAATTAAATTAAATTAAATTAAATTAAAATTAAATTAAATTAAATTAAAATAAAATAAATTAAACTAAAGTTAAATTTAAAACTTATTTTTTTTTCTTAAAAATTTATTTTAAAAATTAAAACTTAAATTTTGTTCTTAAAAATTTATTTTAAAACTTAAATTTCTTTAAAAAATTAAAAACTTAAAATTTTTTTCTCTTAAAAATTTATTTTTTCTTAAAAATTATTTTTTTTAACTTAAAAATTGTTCTAAAAAATTAAACTTAAATTGTTTTTAACTCAAAAATTATTTTAAAACTTAATTTTTTTTTGAAATTATTTTAAAAATTTAAACTTTTTTTTTTAACTTAAAAAATTATTTTTAAATTTTTTTTAACTTAAAAATTTATTTTAAAAATTAAAACTTACCTTTTTAGCTTAAAATTTTTTTTAACTTAAAAATTTATTTTAAAAATTAAAACTTAAAATTTTCAATTTAAAAATTATTTTAAAAATTAAACTTAAATTTTTTTTAACTTAAAAATTATTTTAATAATTCAACTTACTTTTATCAAAAATGACTATAAGTCCAATAGTTAGACTAACCCCAATTCCTACCTATTGTAGGAAACTAAGTGGATTTTGGATAGTGGTTGCACCAAACATATGACTGGAGATCACACAAAATTCACTCAACTCACCTACAAAAGCCTAGGAATAGTTGCCTTTGGGAACAACGACAAACTCAAGGTAATTGGTATAGGTAAATATCGAACTGAAAATTGACTTTATTATTACAAATGTTTTACTTGTTGAAAATTTCAAGTATAATTTTTTAAGTATCAGTCAACTGTGTGATACTAGGTATAAGGTTAGGTTCTTATCTATAGAATGCTTAATCAAACACCTAGACAACCCTAACATAAGCCTAAAAGGGTTTAGAAAAGACAACATCTATGCAATCAACTTAACCACTTCTTCAATTAAGTGTCACTTAACACAAAAAGAAGAAATCTGGTTATGGCATAGAAGGACGTCACACACAAATTTTAGAAATATAAGCAGACTAAATGGATTAGTTAGAGGTCTACCAAAATTACGTAACTTAGATTAAACCATATGTAATGCATGTCAACAAGGTAAACAGACAAAATCCAACCACAAACCAACTAATCAATCACAAACCAACTCAATACTAGAACTGTTACACTTAGATTTATTTGACTCCCATGGAGTCAAATCAATAAATGGAAGCTTATACTGTTTAGTAATAATAGATGACTATTCTAGGTTCACTTGGGTAAAATTTTTAAAAAATAAAGATGAAACTTTTGAAATTTTTACTAACTTTTGTAAACAAGTTGAAAATGAAAAGGACCTTAAAATTAAAAGAATTAGAAGTGATAATGGGGGAGAATTTAAAAATCATAACTTTAACAAATTCTGTCTTGAAAATGACTACCATCACGCATTTTCATGCCCTAAAACCCCCCAACAAAATGGGATTGTAGAAAGAAAAAATAGAACCATACTTGAAGCCTCTAGAACGATGTTAAATGAATACAACCTACCTAAATATTTTTGGGCAGAAGCTGCTAGTATAACTTGCTATATACAAAACAGAACAACACTAAATAAAACTCATAACAAAACATTTTTCGAAGTTTATTATAATAAACAACCCGATATAAAATACTTTAAAGTATTTGGGTGCTCAGCTTTCATCTTAAACACAAGAGAACACTTAGTAAAATTCACCTCTAAAGTTGAAAATGGAATTTTCTTAAGCTACTCCCTAAATAGTAGAGGCTACAGGGTTTATAATAAGGTTACCTTAAGAATTGAAGAAACTACTAATGTGAAATTTGAAGAATCCAAACAAAACCTAGAACAAACACAACTTCAACCAATTGACTTTGTTGAAGAAAATAATAACTCTGAAGGAACAAACCAAATTCTAAGTCATGAAGACGAAGAACAACCTCAGGAGAGTCAACCCCCTAGAACTATAAGAGTAAACCCAAATCGCCCAACTGATCAAATAATTGGTGACCCAGATCTTAGGGTTGAAACCAGATCATCCTTTAGAAATCTAAGTCAAATATCTTTAATCTCAAAAATTGAACCCAAAACCATAGTTGAATCTTTACTTGACCCAGACTGGGTCATAGCTATGCAGGAAGAATTAGCTCAATTTGAGCGTAATGAAGTTTGGGACTTGGTACCACCACCCAAGAATAAGAAAATAATAGAAACAAAATGAGTATTTAGAAACAAATTAAGTGAAACTGGAGAAATTACTAGAAATAAGGCTAGGTTAGTTGCTAAGGGGTTTAGTCAAGTAGAAGGACTTGACTATGATGAAACATATGCCCCAGTGGCTAGACTAGAGTTCATAAAGATGTTATTAAGTTATGCAGCACACAAAGAGTTTAGACTATATCAAATGGATGTTAAGTCAGCTTTCCTAAATGGACTAATAAAAGAAAAAGTCTACGTAGGACAACCACCTGAGTTTGAGAGTCTAGAACACCTTGATTATGTCTATAAATTGAAGAAAGCCTTATATGGACTTAAGAAAGCACCTAGGGCTTGGTATGAAAGACTAACTTCTTACCTAATCTCTAAAGGGTTTAACCAAGGTCAAATTGACCCAACCTTATTTGTCAAATTAATAAAAGAAGACATTTTTATAGCACAAATTTACGTAGATGATATAATCTTTGGTTCAACAAATTCAGAATTTTTAGATGAATTTACAAGTTTAATGGAATACGAATTTGAAATGAGTCTGGTAGGAAAATTAACTTATTTTTTAGGTTTACAAATCAAACAGACAAATGAAGGTAACTACATTTATCAATAAAAATATACTAAGGAATTACTTAAAAAATTTGGAATGGAAAACACCAAAGAGATTAAAACACCTATGACAGTAAACACAATCCTAGATGATGACCCAAATGGAAAACCAGTTGACTTAAAATACTATAGGAGTGTCATAGGTAGTCTACTATACTTAACTGCAAGTCGACAAGATATCTTATTTGCAGTTAGTATGTGTGCTAGATACCAAACATGTGCTAAAGAATCTCTTTTGGCTCAAGTCAAAATAATCTTTAGATACCTTAAAGGCACAACAAATGTAGGTATTTGGTATCCTAGAACTAATAATTTTGAATTAATAGGGTATTCTGACTCAGATTATGCTGGATGCAAATTAGACCACAAAAGCACAAGTGGCGGATGTCAATTACTGGGTCCATCACTTGTCAGCTGGTTTAGTAGAAAGCAACATTGTGTTGCCCTATCCACAACTGAGTCAGAATATATAGCAATAGGAGAGTGTGTTGCACAATTATTATGGATGATGCACACCCTAAAAGATTTTAACTTGAACCTTACAAATGTCAAAGTCTTAATTGATAACATTAGCTCAATTAACCTAACAAAAAATCCAGTGCATCATTCCAGAACTAAACATATTGAAATTAGACATCACTTTATCAGGGATCATATTACTAAAGGTGACATTGAACTCAAATACATTGAGTCAAAGTCCAATTTAGCTGACATATTCACAAAATCACTCCCTGAAAGTGAATTTAGTAATCTGCGTAGACAATTAGGGATGTGTTTAATAGACTAGGGTTTTCAAAATTCAAAACTGTTTTAAAATTGACTGTTTCAAATTCTAGGTTAAAATTGTTTTATTTTTTAAAAAACTTTCCTACTTTTAGAATTTCAAAATAATTTTAGCCTTAGACTAGAAAAATCCCTTTAGAAATCATGCTCCCCTAGGACTAGTATTTGAGCATCTCACCAACACCCTAGGCTTACCTTGCTTGTGATTTACAAACATAGAAAGGGGTGAAATATATAGGCCAATTGCCTGGACTTAAGATGCTTATGTTAGTGCATCAATATAAGTCTAGACGTTAAATACAAAGCATACATTGATCAAGCTAAGTTATTCAGTTTAGTCAAACACTAACTGATTGCAATGAACTTAACTTGACTAACCAAGTAAAAGCTACTATCTTCTGATAGTTAGTAAGTACCTAATTGGTTAGACAGCTATTTTAGATGTAGGATTAAATCAACTCTTAACACCAAAATTATTTTCTCCACCTTAAACATAATATCTTTACTAAAATTATTTTTATTGAATTTTGGTTTTCAAATTTGAAGTTTTTACAAACTTAGTCAGTATTGAAAAGTAGATTTTTCAAAATTAGTTTTGAAATCTTTAACTTTGAAAACTTATGTTTCAAAATTTTTTTTAACCAATTTTGAAAACTAGCTTTTATAAAACTAAATTCCTCAATTAGATTCTATCAACTAAGATTTTGAATCTGTTACAAACTGAGCTTTAATAAGTTTTGAAAAGTAAATAGTTTTTAAACTTAACCTTGAAATTTTTTGTAAAGTGTTTCAAAATTGAAACTTATTTTGAAAATTTAAACCTTGAAATTTTGGTTTTAAAAACTCATGTTTGAAAAGTGTTTTAAAAGTTGAAACTTACTTTGAAAATTTGATCTTAGAATTTGTAACTTATAACCTTATGTTTGGAAATCAGAATATCTAAACTTAGCTTTCCTAAACATAAGCTTGAAAATTAGCTTTTAAAATTTTTTTTTGCAAAGTCAATTAATTTTGCAAACATTATCTTTCAAAATTACTCAAAATGTACTAAAAACTAAGTTATGTTGCTAAATTAGCTATTTTCAAAACTTAGTTATTTTACAAAAGTCAAGAAACAAAAGTTAAATTACTATTTAAACTCCCCCAAATTAACTTGACCTCATTTCCTACATTTTAACTTTGTCTGTATTCTGTATTTTTTTTACTTATGTCCTTGTTTGATGAATGTCAAAGGGGGAGGGATAGGTGGTTAAGTTAGAGCAACAAATGTCAAATTTAAAAACTAACTTAAACCTTAAAAATCATGCTTGTTTGTTTACTTGCATATTTTTTCACTAACTTAACCAGGTTGTCATTCCATCAAAAAGGGGGAGATTGTTGGTGCGGTTAGCACTAACGGTCTAACTCAGGTTTTGATGAATGATAAATCAGGTTAAGTTAGGTTTGTCGTTATCTAACACTCTGAACGAGTGTGCAGGCTAAGTCCAGACAGGTCGACGGGCTGACCGGATGTCTGGCACGAAGTCCAAGCGGGTCGACGGGCTGACCAAACGCTTGGCGAGAAGTCCAGCTAGGTCGACGGGCTGACCGGATAGCTGGAGAGAAGTCCAAGCGGGTCGACGGGCTGACCGGACGCTTGGCGAGAAGTCCAGACGGGTCGAAGGGCTGACCGGATGTCTGGCAGGTGAGTAAAGGTAAGTCACTAAAAGGGAGTGACTATGAGGACGGGTTCCCAGGAAGGGAACATTAGGCGTCGATCCGGCTTAGATTCATTTCAGATATCTAAGTCAAGATCGTGACTAGATTCCGGTCTCGAAAAGACGGAATCTAAGTCATATCTATTATATTGAACTTATAAATTATTCTAACACTTTGTTTCGCAGGATATACATTATCTATTTGCTTCGGACTAACCTTGTTTTGCAGGAAAGGTGTTCCCTGGAAAAAGGTGGTCCGGTGATCCGGGCGCCCGGGAGGCAACTTTATCCTGATCGCGTCGTCGCCACGTGGAGCTCACTGGTTGGACCTGCCACGTCTCACCAGGGCGCCCGGAAGGGATCCGGGGTGCCCCGAGCCTCATATAAAAGAAGGGGCAGGGGTAGAGCTTCAACAACAACTCAGAATCCAAGATCTGCTCCTCTGTGCTCTCGCGACGCCACGAAAAGCTTTCCGACTCAGTGCTGGTTTTGTTTTCATTTTGTTGTCGGTATTTTCTTTCTCTATCAATTATTGTACTTAAACTTTGTAATATTCGAATTGATAGTGATTGCCCACTGAAAGCGGTCAATGACCGTGGGCCTTGGAGTAGGAGTCGACACAGGCTCCGAACCAAGTAAAGTGAATTGTGTTAACATTGTTTTACTTTTTCGCTGTGTTTACTCTTGTTCGAACATTTTTCGATATTCACCCCCCCCCCCTCCATCGAACGTCTACGATCCAACAGCATGAATCTAGTCAACCGAGTGGGAGTAATTTGCCACTGAATGAGTCAGTTTCTCAACAGTTTAACCTTCGAAGAAGTAGTCGTCAGATTATTCCTCGGAGAAGGTTTGATATTGAGAATAAGGCATTGATAGTTCTCCCAGTTGATGATGAGAAACCTCGAACAGTTGAGGAAACTTTGAGCAGCTCAGTTAGAAAAGAATGGAAAGTGGCAATGGATGAAGAAATGGAGTCAATGAGAAAGAATTAAGTTTGGGATTTAGTCGATCTTCCTCCGGGCCGAAGGACTATTGGGAATAAGTGGATTCTCAAAGTAAAGAGGAAAGCAGATGGATCGATTAATTGATACAAAGCTCGATTGGTTGTAAAAGGATATACCTAAATGAAGGGTATTGACTTTGAAAAGACATTCTCCCCAGTTGTGAAGTTTGTGTCAATACATGTCATCCTAGGTATAGTAGCACAATATGACTTGGAATTACATCAGATGGATGTAAAAACGGCTTTCCTTAATGGTAATCTTGACGAAGAAATCTATATAGTACAACCAGAAGGTTATGTTGCTGAAGGCCAAGATAAAAGAGTATGTAGACTTCGGAAGTCTATATATAGGCTAAAGCAAGCGTCAAGACAATAGAACATGAGATTTAATGAAGTAATATTATCTTATGGTTTCGAAATGGTCAATGAGGATCATTGTGTTTACCTAAGAAAGGAAAAAAGAAAAGTTTGTCATTTTATCATTATATGTTGATGATATGCTAATGGCTGGAAGTGACATAAAGTGTGTGATAGAAGTCAAAAGTTGGCTTTCATCATAATTTGACATAATAGATATGGGAGAAGCAGAGTACATCTTAGGAGTGAAGTGTTGGTTAATCCTAGGAAAACGTACAGGTTCCACTGTACAAAAATTTTTGTACAAGTGTCGAACCTTTCCTTAAATAACCTATTGTGTTCTTTAGAAGTTAAATTAGGAATCGCAGACGGAACTTAACATCATTGATTCCAAATTTAACTTATCTGTTCTTAATGGTTTAGATTTGAATCGCAAGCGGAACTTAACACTATTGATTCAAACCTACCTAGATTATTAATTACATAAATATTAATTTCCAAAATTGGCTTCCAGGACTGCATGGCGAGGCACATGACCTTCTTGGATATGGGAGCAACCACCACCGCCTAGGCAAAGCCTTTTAAGGAAAGCTAATATTTATTTCCTTAAATAACTCTAGGTCAACCAAAAAGAACAATCGAAACACAAGTTCAAAAAAGAAGAAAACACAAACTCGAAAAACTATTTCGAAAAACTAGATCTAATTGCCTCTTGTATTTAGAATTCTTACAAAAAGAAAACTAGCATGATGCGGAAAATAATTGCTAATTATACCTTCTTTTTGTATGCTAATGACCTCAAGATCTTCTGCCGTATTCCTCGCCTCGCCTTGGACGTCGTGTGGGCGACGAACCTCCAAGATGAACACCACCCAAAAGAGTCCTTCTCCTCCTTGCAATATTCGGCCACCACCACCTCTAATAGAAAAGAGAGCAAAGGGAGAAGAGAAGGGAGAGGGTCGGCCACCAAGAGATCACCCAAGCAATGGAATAAGAGTTGTGTCTCATGAAGCCCCCCTTACCCCTTCTTTTATATTACTTGTCCAAGGCAAATAAGGAAAGATTTTAATAATTTTCCTTTTCCCTTTTTATTTTCCTTTTTCCTTCCTCTTGATTGAATTAATCATCAATCAATGGTTGAGATCAATCCTATTTGTTTTAGGATTGGGATTGAATCCTATTGGCCGGCCCATGCTTGGGCACCAAGCAAGGTGGTCGGCCACATTAAAAGGCAAGGAAAAATTTTTTTTTTATATAAAATTTTACAAGATAAACTCTTATAAAATTTTACAAGCTCTCTTTCCTAAAGTAGGAGTTAAAAAAAGGAAAGTTTCTAAAATTAAAACCATGTTTTAAAATTTAAAAACTTTCTTATAAAATTTCCTTTTTTAACATGATGATAGAAAATTTTAATTTTAAAACTTATCTTTTTTTTCTTAAACCATGAGGATGGTTAAAAAAGGAAAGTTTTAAAACTTTTAAAACTCTCTATTAAAACATGTGGCCAAATTCAAATTAGGAAAGTTTTAAAAATTAAAATCTCTCTTTTAAAACTTATAGTTTTCTACAAAGAGAAGATTTTAAAAATTCAAAACAACCCTCCCTTTTTGAATTATTGTGGCCGGCCCCTACAAGCTTGGTCACCAAGCTATAGGGCCGGCCCCTTCAAGAGGATGTGGCCGGCCATTGCTTGGTCACCAAGCAATGGTCCGGCCCCCTTATTGGACACCAAGAAGAGCCTTACATTTGGATGGACTTGAGGCTATAATGAGGCTACGACAGGGATCTAGAGGAGAAATTGGTTTTGGCCTTCCGATGAGCTTGAGTATCCCGTGTTCGCCCCGAACACACAACTCAAATTCATCGATAACAACTCATTCCACTAAAGAGTTATTACTGCACTACCGCACCAATCCCAAATTACATTATGGGCTCCTTCTTATCATGAGTGTGTTAGTCTCCCTGTGTTTAAGATTATGAATGTCCACTAGTTAAGTAAGTTACTGACAACTCACTTAATTAATATCTAACTCCAAGAATAGTACCACTCAACTTCATTGTCATATCGGACTAAGTCCACCTGCAGGGTTTAACATGGCAATCCTTATGAGCTCCTCTTGGGGGCATTCTCAACCTAGATAACTAGGACACAGATTCCTTCTATAATCAACAACACACACTATAAGTAATATCATTTCTCAACTTATCGGGCATATTGATTTATCGAGCTAAACCTCACCCTTTGATAAATCAAAGAAATAAATATTAAATATATGTGCTTGTTATTATATTAGGATTAAGAGTACACACTTCCATAATAACTAAGGTTTAGTTCTTTTACTAAGTCAGTACAAAAAGAATTTACCTAAATGATCCTACTCAATACACTTAAAGTATATCAGTGTAATTTATTAGTTAAGATAAACTAATACTTAATTACACTACGACTATACTGATAGTTTGTTCTTTTCTATCTTAGTCGCGAGCAACTGTTTATAATTTATAAGGTACTGATAACATGATCCTCTGTGTGTGACACCACACACCATATTATCTACAATATAAATTAATTGAACATCTACATTTGGTATATACAAATGTAGACACTTGACCAATGTGATTCTTATAAATGTATATACAAAAGCTAGGCTTTTAGTATACACTCCAACAATCTCCCACTTATACTAAAAGACTATGCTGCCATAAATGTTGCCATACATCTGATTCCCAACCCTTCAGCATGCCCATCAAAAGCTCTTGCCTTAAGGACCTTAGTGAAAGGGTCTATAGGTCATCACCTGATACAATCTAGGCAGCAACAACTTCTCCTTGTTTATACGATTTCTCGTATTGAGTGGTACTTACGCTCTATTGTGTTTACTTGCCTTATAGACTTATGGTTTCTTCGAATTTGCTACTGCACCATTATTATTACAATAAATTATAATAATCTTTGGACAAACCAGAAATCATATCTAAGTCTATCTTGAAGTATCTGAGCCATACAGCTTCTATAGCTGCCTCTGAGGCTGCCATATACTTAGCTTCCATAGTGGAGTCTGAAAAAGTACCAATGCTTAACACTCCTCATATTTATGGCTTTACCTCCTAAAGTAAACACAAAACCCCGAGGTCGACTTACTATTGTCCCTATCCGATTGGAAGTCAAAATCTATACAACCCACAAGGACCAAATTAACTGCCTTATAAACTAGCATATAATCTCAAGTGCCTCTAAGGTACTAATATATGCTTTACTGCAGTTCAATGTCCTTGTCCAGGGTTACTTAGATATCTGCTAACTATGCCCAAAATAGATCTCTGATCTCGTGCATAGCATACATTAGGCTTCCGACAGCCGAAGCGTAAGGAACTACCTTCATGTCCTTTATCTCCTTTGATATCTTCGGAGATATCTCTTTAGATAAAGTCGCTCCATGTCTAAAAGATAGAAAAACCTTTCTTGGAGTTTTGCATGCTAAAACGAGCTCATTGTATGAAGCTTGGGATAAGTACAACATTCTTTTCTTTGCGATCCTTGATCCCAAGAATATGTGCTCGTTCTCCTAAGTCCTTCATAGCAAATTGCTTGGACAACCATACCCTTACTTCCGATAACACCTTGATATTGTTTCCATCTACCAAAAATGTCATCTACATATAGTACAAGAAATACCACCACGCTTCTATCACAGTTCTTGTATACACAATACTTATCCAGTAATATAATAAATCCATAGGTCTGGATTACTTTATTAAACCGGATATACCAAGACCTTGAAACTTTACTTCAGTCTATAGACTGTTTTGAGCTTACACACAAGATGCTCTTTGCTCTTTGCAATGAACCCTTCTGGTTACTTTATATGGATATTTTCTTCAAGACTTCCATTGTCTTGACATCCACTTACCAAATCTCATAGTCCATATAGATAAAAGAATCTAGATAGACTTAAGCATGGCTACCAGCGAAAAAGTTTCCTTTTTCAACAAGCCTTGCTATGAAAGTTTCCACCTTCCTGTCTATCATTCTTTTCCTATTGTAGAACTATTTACACCAAATGGATTTTACATCATTTGGTGGTTCTATAAGCTCCCAGATTTTATTAGAATACATGTATTCTAATTCTGTATTCATTGCTCTTTACAAAGATGTTGTATCTTTATCTTGGAGTGCTTTGTCATATATCTGGGAATCAGGTTCATGTTCACAAGGGATCAGGTCCAAAGACTCTCCCAAAACATGAATCTCTTAGGTTGCTTAACAACCCTCCCACTACGACGAGGCACTTTCTATAACTTTGTATCATTTGTGATACGTGTTGCAGTTTCTTGTGATATTTCATCTTGTACAATTGGTACTAGATTAAACGTGTCCTTTATTATTTCCTTAAGAACAAATTTACTTATGGGCTCGTGGTTTATTACATAGTCCTTTTCTAAAAATTGGTCATTTATGCTAATAATGACCTTCTGATTTTTAGGACTATAAACATACTTTCATTTCTCTAGAATAACCTACAAACAAGTGAATTCCTATCCAACTTATCATTGTCTCTCTTCAGCATATGTGCTGGACTACCCGAATCCGAATATGCTTCAAAATAAGCATACGCCTATTCAGCAATTCTATATGAGTAGAGAGTTCTGACTTTGGAAGGTACTATGTTGACTTCCGTTTCCAGAGTATATCCTTAAAATGAATTTGGTAATTTTCTGAATAACTCATCATCAATCTACTCATTTCCTTAAGAGTCTTATACCTTATACTACACCATTCTGTTGGGGTGTACTAGGTGTAGTTAGTTTGGATTAAATCCTGACTTCTGATAAGTGACTCCTAAACTATCCTAAGAGGTACTTGTTACTACGATTTCACCGCAGTATCTTGATACTTTTACTTTGACGTTATTCCACATCAGCCTAGTATTCTTTGAACTAATCAAAGTACTAAGACTTGTGGCAAGTCAAGTAAATGTATCCTTATCTCGAATAATTGTCTATAAAAGAGACAAAATATTCGATACTACCTCTTGTCTGGATAGTCTTAGGATCACACAAATCAGAAGGAACAAATTCCAACATATCTTTGGCTCCATACCCCTTAGACTTAAAAGCTTCTTAGTTATTTTTCCTTCCAAGTAAGACTCGCAGGTTGGAAAGATTTCCACTACCAATGAACCCAAGAGTTCATTGGTTATTTTCCTTTGAATCCTACTCAAGTTAATATAACCTAGCCTTAAATGCCAAAGATATAATTGGTTCATTTCCGAAGGTTGCTTTCTCTTAAAGTTAGAAGATGTGTTATTTAATTTCCATTTATTGCATTATGGGAGTTATTGGATTTATAAATTGCCATCTAACGTACCAGAATAGATATCTTTCCTATTTTCTCGATAACAACTTTGTTATCAAAATAGACACAATATTTACTCTTTAAATAGTTTAGAAACTAAAATAAATTTCTTTCTAAACTTGGTACTTAAAAGCAATTTCTTAAAATCCATGTTTTATTCCTATCAAAGGATAAACATCTCCCACTGCAACAGCTGCTATTTTTACAGCAATGCCCATGTGGACGGTGATTTATATAGTTGTCGGATTTTCTGGAACCCCTGCAATGAATTGCAGACATAATCAGTGGTTCCTGTATCTACACTCCAAGTACCGGTAGATAACACCACTAAATATGTTTCAACGACTAACAAAATACACCATTATTGTTCTCAGTTCTGAGAGGACAGTCTACCTTAATGTCCAAGTTTTCCAATCATTACAATTGGGACTACTAAGTCTATTCTATAGTATAACAACTAGGGGATTGACTAACATTTGAAATCCTAAGAATCACAAAAAATATTTGGTCAAGACCAACATCTCAAAAATCCCTGTGAATTTTATATGCCACGTTAGTGTGGACGTATACAAATTCTAAAAGAAGATTTTATCCATTAATTTTATTATCTTGTCAACCTATGACAAATAAAATTAATGGTTGGTCTGTCTTTGATCAAATATTTGGTCAAGACTCTAAATTTAAGATAATATTGATTCCTCAAACAATACTATTTAAATTTACCAACACCTCAAAACACCGTGATTTTTGCATGCCACGTTAGTGTGGACGTATACAAAATCAACATTTGTAAGAGGAGGGTTTTACCCATTGGCTATCTTGTCAATATAACTTTTTGACAAATAAAATTACCTCAAACACCATGAATCTTGTATGCCACGTTAGTGTGGACGTATACAATTCAAACAATTGTAAGAGGGGTTTATTAATTTTATTTTCTTGCCAATTTAGTTTTATGACAAATCAATAGTTGGTTTCCCTTTGGTCACACAAGTGATAGTAGTGACTCCGTTGGGGAGGATACTATTAAATGTGTCTAAGTGTACACCATTACTTGATACTAAGTCCATTAAATAGAATTGTGCCCCTTCAGTTGGAGAAGATCACACACATCCTAAATAACTTTCTATAACCATCCATTAAGGAAGTTTGATATAGTGATCCGCAAACAAACTCATCCGTTGTGGAGGGAGGCACTCAGAGCCAACACGCAAGCTTGTTGCATCACTTACAAACCAGTAATGGAGACCGTGGGATTAATATACTAATCCCTCTCCCACTTAGTTATTTAAAATTGAGGATTTTAACCTATGCTAGCATACATCACATGCATATAAATATCACAGCAATAAATTTGGAAATTAATTTTCCAACTATTATGGCCTTTTCCTTCACTGTCTTCGGTATGCTCCAACCCTAGCTGCTGCCATCTTTAGCCACTGCCATCGGGTCGAGTTGTCGCATCCATCTTGCTTCTTATTCCGCTGCGCCTCTGGTGCTCCAAACGTACCACGCCTCGCAAGAATCCGATTCGCGACAAGAAAAGAATTTTACATATATCGATCCTATATTTCTCGAGGGAATGTACATGTAATTTAGATCGAAAAATAAAATTCTAAAAATAATACAGCTCCTGCTGTATTTTATACATACAATCATGCACACAAATAATGCCCTTGACATGTCCAAGGGTCCAATCACACATAATAACAATAAGCCATAATAGTTGGAGTCTGCAACCGAAGAGTTAGCACATCCTACTATTTTCCTGCCTAAATTATGCATGACATGTGCATAACCTATTTGAATTCTAAAATTACACAGAGGCAAACCCTAGCTCTGATACCAATTGTTGGTTAATCCTAGGAAAACGTACCGGTTCCACTGTACAAGTGTCGAACCTTTCCTTAAATAACCTATTGTGTTCTTTAGAAGTTAAATTAGGAATCGCAGACGGAACTTAACATCATTGATTCCAAATTTAACTTATCTGTTCTTAATGGTTTAGATTTGAATCGCAAGCGGAACTTAACACTATTGATTCAAACCTACTTAGATTATTAATTCCATAAATATTAATTTCCAAAATTGGCTTCCAGGACTGCATGGCGAGGCACATGGCCTTCTTGGATATGGGAGCAACCACCACCGCCTAGGCAAAGCCTTTTAAGGAAAGCTAATATTTATTTCCTTAAATAACTCTAGGTCAACCAAAAAGAACAATCGAAACACAAGTTCGAAAAAGAAGAAAACACAAAGAAACTATTTGAAAAACTAGATCTAATTGCCTCTTGTATTTAGAATTATTACAAAAAGAAAACTAGCATGATGCGGAAAACAATTGCTAATTATACCTTCTTTTTGTATGCTAATGACCTCAAGATCTTCTGCCGTATTCCTCGCCTCGCCTTGGACGTCGTGTGGGCGACGAACCTCCAAGATGAACACCACCCAAAAGAGTCCTTCTCCTCCTTGCAATATTCGGCCACCACCACCTCTAATAGAAAAGAGAACAAAGGGAGAAGAGAAGGGAGAGGGTCGGCCACCAAGAGATCACCCAAGCAATGGAATAAGAGTTGTTTTTTTTTATGAAGCCCCCCTTACCCCTTCTTTTATATTACTTGCCCAAGGCAAATAAGGAAAGATTTTAATAATTTTCCTTTTCCCTTTTTATTTTCCTTTTTCCTTCCTCTTGATTGAATTAATCATCAATCAATGGTTGAGATCAATCCTATTTGTTTTAGGATTGGGATTGAATCCTATTGGTCGGCCCTTGCTTGGGCACCAAGCAAGGTGGCCAGCCACATTAAAAGGCAAGGAAAATTTTTTTATATAAAATTTTACAAGATAAACTCTTATAAAATTTTACAAGCTCTCTTTCCTAAAGTAGGAGTTAAAAAAAGGAAAGTTTCTAAAATTAAAACCATGTTTTAAAATTTAAAAACTTTCTTATAAAATTTCCTTTTTTAACATGATGATAGAAAATTTTAATTTTAAAACTTATCTTTTTTTTCTTAAACCATGAGGATGGTTAAAAAAGGAAAGTTTTAAAACTTTTAAAACTCTCTATTAAAACATGTGGCCAAATTCAAATTAGGAAAGTTTTAAAAATTAAAATCTCTCTTTTAAAACTTATAGTTTTCTACAAAGAGAAGATTTTAAAAATTCAAAACAACCCTCCCTTTTTGAATTATTGTGGCCGGCCCCTACAAGCTTGGTCACCAAGCTATAGGGCCGGCCCCTTCAAGAGGATGTGGCCGGCCATTGCTTGGTCACCAAGCAATGGTCCGACCCCCTTCTTGGACACCAAGAAGAGCCTTACATTTGGATGGACTTGAGGCTATAATGAGGCTACGACAGGGATCTAGAGGAGAAATTGGTTTTGGCCTTCCGATGAGCTTGAGTATCCCGTGTTCGCCCCGAACACACAACTCAAATTCATCGATAACAACTCATTCCACTAAAGAGTTATTACCGCACTACCGCACCAATCCCAAATTATATTATGGGCTCCTTCTTATCATGAGTGTGTTAGTCTCCCTGTGTTTAAGATTATGAATGCCCACTAATTAAGTAAATTACTGACAACTCACTTAATTAATATCTAGCTCCAAGAGTAGTACCACTCAACTTTATTGTCATGTCGGACTAAGTCCACCTGCAGGATTTAACATGGCAATCCTTATGAGCTCCTCTTGGGGACATTCTCAACCTAGATAACTAGGACACAGATTCCTTCTATAATCAACAACACACACTATAAGTAATATCATTTCTCAACTTATCGGGCATATTGATTTATCGAGCTAAACCTCACCCTTTGATAAATCAAAGAAATAAATATTAAATATATGTGCTTGTTATTATATTAGGATTAAGAGTACACACTTCCATAATAACTAAGGTTTAGTTCTTTTACTAAGTCAGTACAAAAAGAATTTACCTAAATGATCCTACTCAATACACTTAAAGTATATCAGTGTAATTTATTAGTTAAGATAAACTAATACTTAATTACACTACGACTATACTGATAGTTTGTTCCTTTCTATCTTAGTCGCGAGCAACTGTTTATAATTTATAAGGTACTGATAATATGATCCTCTGTGTGTGACACCACACACCATGTTATCTACAATATAAATTAATTGAACATCTACATTTGGTATATACAAATGTAGACACTTGACCAATGTGATTCTTATAAATGTATATACAAAAGCTAGGCTTTTAGTATACACTCCAACATGAAGATCGTTAGAGACCGATCAAAGAGGCTTTTGGGTTTGTCTCAAGAAGCTTATATCACTAAGATGCTGCAACACTTCAATATGTCAGATTGCAACGTTGAACAAATGCCTATAGCGAAAGGTATTGTCTTGAGCAAAAGTATGTATCCCAAGACTCCTGAGGAAATAGCCGAAACGAAGAAGAAACCATATGCCAGTGCTATTGGTAGTTTGATGTACATTATGTTGTGTACTTGTCCTGATATAACCTATGTTGTTGGCTTAGTTAGTCGTTTCCAGTCAAACCTAGGATCGAGACACTGAAAAGCGGTGAAGAGGATATTCAGATATATTAAAGGAACAGCTGATTATTGCCTCTGTTTCCAAGGATCAGATATGAGTCTAAGTGGCTACTCAGATGCAGATTGGGCAGGGGACCTTGATGACAGAAAATCCACATCTGGCTATATCTTCTTGCTGAATGATGGTGTCATCTCATGGAACAGTAAGAAGCAGGCTTGTGTAGCCTTGTCGACAATGGAAGCTGAGTATGTGGCTTGTGCAGCAGTTGTGCAAGAGGCTGTCTGGCTAAGAAGGTTCCTAAAGCATCTGAAGATTGTTGAGGATAGTGGGAGTCATGTTACTGTGTACTGTGACAGTCAAGCTGCGATAGTTTTTTCCAAGAATCCCAAATATCCCAGCAAAGGCAAGCATATAGAAATTAAATATAATTTTGTAAGGAATATTGTTGACAAGAAAAAGGTGATTCTTGAGTACATCCCTATACGGAATATGTTTGTTGATCATTTTACTAAGCCATTGACTAAAGAGTCATTTCATGGGCATATGAAGTCTTTGGGACTTCGAAGAATGTAATAATTGTAAAGATATTGTGATAAATGAGAAATATCATGATTTATTCAGTGTAGATGTCTTTGTTACATTCGAATAAAAGTCTTGATAAGTATGTTGGCAGATTGGGATTGGTCCACTCACATGGACAATCATCTCTATTTGTTAAGTACAAATAAAGGTAAGACCGTTGCTTATAGGACAACTTATGTAGCTGTGAATAGAGACATATCCATAAGTTAAGGTCGCTTTGATATTTGTGTCAAGATGAGATCATTTGTGTAATGATTGGAGTAAATGCATCAACCATTTACTGAATCTGCTCGAGGCTAGATTAGAATTCATATGTTGAATTCAAGATTAGACATTGAGAATGTCTAGATCGAAATCTGTACGATGTTAAATTTTGGAAAAAAACATACGCTCTTTTTGGTAAAGAGAATAACATCGTAGCATGTGATTCATACCACATGTGCTATGGCGACAAGAAGGGTAGTAGGAGAATGGATCCCTGCTTATCTACTATGTGAGACCCTTGAGATTATAAGTTAATCTCGATTTTACCATAAGTGACTATTTAGCTGTCTACTTGAAATTCTGATCAGTGTCTGCTACTTTGGCATGTTTCCTATTGGCTAGATGATTCGGTCTATGGAGCATAAATAGGAAAGCGACTGATTAGAATAAATATATTCTAACTAAAAAGGTAGATTAAGATTGATTTATATCTGTGACATTTATTCACTGGTACCGGTTACATTTTTAGTTCAGTACATAAAATGTAATTGTGAATAATTTGTTTGATTGTAGATGTTGAACATGCTCTTGACATATGATCAATATGAGGGATTAGAGATGTTCATGATGATGTTCAATTTGTTTGATTAGAGATGTTGAACATACTCTCTGATTCGTTCTATGAAGCAGCTAAGTAAGGTGTGACAATCTTCTTAGCAATTGAATGCTCACTGTGCTTGTTGTCGCACGAACCATTTTCCCTAATGTATGGAATGGATGTTCTTATTTGGTCTTTGTGACTAAATTTTGCTCTGGTCTTCGTGACTTGATCCTCATAAAGTCTTCGTGACTTATTTAGTTTTCGTGACTAAATTTTACTCTGGTCTTTGTGACTTGATCCTCATAAAGTCTATGTGACTTATTTAGTCTTTGTGACTAATTTCGCTCTGGTCTTCGTGACATGATCACCTTGTAGTCTATGTGACTGACATGGTCTATGTGACCATATGGATTGACTTGGACGAGTGGGAGATGTGAGGCGTTACTGGAGACGAAGGGTTCCCCACTTCCCCTTCGTTACTCTCCTTTTGCTGCAAACGCCAAGGAGACGAAGGGGCGTCCTTTCCCCTTCGTCTTCCTTAGCCTTCTTATAAGAGGCATCCAAGGCAATCAGAAAAGGAACAACGGTGAAGCGGAGGTGATCAACGAGAGAACACTGGCAAGTTGTGAGGAGATTTGCTCGAGCAAAGGAGAACGTCCAGAGGTTGGGATTTGGTTTGTGAAAGAGTTAGAGGAGGTTTCGTGAGGTGATCTCCTCGGCGACAGCAGTAGCGATGTCTTTGGCGGTTCTTTGACGATTTTTTCGGGAGATCAATGTAAATGATTATCGTATTATTTCGCTTTAGTTTTCATGATCTCAAAATTACAAACAGAAGGATCAACGTTGAAGCCGCCATCTCATCAAAGGAATTCCTGGGTGGACAGCCAACACAGACGGCGTCACTCTTCACATTAATGCGCGAGTGGCGACACGGCTCTCGTAGCTTCCTGATCGAGACCTACAACCCCAATTGATCTCGCACTTCTACCATCAAATGGTTTCTTCTTCCGACCACTTCGCCTTCCCCCAACTCTACTGCCACATCATCGATCGACCCACTAGCTGGGAGGAGCAGACGGAGCAGATGTTCTCCCGCATCTCGGCGAATCACGTACGTGTGCCCTGCCGATCTCGACCTTCTCACTCAAGCTTTCTGCAGATACACCTCGACCAATTTCTGATCATGGAGTTGGTCTTTATGGAGTTCTTTCCATCGTTGAAATCCCCATCTTCGCTCCTTCCGCTTCTGCCGGCCGCCTTCACTATTTGATTCCTCAGGAGGCAAATGAATATTTTTTCGGAGGCCACGACGATATCGACTTTGTCCAATTCAGCAGATGATAACTACGATGGGAGACGATTGCTCCTGCTCCATCGGTCATTCGTTTCATGAGGGGTACTGTCTTCCGCCGTAAAGTAGTGACTGAATCTATTTTAAGCTCAAGCCAGCTGTGTGTCGTAATTGGGATTTGAATGTTTAGAAGTTTGCTGAATATTTTTGCGCTGCAATTTGTTTTTGATTCTGTTTTGCTTGTGATATATGTGTCACAGTTCGTTGATTTATTGGTGTTATTGGTTACCTTCTTTAATCCTTCTTGATGTATTATTTTATGCATTATCTAGCTACTTAATTCTATGTGTGCGATTACTCCCTAACTTAAGAACATGCTAAAAAAAAGAAAGAAGTGGAGTAGAGAAAGAAAGATAATTTGATAATGAATAAGAGAACAAAGAAAAGGAAAAGATGTTTTTTTATTGAGTTGTGACAAATTTAACTATATTGAAATTTGTTTATTTTTTATCTTTATTTTTTAAAATTATTTAAATTATTAAGTTTATATTTATATATATGTTATTATTAAAGGAATATAAATGGACTTTATGAGCTTCTTGCGAAGTGATAAACCAATAAACCAGTGATTAATTTATCATTTTTTTTAGGTTTACTTAGTTATTGTTCTGTTAATTATATTTTTCATGGTTGGATTTGTTTCAAAATATGAGCTATAATAAGGATTAAAATGTAAAAATAGCTTCGCCGTATAATTGAAAACATAGATTTCCTCACTTTCTTCCAATTAGAATTTATTGGACGAATTTACATGAAAAAAAAAATTAAAAAAAAGAAAAAGTCTCTTCCACTTCCTTCTTACTGGAGAAAGATAAATGGGAAGTCTCTTTCCCAGTCTTCTTGATGGAGGAAAATAAGAGGACACGTAATGTGCTCACTCAATCCAACAGGGACGGCCTTGACAAATGGGCGAACAAATGATGTTAACGTTTGCCCAATTAATGTAAGTTCGGATCTTCAGTCTTTTAAATTTTCTGTTTCCGTGTTCCTTTGTCGAATGAATAGATCAGATTATATCTTAAGAATATCTTACATATCATAAAGATATTGTATACATTTTAAGAATGTCATGATGTCTTGAGATATAATCTGGTCCATCCGATCGATAGGAAACACGAAGATAAAGAAATTTAAAGACAGAGGATCTGAACTGAACTAATCCATTTTAGAAAGACTGTAACAAACACTTAAAATGATAGTATTAAAATCTCCACAAGATAAGAAAAAAATAGCCAAAATAAACTCATCACAATACTACTCGCATAGGCCGTCACCTTCGTTTACTCTACGATGTGAATGAATAAAAATCAAACTGCACAAAAATTATGATATTTTACTTATTTACTCATGAAAAATAATATAAAGATGAATTATTTTAATTGATTTCAGTCTAGTTTTCTCATTATTTAATATTAAACGGAAATAACTTTTCATTCTTTTAAAAAGAAAAACATCAATCTTTAAGTTGTAGACTCTGGCATCGATGGAGCTTGGTGATCGTGGAGACGCCATGAGTTTGTGGTCACTGGTCAGGTATGGCCACTGTCAGGTCACAGAGCCACGATGTCAGGCCGACCTTTCCCTCAGTGTTTCCCTTTGTTTTTATTTTATTTTTCCTTATGTTGCCGATTCATGATCTTTTTACTTTTGTATTAAGGATTTTTTTTTTTTGTTGATTTTTTGCCTTCACAATAACTCTTGAGCCCGCTGTTGGCCCAGCCATGATGCGATCAAATTTGTATTCTTTTTTAAAATTTAAATAATTAAATTTTGATCGATAAATTTTACAAATAGATGCTTTTTTTCTGATTTATTTGTAACATCGTAGCCACAACTGCCCAAGCTTACTGCAGTGATTCATGGCCCACGTGTGATTGTGTCATACAGGACTAAAACTCGTGGCTAAGCCCCGCTCACTTGCAAGTGTTGGTGAGTTCTGAATAGGATGTAAATAAATTAATGATTCGTTCGTCCTCAATACTCCTGTCAACTCATTCTTAGATTAATATGGAAGAGGTAAATCACAGGTAGTTACTAGTCATTAGTACAAATGACCAAGACATGGGGAAGGTTATGCTCAATCACACCGAATTTCGACCCCAAGATCTCATGTGGTAACACCCCATGTCTTAACCATCGCACCGCCCCGAGAGAACATAAATTAAGCCACTTATGAGTCATTTGTAAGTGGCGCTCGATCAAAATTCGATTCAAATTCAAAATTGATCTAGCTTGAGTTGATTTGATTATAAATTGAGCTGAGCTTAAGCTTAACTATTACTGGCATGATAACTCATCAAGTCAAACAAACTAATAATAATATACATTTTTTTATATATATTTTATAATATATAATATATTAATTTATTTATTAAAACTAATAAAAAATAAAAAAAATCGAGTTCAAGCCTGAGTCCATAGTTAAATTATTGAGTTCAAGTTCATGTATAAATCAAGTTGAGCTGAGTTAAAAGTTTAGACTAATTGAAACTTAGCTCGGCTCGTTAATGCTCTAGTTCTCTTATCATCTGGAATTTTGCCATGTAACTTGAAATACTTAGGGGGTGTTTGGTTCTTTCTTAGGAATAAGAATCAGAATGAGAATCATTGTATTGTGGAATGAGAATGGGTATGAGCATGAATATCACTTTTAAAAACAATGTTTGGTAAGTTGCATATTTTCTATCGGAATAAATCAAAATTTCCTTTTTTACCCTTAAAGGAAAATATGAGAAAAAATTAGATGTGAGAGAAAGATTAATGTAAGAGGAAAATATGATGAAAGAGAATGATAAAAGAGAAAATGTGATAAGAAAGAATGAAGAGAGAGAAAGTGTGATGAGAAGAATTGAGAAAAGAGAGTGTGATAGGAGAGAGCATGATGAGAGAAGATGAAAGAGAAAATATGATGTGAGAAAAGTATGATAGAAGATGATGAAAAGAGAGAAAATGTAATGAGAACAAATGAGGAGGGAGAGTGTGATGAGAGAGAAAGTATGATGAGAGAGAAAGTGTGATGAGAAAAAAGATAACAGTGAGTGTAATGGAAGAGATTGAGGAGAGAGAAAGTGTGTTGACGAAAAAAAATGAGGGAGTGTGACAAGAGAGATTGAGGAGAGAGAAAATGTGATGAGAGCGAAAGTATGATAAAAAAAAAAGAGAAAAGAGGGTGTGATGGGAGAGATTGAGGAGAGAGAAAGTATGATGAGAGAGAAAAAGTAAGAGAGTACGATGAAAGAGATTGAGGAGAGAGAAAGTGTAATGAGCAAAAAAAAGAAAGAGAATGTGATAGGAGAGATTAAGGAGAGAGAAAGTGTGTGATGAAATGATGAAAGAGAAAATATGATGAGAGATAATAAGGAGAGAGAAGTGATATGAAAGAAAAAAAAAATATTTTGATATTTGATATTAAGGGTGAAAATTTTAGTTTTAGGTCAAGGGTATTTTTTGAATAAGAAAATATTTTGATTGATGAAAATAGAGTAATGACTCATTGAAGGGAGGTACATGGGAATAAGTTATTACCTAATTTAAGGATTTATTTCCTTATTTGTATTTCTATTCCTATAATCCAAACATTAATAATGATAATCAATGATTCTCATTCTCATTTCCCACTCATATTTCCCTAAACCAAACACCCCCAATTTGAAATGGACTATAAAATACTAAATTTATGGGCAAATACCTTTCATATTAAATATTAAATAACTTACCTTTCGCGTTGTACAATTTATTATTTATTTTATCCCTCTTTTCTTAATTGGAATATGAAGTTTCCATCTTCTTAATTGGAATATGTCGTCTCCGTAGTGATTTCTTTAGACAACTCTATATTTATTGGAAGGAGATAAATTATGAAAGCATTTACTTTAATCTAATGGTCCGATCTTTCGAATGAGAGATGTCTGACACTTTATAACCTCATTAATTAGATGAAATGAAATGGATGAAAAATTAAAAGGGGATCCAAATTTTACAATGGCACTATCTTTTTCAAAAATAAAAAAAGACACCATTTCAATAATTTTATCTTGAAAATTTCTCTTGATCCAATATTATTATAGTAACTATAGATAACTCCTATAACCTATAAAAATTACTGAGTAGCTATTATGTTTAAGATGAATTTAGAATTTATTCAGTATAGAAGCTAGCTGTTACCATATGTAGAACTTAAAGAGTAGTTACTATAAATAATTTAGAGTAAATTTAAAATTTAAGATTTATATTATGTAAAAGATACTTATTAATTGCTAAAAATTACTCAATAATTATTATAACATGTTTATGATAAATTTAGGATTTTTGACTACTATTATATCAAAATATTATTTATCAAATTGATTAAATTATATAAATTTCATCAAAATATCTTTAAATTAATTAATATCACTTTAAAATAGTTGTATAAGTTATTATGTAGCTTTTAGAACTCTAAATCCTATATATATCCTAAATACACATTATAATAATTATTAGGTACCTTTTACCCATTGCATTAGTTATTACTATTAGGTACCTTTTACACATTATAATAATTATTAGATAGCTTATATACGTTGTAATAATTATTGGTAGCTATATACGAGGTAAACTCTAAATCATAAATTCATCCTAACCATGTTGTATTAGTTATTAGGTGGTTTTTATAAATTGTAGTAGTTACTAGTAGCGGTTAAATATAGGAGTGACAATTTGAGTCGGGTTCAGGTTGACAGATTTGGGTTGCCGGATTAACGGGTTGGAACATCAAAACCACCCGATCTTATTAATATTTCAGGTCAAATTGTTCAACCCAAATCCGACCCCCTTATCTGTCTTTGACCCGAACTTGACCTGAAATGACCCATAATTTGAATCCAACCTGAACTCCGACCTGACCTGAAATGACCTATTTATAAAAAATGTTCATTTTAACCCAAACTCAATCCGAACCCAACATAAAAAGACTAATTTTATTAAAATATGCATATTTTAACCCAAATTTAACTAGAATCCGACCCAAATCCGACCTGAAAATATTTATAAACGGGTTCACGGGTTGTAATCGGGTCATTTAGATTGATTCAAACCCAACCCATTTATTAATTGTGTTAATCAGATTGACCCGAACCTAATCCGAACTCAATAAAATCCGATCCTAATTTAATTTTTGTGTGTTCAATTTAAATCATATTTTCATGTCAATCAGAAATTATCATCTCTTAAAAACTATCAAATAACTGTTATAACAACCTTGGGTTACGGAGTATTTTTAAGATAAAATTATTGATGAGGCGTCCATTTTTTTTTTAATCTGTTCTATGACTTAATCTTGAAGAAAAACACACGTAATAACATTTTATAGATATAATTTATATATTATTATTATTATTTATGCCTTGGTCGATGTAGAACTACTAGTCGTTGGAAACCTACCAGTCTTTTTCTTTTCTACTCACAGAGGAGGAGCCAAGAAGGCAAGCGGAGAACCCTAGAGCTCCCGTCTCTTCCCTACACTCCTCGAAGATCGGTTCTATAACGCCCAATTCAGCATTTGCATGGCTGCCTTCCTCGATCCGTAGGTTCTTCCCCTTCCAATGGAGACCCTCCGGTCCAAGGATCGGTTGGTTGTCGAAGCCTTTGTCGAGTTCGATCCCGCCAAGTCCCTCGGGCTGCCTCCCTCTGCCCCTCTCAAGATCCGTGCGCTATCCGTGTTCGACGCTTCCGAGTCGCAAACCCTTGTCTACATCGGCACCGGTGGTGGTAAGATCATCTTGGTCTCCTCGGTCCCCCCTTCGACATCGTTCGGCTCCGGCGTTGATTCGGGTAAAGGTGCTGTGGAATTTATTCGATCCGTGTCTGTCGGGTCTGGTATCGTCGAAGCAATTCGCGTTCTCTCTGAGATCGGGTCGGTCCTTTTGCTCTCGGAGGGGTCGGTATTCTTGGTGGATTTGCTCTTGTTGCAACCTGTACGGAAACTGGGCTTCTTGAAAGATGTGACGGCTGTTGTGAGGAGTAGTTGGTCTTCTGAGGAGTCAAAATCGGGGCCCTTGAGAGATTGGCTTTCCAAAGCTGAAATTTTGAGCCCAGGGCAGAAGCTTTTTCAGAAATTAGGAAGCAGTATCAGGGCAAATGGCATAGCTTCCAGGATTTTGGAGCCTCAGAGAGGAGGTGATAGCTGCTTTATTGCGGCTGCTGCAGCAAAAAAAATTGTTCTTATGGAGCTCCTTGTACCTGGAAGCACTGATGTCAATTCCGACATTAGCAATGTTTCAGTACGTCTCAAGGAGGTTCCAGGCATTGATGAGGTTAAGACAATGGCATGGTTAGGGAACTCAATCATTCTTGGTAATCTAGAGGGCTACACACTGTTCTCTACTACTGATGGCAATGTCACCCCTCTGTTTTCTCTTCCAGAATCTTCAGGACCACCTCAGCTAAAATCTTTATTGGGAAACAAGGAGGCTCTTATGTTGGTTGACAACGTTGGCGTGATCGTTAACAATTCTGGGCAGCCAGTCGGTGGAAGTTTGATTTTCCAATATATACCTGACTCAATAGGGGAGATACCTTCCTATATTGTCATTGCAAATGATGGTAGGATGGATTTGTTCAGGCGAAAGACTGGTGCATGTGTGCAGTCAGTATCAAATGCCAAACCAGGTGCTGGACACTGTATTGTGGCAAATGATGATCAGGGCAGAGGAAGTATGATTGTGTTTGCAACACCTCATAAGGTAGGTAAGTTTCAAAACTATAAAATGACTAAAATTTATTAGTGGCCTCAGATAAATGTTAGTAAGAACGGATGAATTTACTATTTTCTCATAATAGTAGCTTCTAATCCATGTTCGGAAAAAATATTTTATTCTTTTTCTACATTACCTCATTCCCTTTGTGTTTATGTTGAATATTGGTTGTCTGGACTTGTCACTGCAAATCTTGCTATATATGATTGAAAACTACACGGACCTATTTCTTAAAACTTGGTACCACCACGTTAGCGGTCCCCTCAGGACTGCCCTACACCACTAAGAGGGAGTTCAGCAGAAACCCAAATTGGCAAGCATGGCGAGGGTCCGCAGAGGTGATGAAATCCCCAACCATACACAAACCTATTTCTTAGTTTGTAAGGAAAGGAGATATGAGGATTTGCTTGAATTATGTTTTCTTCAGGTCAAATAGATGTCGAGTGACAACATAAATAAGTTTGAAAAGTAAATGATAGCAAACGTAGAATGAGAATACAAAAGTTATGACTCTTGCAAAACCTAGCTAGGTACATTGGTTAGTTATGGGCTAATGAAGAAAATAAGATTAGTTGACTGGGCTACTTTTAATTCGAGCTTAAACATTTTGAGCTGGACGTTAGATTTGACAATTTATTCAGTCAGCTCTGTTGTCTAAGTAGATTGTGACAATTGATTGTAGACATGATGAGGTGTTGGAAAGGGTTGTTTGTATGATGTGTAACCACCATTTCGTCTCACACGATGTTGATTAGTGATGTTCCTGAATTACGAGTTGAACTTTGAGTCCAAGGATGTCAAGTTTTAAGAATGGGAAATTGTGACACTCCACTTTTGTTGTACATCTTGCGTTGCATGCCAATAAAGAAGCTTTATAACATAGTTTCAAACTTTCAAAAAATGAACTGAAAATTGAACAGGAGTTCCGAGTCACTAGTTTAGTGGTTGTCCACTGGATCAGTTGAGCAAACCGTATGTTGGCCTGGGCATTGATTCGGCCAAGCTTAATGGTTCGAGTTACCCAAGTCAACTGGTTAAACCTCAAAACTATTAAGAGATAGACAACAGCTTGGTAAACCACAATTATACATTTAAGCAATGCAATATGTGATCTGTGAGTGAAATCAACTAGGAGAGCAATTCAGGTCTGTTTTATTTCCTGTTCTACTGCTGGATTGGTCATAATTGAGTAACTATGCTTTATAAGTTTAGATGAGGGAACCAATGTTAACTGAGACTTTATTTGGGGCTATTGGTTGGGCCTGACAAGTCAATGGGTCATATTTATCATATAAGTTGGTCATGACAGATTCCTTTCCTGGAGATGCTGGATTAGATGCTTCTCGGCTTTAAGAATACTGTTGGTAACTCTCCATATTGTACCCAAGGAATAGTAGGTACTGTCTGAGATTGTAATGATTTTCAATGTAATTAATTATTGCTTCTCTGATTTTAGGACTGACTCCAATATTCTAGTGCTATGTGCTAGAATATAAAAGTATGAACTAAAATCCCAGATTCCCTTTTTTGATATGCCTTTTGATCTCTCCCTTTATCTGTTTTGTCGTGTGCTTGTTTTGTGAGAGGAAATTTGTTTTTGCAAGTTTCTAGACTTTTTCTGTCAGACTTTTAAATGTGCTCTTATAATCAGAAGATTAATAACATTTGACTTCAGAAGAAAAGCTTGAAAAGAAAGCTCATGCTTATATGCCATACTTAAAATATAATATTAATACTGCAAGTGATGCATAAAACTATAGTTTCCTAGGATAATGTTTTGTATTATTTGATGCTTGCTTAGAAAATTTTAAGTCTAAAGGTCAGAATTGCCAGCATGCATATTGGTGTGATAGTAATTCTTGCCTATACAGATAGAGTCCAACAATTAAAACCCTACTTTTCCAAGATATGGGCTTGGTAGTTGCAGCGGATTGTTTTTGTGTATATTAATTTAAGGATGAGATGGAGTAAAAGTAAGGGTTAGTCTAGGCCAAGTTTGTAAGCTTATAAAAAACTATAAATTTTAGTTTGAAAAAAAACAAGATCATAGTGTGCAAAACCTGTTGTGAAAAATGACTATTTTGGGTGGAACCATAAAGGCCTAAATTTCCATGTCAATTTCTTTGAACTACCCTCTACACTACTTAGAGTCTTATAAAACATAGTTTTTTTTTATTATCAAATGCATATAAATAGTTTTTGATCGACGTTTGTAATAATCAAACATGAAGGGGAGTCTTGATGCAATGGTAAAGTTGCTGCCATATGACCTTGTGGTCGCACGTTTGAGTCGGAAATTGCCTCTTGCAATGCTGGTAAGGCCGTGCACAATAGATCCAATGTGGTCCGATGCTTCCTAGGAACTTGCATTAGCGTGAACTTTGTGCACCGGGCTGCCCTTTATTTGTAATAATCAGATATATGAATTACCTTAGTGTAGCCGCATTCCAAATAGTTAGGACTCATGTTTGTGTTGTATACATGAGTTTTAGGTAGCTGATGCTTGGCTCACTGCATAGTATATATGAGGTATGGGGGGCACATGCAGTCCACATCAAAAGATATTAAAATAATAGTTAAATTGATGTAAATATTGTAAATGACTAATAAATATATCAAAGAGTAAAGCATATTAATGATTTGAAACAAGTTCACAATTGCAAGTAAATTAGTGATAGTAAGTTAAAGACCTACAATTCATTATTTCACATTGCTAGAAAATATATGGCACAATAGAATGCATAAGAGAATACCATATATCCAATCAAACAATTTGTAAATATGTAAAATCAAAGGGTTTACAGCAGCAACAAGTGAATAAGGATAATGGAAAAAAGATGATGGATACCTTGCCATGATGCAGAAACATTTTACACTCTGCAGCAATAGAAGAGGAGAAATTTATGCAGCTGCACGGGTTTGCAGAATATTTTCACCTGAGCTGCTTGAGCTCATTGAGTGATGTGCCTGGACTTTTTATTTTTTTCTTTCAAAAACACCCACCTGAAGTGGATTACATATTATGGGATGTGGTCAACTATCAAATTGCCTAGGCAGCCAGCTGCCTTGGCTCCTTTTTAGAACAATGCTTCTGTTTCATTACAAGTCAAGTCAAGATGATTTAGTATTTTGCATCCCTTCTTTTAGTTGCCATTTGCACTCTGCTGTAAAACTTTCTTCCTGATTGTAAGTTTCTATTTCTGCCATCTTTTTTCAAGGGAATCCTATTTTTTTTAGCTTCAGTGGTGTCCTCCATAGTTAGTTTGAATATTTATCAATTAACATATCCCTTTTTAATGGGGCTGTCCTTATTAAACCAAAAGTTTTTAATGAACAGTTCATAGTTTAATAGACATCAAATTGCTTGAATTAAGTGAAGTTGAGTTTTTTGATCATTTCTGATGTGTTTAATGTATTTTTTCTGATTGAAATTCATTTATCTTCTCAGGTCATTTGCTATCGTAAATTGCCAGCCGAAGAACAGATTAAGAATTTATTGAGAAAGAAAAAAATTAATGAAGCTATTTGTTTGGTGGAGGAGCTTGAATCTGAAGGAGAAATTACTAAGGAATTGCTATCGTTTGTGCATGCCCAATTAGGTTTCTTGTTGCTTTTTGACTTGCATTTTGAGGAAGCAGTCAACCATTTCTTGCTCTCAGAAACCATGCAGCCTCCTGAAATATTCCCATTCATTATGCGGGACCCAAATCTCTGGTCACATCTGGTACATTCTGCTTATTTTTGCAAAAAAAATCGTAGTTGAACTTCATTGAAATATTTCTTGAAGTAATCCTTGATGATTAGGATTTCTTTCTTAAGCTGCTAAGCAGTTGAGTCGGCAATGAAATAGTCATTTCTCTTCACCCTTCCTCTTAAATTTTTAACCTGATATTACATTGATTGGACAAACACACATATGTTTAGTTATTCTGTACTGATTCTTTATATATATATATATAACTGCAATCTGAATCTCATAGTTTTTTCCGTCATGAAATCGTCTTTTTTTTTTCATCATTGAAACTTTGAAATATTTTTTTAACTGATACTGATTCCTTGTCTGTTGTGCAATCCCAGAGCATTTGGATGGATAACCAGTAAGGTTTTGATTGACAACTATTGGAAAATTATCACAAACTCTAGTGGGACATTCTCCTTCTTCATGTAGATTTGCTTTGCATGGTCTTGGATATTATTATTTGATTCCAAGATGCATTATAATGACCAAGGCCATATGGAGAGTATAGGAGATAATATTTATTTAAACTAAAAAAATGTTTTATATCCTTATTTTTTATTATGATTTTTGGGTGTCTAAATGTTAGCCTGTCTAGCATGGATGCAATCTTTTCTTTTCTTGTAGGCGGTGAGGAGCCTTAGCCCTTTTACCTCTTAGTAACATGAGATTTTGGAAGTTTTATTTTATTATCTAATACTTGATAACAGATCAAACTATTGTGATATGATTTGGCTAACATGTATCTTTTGGGGAAGCAAAAAAAATTCTGAAAGACTATGAAAAAAAACATTATTTCCTGCATTTAATTAGTTTACATTATGACAAATTAGACCCTTGACAATTCTTTGTTGTTGGGTTGCTGTTTTCAATAATCTGTGCAGCTCCTTGTGCAACTTTATTTGCCAAGGACAACTATCTTCCCAAGATATTAAGCTTTTCAATCTCAATATATCAAGCTTTGTTTCATGAACTTATGATAATTCTTGACGGTCTGTTGTCCTTCGCATAAGCACTTCAGACTTCAGAGTCAATACTAAGCCTTTAGGTGAGTCTATCTTCTTTTTACTCTTCCCATCCTTCTTTTCCACCTTTAAGTGCTACACTTAAAGGAATCCGCATGGCGATGGGGGATTGAAATGCCTTTGACACTATCATCCTTGTGACTGAAGCCTGAACTTTTTTTAAAAAAATAATTTTCACTTTGTATTCTGTCTGAACATTATTACGATACAACTTTAAGTGCTACACTTCTTTTCCGTTTAAGTGCTACATCATCCTTCTTTTCCACCTTTAAGTGCTACACTTAAAAAGAATCCGCATGGTGATGGTGAATTGAAATGGCTTTGACACTATCATCCCTGCGACTGAAGTCTGAACTTTTAAAAAAAAAATAATTTTCACTTTGTACACTGTCTGAACATTATTACGATACAACTTCCTTGAGCCCATATCTACAACCTTCTTTGAAACAAAAATTGATTGATCTCACCATTTCTAGGATGTGATTGTCGAAAACTCATTGGCATACTCATGGATTGACCCACTATCTCAACTGTTTTTGCACATTAGAATTGTGCATTTAGCTCACACTTAAAATCATCCCAACTATCAATTCACAAAGCGGTGGAGTATCTCATTATGTACAACACTATTTGACGTCACAATCAATTACATGGTATTAATGCTTATGGCTTCCTTTCACATACCTATTGACGCATAGCACATTGATTCAGTGCTTTGACATGTTACTAAGGAGGATTAAGAGCATCATTGTTTCCATCTTTGCCTTAAATAGCTCCCAATTAACAATGTGAATAGACCCTTATCTCAAGACACAAAAATTAATGTGACTCCCTAGTATCTTTACTTTGTTGCTCATACTAGTGCTCGATCTTCATGGCGTGGCTACACAAAATAGGCTTAGACCTACTATCATCTCATTCAACATATTTATTTCCATTAAATGGAATGTTCAATACATACACGGTGATTTGGGAATAAGGAACTGCATTTGCCAACCTATGTAGCACTACCCAAGGAGTATTTGCACCATTGAATGACTCTTAATCATACAGCCATGGGAGTGCCCACACAAAAGGTTTCAAGGGATTCTCTGTCAAAGTAGTACCTTGACTACTTTTTGCTGGGAAAATCAAACCTTTATGGTCTTTGAACAAACAAAAGCTTGAAACCAACCTACTACTATCAGAATGATCGACCATAGTTCATTAGGGCTTGTCTTCTTGACATTTTCCCCTACCTAAAACATCAAAGCCGCTCATGTCAGTTAATCCACGACATTGGCTCATATGCCCTGCCATGGGATGTGAGAATAGAGAATTGCACTTGGCACCTCACTTTCTGCTATGCCTACGTTTTATTTGAAGATCACACCTTTGTAGGCCTTTGAACAAATAATCTTGAAACCTACCACCGCATACATGAGTCATAATGATATATATTCTTAGTTTTTTATCATTGCATACCCAAAACATGTTTAACCATAAAATGTGCATTTGTTTATTCTGAGGGTTCATTTATTTATTCTATGGGTGGTTTGGATATGCTTCCCTAAAGAATGGTTTGAGATCTGGTGGTTTAGTCAAAATGTATCGTTTTGATAAATCATCAAAACATGATATTGATTGTTACACATGAGTAATCTTTCCTATATGCCAATGAATGCCATGTCGCCAACACATGACATGCCTTGGCATGCTACTGACATCAATATGAATTCAATTAATGGTTATTGTTTTTTACCTTTTATTTCTCTTAGATTTTAATTCAATTAATTATTTAAATCATATAATTTTATTTTTATAAATAAGTTTACTTCAAGATGATTATAGTAGTGAAACTTATATGAAATCATGAATTTATTGCAACACGGGGTGAAATAAAGAGTAAATTCATTTCAATTCAATTACTAATTGGTATAATCATTTTGAAACATGTTGGCATACTTTAATCCATTCCATAACATGTTGCATACTAGTACAATATAATATGAGAAATTTTAAATTTTAGTTTATTTGACCATTTGATTGTTGTAGTTTTTACTTTAAACTAAGTGAACAAGATATTAAAGGAATAAATCACCTTAGATTCTTTTTAGAATGCTTAAATGGATATGTTAATGCTTACCAAGTATCAGCAGTGCACAATAAAGTGAGGATTGGAATTCTGGCATGGAATGATACTTTAAAGCTTGCCCCTAACTTCTTTCTCTTTTTTTCTTCTTCATTGTCTTTCTTTCTCAACTTTTTATGACACTGATACACGTTGGCAGTCGACATTCTGTCTTGGTATCTAAACTGTATTGGTCTAGTCAACTACTGTAACTTCAGCGCAGTCCAAAATGTTAAACCTTGCCCCCAAGTTCTTGTAGCGTACAAAGCACTTTTAGAATGAAAAGGTACTTTTATAAATACATGTTTATTCATTTACCTAAGGATTTATCTTTTCAAGTCATTTTCCTTTTGCAGGTGTGGATCTGAGAAGTTGCTATCTGAATGAAGATTTTAGTAATTTCAAATATGGATATAAATTTAAAAGAATTTAGTGATATATTTAGCTGATAATGTTCCCAATTGTGTCACAATATGATAGTTTACATTATTACGTAAGTCGATTAATGAACTTATAAAAATTAGTTTATGCATGTTTTCCAACATGACTGGACATGAGACTAAGTAATATTATCTGCATATGCATTTGATTAATGACTTGTAACCAACATAAACGAGTATTTCTGTCTTGTATGGTAAATGGGTGCTTCTGTTTTTTTTCCTGAACAAGCTCACCATTGTCTATTATATATCTTCATCACAACATTGAAAAACTGAATTACACTGCATGAACTGATCACTCTTCATTTAATGTATTACATCTTCTGCATGGTCAGTTCATAATAATAAGGCTTGTAATTTTCAGGTACCAAGGAACCGGTATTGGGGGTTGCATCCTCCACCTGTACCTATTGAGGAAGTAATTGATGATGGACTAATGTCTATCCAGCGAGCTATATTTCTAAAGAAAGCTGGTCTAGACACAGCTGCTGATGAGGATTTTCTTTTAAATCCACCCAGCAAACCTGATCTCCTGGAGTCAGCAATTAAAAATATTATTAGGTATCTTGATGATGCTATATCCAATGAGTGTTTTGTCTTGTACCACGAACTTATGATATAACTCTCAGACAGATAATTTTCCTCATAATTTAGGTATCTACGTATTTCTCGGGATAAGGATTTAATTCCTCAAGTGAGGGAAGGAGTTGATACACTTCTGATGTATCTCTACAGGGCACTCGATCTTGTTGATGATATGGAGAAGCTTGCTTCATCCGAAAATTATTGTATTGTGGTATGTTTTATCCCAAAGCACATGATTTAATTCACTTGTGGATATGTCACTAATAGTCTCTAATAAGTTATGCCAGTTACTCTATTTTGTATTCATCATTAATCATTGTCTGATAGTTTTTTTTCCTTATTGGAACAATTTTAATGATGACTTAGTCTAAATCTCTAACAAATCTTTTCAGGAGGAGTTGGAAATGTTGTTAGATGACTCAAGGCATTTAAGGACACTTGCATTTTTGTATGCTAGTAAAGGACTGTGTTCACAAGCTCTCATTGTTTGGCGGATCTTGGCCAAAAATTATTCTACTGGATTGTGGAAAGATCATGCTAGTTTGGTGGAGAATGAATCCCTAGATTCTTCTGTGGATTCATGTTCTGGTTCAGTGATTGCTGCAACTGAAGCTTCAAAGATACTTCAAGAATCATCTGATGAAGATCTCATATTGGAACATCTTGAATGGGTTGTTATATTTGACATTGTGTTGCAAGTTAGAGTATAATGCTGGACCTTTTGAACTGTTTCTTAACACATTGTTGGTCATTGCTATCTTAGATTGCAGATATTGATCAGGAGCTTGCAATTGTAGTTTTAACATCAGAGAAAAGGGTCAATCAGCTTTTGCCTGGTATTTCCCATGCTTAAACAAACTGGTTTCTTATTGCTTATTTTGTAGTTGCAATTAGATAGCTTCTCCTCTGTTAACCATGCACTAGGAAAGTAAACAATGAGTCTTTCTGTAAACCCAATGTCAGATATTTTCATATTACATTGGATATAGGCTTTGAAGTCTGAATAGTTTATTTAACAACCCAAATTGTGAGAGATTACTCCTGAACATAGTCCACATTGCTTTGGACCGGGTGGTGATGTTGTACGACAGTACGATTTCAGGTCATTTAGTAAATATATGATCCACTCTATGAACACATTGGGTGATTGCAATGGATCTCATGTCACTTTCATAAAATCTTGATGTCTAATTAGGATAAAATTTAAAATTTATTTAAATATAGATGATGATATAGTAAGAGATAAAGTCACGTAAAAGGA